>NC_086123.1:30225147-30540441 GCF_963921235.1 Mobula hypostoma | reverse complement strand
GATCTGGCCCTCAACAAATTTTAGATTTCATGGTTCATCCAGGGCTTCTGATTGGGGAAGACTCTGAATGATTTCGTGCGGACACATCATCTACAATTGTTTTAATAAAGTCTGTTACAACCCTGGTTTAGTCATTCAGATCTACAGATGAGTGCTTGAACATGGCCCAGTCCACTGACTCAAAGCAATTCTGTAATCACTTCTCTGCCTCCAGCGACCACCTCTTAGTTGTCCTAATCTCTAGAGTTTTGCTTTTTAGGCTCTGATTGTATGCAGGTAGGAGGAGGACAGGCAAGTGATCCAATTTATCAAAATGCGGTCTAGGCAAGGATAGGCATTCCTTATCTTAGTGTAGCTGTGGTCTAGTGTGTTGGGACCTCTGATGCTACAGCTTATAAGCTGGTGATAATTGGGCAGAATTTTCTTCAAAGAGACTTGGTTGAAATCTCCGACTATAATTTGAAATGCGTCGGGATAGGCTACATAGTTGAGGATGTATCAATCCTTCTGAAGAAAGACAGCGGCATCTGGCTTTGACATACTACCTGGTATTTATTATCAGATTGGCAAAAATATCTCCTCCACGATCTCCATCGGCACAGGTGCAGCACAGAGCTGTTTGCTTAGCCCCCTGCTCTACTCGCTTTACACCTATGACTGATTAGCTAAGCACAGCTCCAATGCCATTTTCAAGTTTGCTGATGATAGCACTGTGGTGGGCCATATCAAAGGTGGTAATAAATAAGCATACAGGAGGGTGATTGAAAATTTGGTTGAGTGGTGCCATAACAACAACCTCTCATTCAATGTCAGCAAGACCAAGGAACTGATTGTAGACTTCAGGAGGTGGAAACCAGAGGTCCTTGAGTCAGTCATCATCGGAGGATAGAGGTGCAGAGGGTCTGTAACTTTAAATTCCTGGGTGTTACTATTTCAGAGGGCATGTCCTGGACCCAGACTATAAATGTAATTGCACAGAAAGCACTCAGCTCCTCTTCTTTAGGAGCCTGTAGAGATTTGGCATGACAGCAAAAACTTTGACAAACTTCTGTAGGTGTGTAGTGGAGAGTGTATTGACTGGCTGTATCATGGCCTGGTAGTGGATTCGGTCCAGTATATCACAGGTAAAACCCTCCCCCTCGTACCCTCGTACCCCATCCATTATTTGTTTATTTATTTTATATATATATTCTTTCTGTCTCTCCTCAACCCTTAACCACGACACTCTCCAGTTGGTGGGCCAGCAGTGGTGGCCAAATCACTGCCCATCTGCTCCTGGCTTCCAGCTGCCCTCCTCTCACCTACTCCAAATCCAACAAGAGGCTCGTTCTGCCTCTTCCCCCATCCTAACTAATCACCGATGTCAGGCTAACTGACTACAATTTTCTGACTTTTGCCTCGCTCCCTTCCTAAAGAGTGGAGTGACATGTGCAATTCTCCAGTCCTCAGAAACCATTCCAGAACCTAGAAGTTCTTGAAATGCCACCACAATCTCTTCAGCCACCCCTTTCAGAACCCTAGTGTTTAGTCCATCTGGTCCAGACAACTGACCTACCTTCAGACATTTCAGCTTCCCAAGCAACTTTTTCCCGGTAATAGCAACCACATTCACTTATGCCATCTAACACTCCAATTTCTGGCCTGCTGCCAGTATCTTCCACAGTGAACACTGACATAAAGTACTTCAGCTCATTCCCCACTTCTTTGTCCCTGATTACTAATTCTCCACCATCATTTCCCAACAGTCCAATATCCACTCATACCTCTTTTACTCTTCATATACAGTGTATGGAAAATCCTTTGCTATTCTCTTTATTATTGACTAACTTATCTTCATATTTCATCTCTTCTCTATTGCTTTTTTATCTGGTTTCTGTGGGTTTTTAAAAACATCACACTAACTTTTTGCTATGGTTTGCCCTCTATTGCTTTTATGTTGTCTTTGACTTCCCTTGTCAGCCACGGTTATCTCATCCTCCCCTTAAACTAGTTCTTCATCTTTGGGATGCATCTTTCCAGCACCTTCTGATTTGCCCCCAGAATCTCCAGCCATTGCTGTTCTGCTGTCATCCCTGCTAGTGCCCCCTTCCAATCAACTTCGGCCAGCTTCTCTCTCAAGCCTCTATAATTCACCTTACTCTACTGTAATACCAATACATCTGAGTTTAGCTTCTCCCCCTCAAACTGCAAGGTGAATTCTATTATACAGTATATTGTGCCTCCTTTACCTTATGCTCCCTAATCAAATCTAGTTCATTATATAACACCCATCCAGAATTGCCTTTTCCTTGGTGGCTTGACCACAATCTGCTCTAAAAAGCCACCCCATTAGCATTCTACAAGTTCCTCCTCATGATAACATTGCGAAGAATGAAATATTAAACAAGGTCTATTGTACACTTCATTGTGTGAAAATAAAACTATTCAAAAGCAGAGACATGAAAGAATGCAGATGCTGTAAGCCCCAAGTCCTGAGGCAGATCTCAATCATTTCTCTACCTCCACAGATGCTGCCTAACCTACCAAGTTCCTCCAGCAGTTTGTTTCTTTTTTTCTTTTCAAAACTAGAAGATGAACTTAACTTTTCATCCAAAGCCAATGTGAACAAATGCACTGCTCAGTGGAACTGAACTACTGAGCTTTAGTAGATTCAGGTTTGATGTTGAGCTTAAACAGAAGTACTGCTCTGATCATTTTCCACATGGGCATTCAAGGTTCTCATGTTCTTCATACTGAGGAGTGTAAATGTTTTGATGTACAGTACTATGCAAAAGTCTTAGACATGTAAAAAAAAAATTCTGTAAAGCAAAGTTTCTTTCAAAAATAATGCAATGAAAAGTCTCTAAATATCAAAAAAAATCATAAAGGGCAGTAAACAGTAAAAACTAAATCAAAACAATATTTGGTGTGACCACCTTAAAACCACATTTATTCAACTCTTAAACTTGTTATTTCATCTTGTTATTTATTGCTATTTATTTATATTTGCATTTGCATAGTTTGGTGTCTTCTGCACTCTACTTGATCTTTCACTGAATCTTGTTATAGTTATATTCTAGATTTGCTGAGTATGCCCACAGGAAAAAGAATCTCAGGATTGTATGTGGTGACATATATGTGCTTTGATAATAAAAAAACTTTGAACATTCAACATGTGCATGCAGAGATGTTCTTCATAATGCATGATTATTTGAGTTACTGTAGCCTTCATGTCAGCTTGAACCAGTTTGGCCATTCTCCTCTGACCTCTCTCATCAGCAAGGTATTTTCATCCACAGAGCTGCTCCTCATAGGATGTTTTTTTGTTTCTCGCATCATTCTAAACTCTAGAGAATGTTGTGCGTAAAAGTCCCAGGAGATCAATAGTTTTTGAGATACTCAAACCACCCCATTTGGCACCAATAATCATGCCAGAGTCGAAGTCACTTAGATCACATTTCTTGCATATTGTGATATTTAGTCTGAACAAGAACTGAACCTCTTGACCATGTCTACATGCTTTTATGCATTGAGTTGCTGCCATGTGATTGGCTGATTAGATATTAGCAATAATGAGCAGATGCACCTTTTAAAATGGCCACTGTGGTCTTATGACAGTGAAGGGGGCCATTCGGTCCATCTAACCAATACGGGCTCATACCATCCTATTTCCCCACTAATTTTCCCTGTAACCTATTCCTATCATCTAACCCCAGGTTCTACTACCCACCAGCATAAGGAACAACTTGCAGCAGTCAGTTAACCTACCAGCACACTCATCTTTAGGATATAGGACTAAACTAGAGCACCCACAAGAAACCTACATGATTACTGGGAAGACATGAATCTTCAGACAGTACCAGAAGTCAAGATTGAACTCAGATTGCTGGAGCTATGAAGCCGCTGTTTGCCAGCTGTGACACTGACACCCTACTCCATCTGTAATATTTAATTCACTCAGAAAATCTCTGTTTTTTAACCTTTGCAAGTTAGATGCCATTTCTTTTATCTGGAACACCATCTGAGAGAATTTAGCTGGATAAAATTAAGAAGATAAGGATCTAGAAACTGGGTTGCTTAGTACCTGAATTTCAGATGCATGACCAAGACTCCAAAGCACAGAACACAAAACATGATCACAATTATTTCCCCTTTATTTAAGGGCGAACAGTATTGGTTTAAGTGCCCATGGTCACTTCCCATGTTGTATCTGGAAGTAACAAGTAAATGTCAGATTGTCTCCTTTCCGATATTGTTTTAACCTCAGCCAGCCAACACTAATCCATAGTCTGAACTCACAGAATGTTTCCTAGTCACAAACAACAGCTTATTCCTCACAGGTCCATATCTGCAGTTATAGATAGTCCCAATTCCCCTTCCTTACTGCTCCAGTTAAGCTCTGAACCTTCATTCTTTGAGAATGTTGCTTGATGCCCTACATGAGGCCTACTAGGACATCAGCTGATTTTTTTCTGTACAATTTTTGCTGAATGTCATTGTAGTGTGTTGCTTCTATAGAGATGTTGTCTGATGTTGAGTATATATGTTTCATGTATTCTACTTGACCACTTCCTGCCCCCATGCCCAAATATGATATCTGCAAAATTTCTAGGCTAGAAGGTTTTTGAGAAAGCTCAAAGAGTCCCAAAGAAATGGTGGGATTTTTTTTTAAAGAGATGTAAAAAAATCATAGTGAAATATATTTGTAAAATGTAGAGAATTAAGATTAAAATTGTTGGTTAAACACATTAAAATTGTAAAGTATATCATATTAATAATTCAAATCTTTGAACTTAAGTAAAGTACATTAACAACCACAAGCATGATATACATGCAAGGTTAATTAAACCAGAATGAGAAAATGATGGCAAAAGAAAGAGCACAAATAAATAAGTGGCTTATCAATGTTTTTCCCATGGAGGAGCACACTATTAAGAAAGATATCTCTTTTGTTTGTGATGTATGTATATCTTTTGTATGTGATATCATTGGATACACCATGATAAGGGTCCGTTACAAAATTGATAGAGAATGGCAAATGGAGTTTAATCTGAACAAGTATGAGGTGTTGTATTTTGGGAGATCATATGTAATGTATTCAATGAAATGACAGGATCCTGAACAGCATTGATGTTCAGAGGAATTTTAGAGGCAATCTGTCCATAGCTCCCTGAAAGTGGCAATTTTCAGGAAGTGGGAAGAGGGAAGTGAATAGTTGGGGTGGTAAAGATACATATGGCTTGCTTGAATTTATTGGCCAGTATAAGAGTCAAGTGTAATGTTACAGTTTTATGAAACTTTAGTTAGCCTGCAATTGGGAGCATTGTGTGCAGTTCTAGTTGTGCCATTACAGGAAAGACTTGAAGGATTTAGAGAGGATGCAAAGGAAATTTACCAGGATAATGTCTCCATTAGAAGGCATTTGGTATAAGGAGAAGCAGAACTGGGATTATTTTCTCTGGAACCATTGAGGCTAACTGGAGACCTGATGGAAGTTTATAACGTTATAAGAGACATCTTTTCATGGGGGGAATATCAAATACTAGAGGGCATAAGGTGATAGGGGAAGGTTTTAAGGAGATATGCAAGGCAATTTTTTTAAACAGCTTTTATATAAATTGATCATAAATATTGCTTCTTTGTATTTATTTTCAATTTTCCCACTTCAAGAGCAGATGTGCCTAATGGTTTTGGACAGGGTGCAATAGCTTATTGTAATCTGTATTATATATTTATATATTTATTTTTAATGTATTCATTTATGGGATGTGGGCATCACCAGCTAAGCCGGCATTTATTGCCCATCCCTAGTTGCCCTTGAGAAAGTGGTGATGAGCTGCCTTCTTGAACCACTACTTATATTGACTGCTTCACGCTTATTTTGAAAAATAGTCCAGAGCTGAAAACCTGACACTGTCAAATGAAAACAACACTTTACTGCTGGTGAACTGAACTTGAATCTCATCTCATTGACTATGTTCTGATGCTGCTATTAAGTAATCCCCACTGTGGTAGTTATGACAGCTGGCAATTCTAGTCAATCTCCTCCTTTGAGTGAAAAGAGAATATGGATTTCACAGTGAGAGCTGAGAAAGCTCTTTGTTTATGACAGTTTGATGAATCAATTAATTTGAAGGGAAAGGGTTTTCAGACATGTGTAGGAAAGCTATTTTAAGGGTAGTAAATGATGCAGGATGGGGACAAAAGATTCAGGAGTTCAGGGTAATATCTTAAAGCACTTTGTGAAATTTGAACAAACATCCGCAGGAATAGGAAACAAATTAACTTAATTGTTTTGATGAAATGCCACAGCAAAATTTTAGGAGATCATTCAATCCCAGTGCAATCTCCTTCCATGAAGATATGAAGCAGCACATTCAAATCAGCCACCCTGTAGATAGCCGCTTGCCTCTTGTCCTTCTTGGTATTCTCCTTATCCCGTTTGCCTGCTTTCCTGCTTTTTATTTGTGCAGCTATTTCTCTGCCATGCAGCAGCTGCATTTGGTTTCAGTGTCCTCAGAGACTACCTGAGCTATTGTTTTTGTTCCAATTCCTTGATATACCTTTTGCCTACCTAATTCACTTATAAGCCATTTGGATACAATTTTTCACATTTTTATATCCTTCAGCTTATCAGAGGTTTATACAACCCATTTTTGATGACTGATTCCACAATTTAGGACTGAATCATAACTGAATTACCCTGGTAACACTGCGTAGCCTCACTTCTAGCTGTATAATCATGCTGCTGAATTTTAAAAATTTCCTGCGGTTTTTAAAATGCATTTGCTTTTAATGTAATTAAGAAATTATCTCTTTTTTATTTTTCTCCTTTGGCCCCTCTCAGAGGTGTACAGAAATATGTAGATGCTAATTTTCTGATCCACATGGAGCATGATATGATAATTATGACATGTATCTTTCAATAATCTATTTCTGATGTTCTCAAGTCATGTAGAGCCAAAATTCAGTACCTCCAATGCTTGAATAGCTGTTAAAATAGGATTAAATTTCAACTGGGGTAAACTTAAAAGTTGAGGGCTTGCTATTGATTTAAATTTAACTTACCTGAAAATCTTCCCAAATATTCCAAAACAGTCATAGCTGTTATTTTTCTATTTGCTTCAAAATAGGACGTATAGTCACTAAGCAGGCCTAATAATTCTAAAATATCCTGCTTTACTATGAAGCCTCGGTCAATATTTTTCTTCTGCTTTTGCTGTGATGGTGGTATATCCTCACCCACGCTTTTTCATTGACCTGAATTACACAGTGACATATTCTTAGTTCCTTTATCAAATTTCAGACTACCATTATAGATTTACTGTAAGCAGGAAAGAATGTTAATGCTCCCTTTTACTGTATTCTTTTTCAGAGCCTTGCATGTGTATTAAGGGAGTGAAAGGAAGATGGGTTTGGGGATGGATTGGTTATTTGTTTTTATCAGGAGAGCTGTAAGATTAGCAACTTTACTTCTATCCTTCTTAACTCCATGTTAAAGAAAATTAAACTTTTAAAACTCAGTTTAACCTTGAAATGTTCCTTAGCCACATATGGCCATAAACTGCTAGCCACTCTACCTTTTGTGGACCTGAAATTAACATTAGACTGCCAGTATATGCATTGGATCTTCTGCCTGTATAAAGAGATTGAAACTCAGGGCATCTGAAAACTTCTGCAGCATTCTAGGACATCCTTGAAGCAGAAGACAAACATTCCTGAAATTGGGAATTATACATATTCTATTCTTGTATATTAGTATTGAGATTTAAAATCTACCTCTTGAATACTTAATAAATTCCTCTGACATTCAATAGATGAAGTCGAGTTGAAATGTTTAAAATGAATATTTGAAATTCACAAAACCTCTTGAAAGCTGGTGACATTACTGTCTATTGCTTTGGCTCTCATTTAAGTCTTAATTAGTGCATAGTTAAATATGTTTAGCCTCAGTTTTTAAATGTAGTGCTTAAATTGAGCCAAGAAAAATTATCAATTTAATTGTTGACTATAGTTGGCTCTTAAATGACTTTCAGATGGAGAAAAGGCAGAATTGGCTCTCTTTGGACCTTCTCACATCGTGGCAGGTATATTTTGCATACAATATGTAAGTGTATTTTCTGAATTGTCTCCCTTTCAGAATACTATTCTTGAAATCAAAAATCCCAGTTTCTGAAGCTCATGTGGCTTCACTTACAGTAGACAAAGGTCATGTGCTCAGTTTGTACCACATTTTTTTTTATACATCTCAGGGAACTCCATATGCAGGTACAATAAGAAAATGTGGACCTTGCATCATTAAAGGGCATTGCATAAAAGGAGGCTTTTTGTTCTATCATGGCTATATTGGTTCTTTGAGAAAGCTTTCTTGTTGTTCCTATTTTCCTGACATTTTCCCATTGCTCTCCAGGCGGTTTCTTTCCAGTTCGGGTTTTAACTCAATATTTCTTCAAACATGTTATTGAATCAATTTCCATATCTGTTCAGACAGCTGTGAACATAAAGGTTTGCCGTATTAAAAGAAAATTTCTTCTCATTTCAAGTTAATTTGCATTTACTGTAAATCTCTGCACTCTGGCTATTGACCCTACCACTTCTAAACTAATTTCTGGATATTTGTCCTGTCAAAATTTCTAAAAATCTCTCTGATCTTGGGAGGATAATTCAGACTTTTGAATCTCCTTACTTCTATACATTCTGTCTTTTTTAATCTTTAAATATCATAGTCTTTTTATTCGGCAACCACATTTGCATAAGTGCACCCATTGGTTTGTTTTCATTTAGATGATAAATTCCTGTATCAACTAAAATTATACTATCTCCCTTTATCCTTTTAAACCATAAGACCATAAGACATAGGAGCGGAATTAGGCCATTCAGCTCATCGAGTCTGCTCCTCCATTTCATTGTGGCTGATCCCAGATCCCACTCAAACCCATGCACCTGCCTTCTTACTATATCCTTTGATGCCCTGACCAATCAGGAAACTATCATCTTCTGCCTTAAATATACCCACAGACTTGGCTTCCACTGCAGTCTGAGGCAGAGCATTCAACAGTTTCACTGCTCTGGCTAAAAAAATTCCTCCTTATCTCTGTTCTAAAAGATTTGAGGCTGTGCCACCTCGTCCTGGATACGCCCACCATAGGAACAGCCTCCGCATATCCACCCTATCTAGTCCTATCAACATTCAATGAGATTCCCTCCCCCAACACATTATTCTGAATTCCAGTGAGTACAGGCCCAAAGCCGCCAAATGCTCCACATATGTTAACCCCTTCATTCCCGGAATCATCCTTGTGAGCCTCCTCTGGACTCTCTCCAGTGACAACACATCCTTTCTGAGATATAGGGCCCAAAACTGTTGACAATACTCTTAGTGTCTTATAAAGCCTCAGCATATCTACTTGCTTTTATATTCTATTCCCCTTGAAATAAATGTCAATATTGCATTTGCCGCCTTTACCACATACTCAACCGTTAATTTAGCCTTCTGGGAGTCTTGCACAAGAACTTCTAAGTCCCTCTGCACCTCTGATGTTTGAAACTTCTCCCTACTTAGATAATAGTCTGCACTATTGTTCCTTTTACCACAATGCATTAATATACATTTCCCAACACTGTATTCCATCTGCCACTTTTTTGCCCATTCTTCCAATTTGTCTTAAGTCCTGCTGCAATCGCAATGCTTCCTCAGCACTACCTACCCCTCCACCTATCTTCGTATCATCTGTAAACTTTGCCACAAAGCCATCAATTCCATTATCTAAATCACTGACAAACAAGGTGAAATATAGCATTCCCAATTCTGACCCCTGAAGAACACCACTAGTCACTAGCAGCAAACCAGAAAAGGCCCCCTTTATTCCCACTTGCTGCCTGTCAGCCATTCCTCTATCCATGCTAGTATCTCTCCTGTAACACCATAGGATTTTATCTCGTTAAGCAGCCTCATGTATGGCACCTTATCAAATGCCTTCTGAAAAGCCAAGTAAATGACATCCAATGCCTCTCTTTTGTCTACCCTGCTTGTTACTTCCTCAAAGAACTTCAACAGATTTGCCAGATATGATTTTCTTTACAGAATCCATGCTGACCTTGACTTATTTTATCATCAGTCTCCAAGTACCCCAAAACCTCATCATTAATAATAGACTCCAACACTTACACAACCACTGAGGTTAGGCTAACTGGCCTACAATTTCCTTTTTTTTTGCCTTCCTCCCTTCTTAAAGAATGGAGTGACATTTACAATCTCTCAGTCCTCCGGGACCATGCCAGAATCGAGTGATTCTTGAAAGATCATGGCCAATACATCCGATAACTCTTTAGCAACCACTTTCAGAACTCTGGGATGTAGTCCATCTGGTCCAGGTGACTTATCCACCTTAAGACTCTTCAGTTTGCCTCGCACTTTTTCCTTTGTAATAGCAATGGTACTCATTCCTGCTCCCTGACGCTTACAGACCTCTGGCACACTGCTGGTCTCTTCCACAGTGAAGACTGATGCAAAGTACCCATTAAGTTCATCTCCATTTCTTCGTCCCCCATTACTACCCCACTAGTATCATCCTCCAAACCACCTGGGCAAGCTCCTCTCTCATGCCTCTGCATTTCCCTTTATTCCATGCGATACTGATACATATGACTTATGATTCTCCCTCTCAAATTGCAGTATGAATTCAATCATATTATGATCGCTGCCTGTGAAACATCCCTTTACGTTAAGCTCCCTAATAAGATCTGGATCATTACACAACACTCAGTCTAAGATAGTATTTCCCCAGGTGGGCTCAAGCACAAGTTATTCTAAAAAGCTATCTTGTAGACATTCAACAAATTCCCTCTCTTGTGATCCAACACCAACATGATTTTCCCAATCCCCTTGCATATTGAAGTCCCCGTTACAATTGTGACATTACCCTTATTACAAGCCTTTTCCAGCTCTCTTTGCAATCTCAACCCCACTGATACATGTGACTTGTACTTTTCCCTCTCAAATTGCAGTAAGAATTCAATCATATTATGATCACTGCCTCATAAGGATTCCTTTACATTAAGTTCCCTAATAAGATCTCCTGAATGTGCATAGCATTCAGAATAAGGTAGACAAACTTATGGTGTAATTAAAGATTGGTCGGTATGGCATCGCCGGGTATCACTGAGTCATGGCTGAAAGACGGCCTCCAGATGGTTCCCATAATGGTTTTTCTATCCTTGCAGTTTCTTAACTCCACCCACAAAGATTCAAAGTTCTCCATCAAAGTGACCCCATGTCACCTCTTTCTAGAGATGTAATTCCATCTCTTACTAACAGAGCCACACCACTGCCTATGCCTTCCTGCCTGTCCTTTTGATACAAAGTATATCCTTTGATGTTAAGCTCCCAACTATGGCCTTCTTTCAGCCACAACTCAGTCATGCCCATGATGTCATATCGACCAAACTCTAATTGCGCCATGAGTTTATCTACTTTATTCTGAATGTTATGTGCATTTAAATACAGCACCTTCAGTCCTGCATTCTTCGCCCTTTTGAATTTTGCTTCTGTGGTACAATTTAACTCTTTGCTCTGCCTGCATTTGTACCTAATCATTGGCTTGTCCTTCGTTACATTCATGTTACTCCCATCATCTGCTTGTAAACCTGCTGGCTCGTCCTCAGCTCTATCATACTGGTTTCCATCCCCCTGCCATATTAGTTTAAACCACTCCCAGTGGCTCTAGTAAACCTACCGCAAGAATATTGGTCCCCCTCAAATTCAAATGCAACCACCCCTTTTGTACAGGTCACACCTGGCCCAGGAGGTCCCGATTATCCAGAAATCTGAATCCTGCCCCCATTCCAATTTTTCAGCCACTAATTTATCTGCCACCTCATTCTATTCCTATCCTCACTGTTGCGTGGCACAGGCAGCAATTCTGAGATTACTGCCCTTGAGGTCCTGCTTCTCAGCTTCCTTCCTATCTCCCTGTATTCTGTTTTCAGAACCTCCTCCATTTTTTTACCTATGTCGTTGGTACCAATATGTACCATGACTTCTGGCTGCTCACCCTCCCTTTTCAGGATATTGTGGGTGCATTCAGAGACATCATGCACCCTGGCACTCAGAGGCAAACTACCAACCATGTTTCTTTTTTGCGTCCACAGAATCAGCTATCTGTCCCCTATTACTACTGCCATCCTCCTCATTTCCCTACCCTTCTGAGCTACAGGGCCAGAATTGGTCACTTTTGCTTCCCCCAGATAGGTTGTCTCCCTCAACAGTACTCAAAATGGAGTACTTATTGTTGAAGGGGATAGCCACAGGGGTGCTCTCCACCATATAATGCTCTCCCTTCTCTCTCCTGATAGTCACCCATTTATTTGTCTCCTGTAGCCTTGGGGTGACTGCCTCCCTGGAGTTCCTATCTATCACCTCTTCACTTTCCCTAACAAGCCAAAGGTTGTCGAGCTGCAGCTCCAGTTCCTTAACACAGTCTCTAGGAAGCTGTATCTGAATGCACCTGGTGCAGATGTTGCCATCAGGGAGGCTGGTAGTCTCCCGGAAATCCCACATCTGACACCCAGAACAGAACACTGGCTCTGTAGACATACCCTCTATTCTCTCAAGAGTTAAATAAGAAAGAAGAAATAAGGAATGAACTTACCTAATTACCTTGTCTCTTCCTGTTCTCACCGAAGTCCTGTTGAGCCTTACCACTCTGACTCAGATCACTCCAACGATGACCACTTCGCTAGATGGTACCCCTCTTTTATGGAGAGTGGGTTTTTAAAGCTTTTTACTGGACTTGTGTGGGAACATTTCTCCTGCTTTTGCACAGTACTCCAATCAACGACTCCTGCTGAAAAATCTTCCTGCTTTTTAAAGCTCTTCGCCAGACAAATGTATTATTTAAATGTCACATGCTCCTGTGACCTATCATCGTGAAATGCCATCTTTGACTTGTTTAGTGAGAAAGTTATTGGTTCAGATTCGTTTCTAGGAGTACTACTCTGCTGGATTTGCAATCTTTTGCATCGGAAATCAAATTGAGCTCAAATATCCTATCAAGCGGATACAACGGATAACATAGAGCTGCAGATTTCCTATGAGATTTTATCATCTACAACCCTTGGTTGTCACCACATAACTTCTTATCATCTGTCGATATTTCCATCCTTTCCTCCCTGATAAGGTCCTTTTTCTAACCCACCCCTGGATCTACCTATTGCTTGCCTGCTCTTGTCCTATCCCTTTCCCACAATTCCTTTATACTGGCTTTCTTCCCTTCTGTTCTTTCAATCAAGATAAAGGGTCTCAATCCAAATTATTGACTGTTAATGTCTCTCCATATTAACGGGCTGAGTTCCTCCAGCAATTTGTTTTTTACTCCAGTTTCCAGCCTTTGTAATCTCTTGAGTCTCTACTGAAAATATTAATGGTACTGAAAGAAGACAAGTTGCTGGCAAAGAGAAAGTGCATGGAAATGTGAAAGCAGCCTAGTGCATCATTCAAAGCTGACCTTCCCTCTACTGACTGTCTCTCTGGCTTGAGAAAGCAGTAAACATTATCAAAGGGCCCCTCTCACCTTAGTCATTCTCTCTTCTCTCTCCCCTCCCCAGCTGACAGAAGGTGAAAAAGCTTGGGAGCACATACCACTAGGCTCAAGAACAGCTTCTAGCTTGCTGTTATCAAACTCTTGAACAGACCTCTTAAACATGATAAGAACATTCGATCACCCAGTCTACCTTGAGTGGTGCCATAACAACAATCTCAATATCAGCAAGACTAAGGATCTAATTATTGACTTCAGAAGGAGGAAACCAGAAATCCATGAGCCAGAGGTGGAGAGGGTCAGCAACTTTAAATTCCTCAATGTTATCATTTCAGAGGATCTGTCCTGGGTTCAGCACAAAAGTGCAATCATGAAGAAATTACAGCAGCGTCCCTACATCCTTAGAAGTTTGTAAAGATTCGTCATGTCATCAGAAACTTTGACAAGCTTCTATAGGTGTGTGGTGGAGAATATATTAACAGGTTGCATCATGGCCTGGTATGGATTGTCCTTGAACAGAAAATCCTATAAAAAGTAGTGAATACAGCCCAGTCCATCACGGGTAAAACCCTTCCCACCATTAAGCACACCTACATGGAGTACTGTCACAGGAAAGCAGCATCCATCATCAAGAACCCTCACTATCCAGGCCATGCTCTTTTCTTGCTGCTGGCATCAGGAAGGAGCTACTTTACTCCTTTGCTTTCAGGTCTGGCGGACTCAGGAGTTACATTTATTTTCTTGATGGCCTCTTCCATTTATGATTTTTTAAAATGGATATATTACTACTAAATTATGTTATCTTCCTTCATTATGTGCTTTCAAAGAGGAAGAATCGCTGTTCTTTCAGTTTTGAAACATATCCAAGCAATTTGTAAAACTGGCTTTTTTTCATGTTCTACCTGCAAGAAGCTTATTCAGATTAATGAGAAGAGTTTTCCTTATAAATTTCAGCTACCCTAGCATGGATAGAACTTGGTGTCAATAGCTCACTTTCTTTAGCTCAAAACTGATATCGCAACAAAATCTAAAGATTGCAAGATATAAGTGTTTAGAATGTGCTGATTTTAGTGATCCTTAAATGTCTTTCAGACGCAGGTTTGGATTTCTATGGAACCTCTGAATATCCTGCAGGTATACTTGGGGTTGAATTTGCACATACCTTTCTACAATTAATCAGGTATTATTTTATTTTATTTTATTTGAGGACACTTACCTTCAAATAAAATTCCTGATTAACCCTAAAAGATAAGGTTGAGTGCTAAGGTTTACAAACTGATGATCACAATTTTTCTCCAATATCTTTTCAGCTATAGATACTGCAAAGTTTGATCTCATTGGATTTTGTCATCATTTGCAAGGTATTGTTTGGGATGCATCGAAAGTACTTTTCTTACCGACATTAAAAATACTAGTTTTTCTTTGTACAAAATGTTCAGAGACTTGTAGAAAGTAATAATGGATCCTTTTCCATTCCTTCTACTATGCAGTCTTACTCACAGGCCTGTTAACTTCATCAAAATCATCTTCATTTGGTGTTATATTAGGAAGTGGCTAAGTGCTCAGAACACATCAAGGGCTTTGGGGCCAAGTGACATCCTAGTTACAATGCTAAAGACTTGTATTCCTGAAGTTCAAAGTTCAGTAGGTTCAATTTAATGTCAGAGAAATGATACAATATATATCCTGAAATTCTTTTTCTTCGCAAACATCCACAAAAACAGAGTGCCCCAAGAATGAATGACAGTTAAATGTTAGAACCCCAAAGCCTCCCTGCTGCTCCCTCCCATGCATAAGCAGCAGCAAAGCAATGACCCCCGATCCCCCATCAACAAAAAAGCATTGGTGCCCCCCCCACCCAGCACTCAAGCGTGCATCAATGAAGACACAGACTTGCAATACCCCAAAGACTGCTCGTTCACCCAGTAATTCAACATACCACAGGCTCTCTCTCTCCCTAATAAGAGAAAAAGGGGTGCCCCCATTTCACAGCTGTGAATTTAAGTACATTCATTATCACAGTACATACAATGCCTAGAAAAAGTATTCACCCCTCCCACCCCCCAGAGATTTTCATTTTTATTGTTTTATAATATTGAATCACAGTGGATTTAATTTGGCTTTTTTGACACTGATCAACAGAAAAGGACTCTTTCCTGTCAAGGTGAAAATAGATCTCTACAAAGTGATGTAAATTAATTATAAATATAAAACACAAAATAATTGATTCTATAAATATTCATCCCCCTTTAATATAACACACCAAATCATCATGCAGCCAATCGGTTTTAGAAGTCACAAAATTAGTTAAGGTGTCTTAGCTATATATAAACCTGTGTGAAGTCAAGGTGTTTCAATTACACCAGTATCTGGAAAGTCCAACTACTGGCAAGTCAATATCCTGGCAAAAACTACACCAAGAAGACAAATAAACATGCCAATCAGCTCAGGAAAAAGGTTTTTGAAAAGTGCAAGTCAGGAGATGGATACAAGAAAATTTCCAAGTCACTGACTATCCCTTGAAGTAGAGTTAAGTTAATCATCAAGAAATGAAAAGAATATGGCACAGCTGTAAATCTGCCTAGGGCAGGGCGTCCTCAAAAACTGAGTGCCTGCAAGAAGGGGACTAGTGAAGGAGGCCACCAAGAGACCTATGACAACTCTGGAGGAGTTACAAGCTTCATTGGCTGAGATGGGAGAGACTACGCATACAACTATTGCCTAAGTGCTTCATCAGTCCCAACTTTATGGGAGAGTGGCAAAGAGAAAGCCACTGTTGAAAAATATTCACATGAAATCTTGATTAGAGTTTGCCAAAAGGCATGTGGGAGACTGAGGTCAGCTTGGAAGAAGGTTCTATGTTCTGATGAAACCAAAATTCAGCTTTTTAGCCATCAGACTTAATGCTATGTTTGGTGTAAGCCAAATACTGCACATCATCAAAAATGCACCATCTCTACCATGAAACATGGTGTTAGCTGCATCGTGCTGTGGGGAGGGTTTACTGCAGCAGGCCCTGGAAGGCTTGTGAAGGTAGAAGGTAAAATGAATGCAGCAAAATACAGGGAAATCCTGAGGAAAACCTGATGCAGTTCACAAGAGAACTGTGACTTGGGAGAAGATTTGTTTTCCAGCAAGACAGTGAGCCCAAGCATAAAGCCAATGCTACACAAGAATGGCTTAAAAACAAAAAAGTTAAATATGTTGGAGTGGCCAAGTCGGAGTCCAGACCTCAATCCAATTGGAAGTTTGTGGCTGGACTTGAAAAGGGCTGTTCACTCATGATCTCCATGCAATCTGACAGAGCTTGAGCAGTTTTGTAAAGATGAATGGGGAAAAATTGCAATGTCTAGCTGTGCAAAGCTGATCAAGACCTATCCACACAGACTCTGTTCCATCTTTCCAACTGCTCCAGATGGTCTTCCAGCTCTGATAGTCTTCCTTGCCAGCCAATACACCCCCAACCTAGGTGTTATCCACAAATTTGCCAATCCAGTTAACCACATTATCATCCAGATTATTGATACAGATGACAAACAATGGATACAGCACTGATCCCTGTGGCACTCCACTTGTCACAGTCAGAGAGGCAGCTGTCTACTACCACTCTCAGGCTTCTCCCACAAAGCCATTGTCTATTCTAATTTACTACCATCTTGACCATCCTTCTGTACGATACCATGTCAAATGCCTTACTAAAGTCCATGTAGGCAACATCCACTGCCTTGCCTTCATCAACTTTCCTGGTAACTTCCTCAGAAAACTGTGGAAGATTAGTTAGACACATCCTACCACGCAAAAAGCCATGATGACTTTCCCTAATCAATCCATGTCTATCCAAATACTCATAGGTCCCTTAGAATACCTTCCAATAATTTTCCTATTACTGATGTCAGGCTCACCAGCCTATAATTTCCTGAATTATTTTTAGTGATTTTCTTAAACAACAGAACTACAGTAGCTATCTTCCAATCGTCTGGTACCTCAACAGTCTCTAGAGTTTACAGACAATGGTACAAAAATCAAAAAAATCAGTGAACTGAGTTCTGTGGGTGAAACACCTTGTTTATGAGAGAGCTTAGAGGAGAATGGTCAGACTGGTTCAAGCTGTCAGTAAATCAAATAACCACATGTTACAACAGTAGTGTGAAGAAGAACATCTCTGAATGCACAATGTATCGAACCTTGAAGTAGATGCGGTCAAGCAGCAGAGGATCACACCGGGTTCCATGACATAAAGCTTCCAGTTCCATGCTTCTTAGTTTGTCTCATAAAATCTCATCCAGTACTTAATGAAATACTTCCTAGAAGTTCATTTATATGGTATACATTGATCCATATATTTTTACCAACAAAGATTCTTTTTGGAAACTTAGTTGCAGCATGTCTTTAATTGTTAGCAGTTGAGGTTTGAACACTTGTCGCATCCATTATGACCAGAGCATGTGAATTGTTGGTTGAAGGACTCAATTTCTTCTCTGGGGTTCAAATGTAGATATAAAATGAAAAAAAAGGCACATGATTAGTACATGTGTATGTTTAATAATGTCACAGAGGATATGTTGCATATTTATTCCCAACATCTTTGAACTATAATTTGAGAGCTATGTAGTCTAGTTGTTGTCATATACAGTATAATATTCCATTATATAACATGCAGTTATTCTTTTCAAGCTGTTACAGCAGTTGATGCATTGTTACCTCTGTAACTGATATCAATATGTTAAAAAATTGATGTGCTTTGTTTTGTAGGTTATTTGGTTTTGCAAAGCCATATTTCATATGATTTACTTAAAACATAATCTTGCATATATTGGTACAATAATACAAAATTAGAGCATAATCATAGGGCAAAACTGTGACACTGCAGAACTTGCATGTCTCACGGCTGCAGTGGCTCAATTTTGATTCTGAACTCCAGTACTGTCTTGTGTACTATTTGAATGTTCTTCTGTGACCATTGGATTTCCTCTCACTTCTCAAAGACGTGTTTGTTAATTTATTGCCAATTATTCTTGATATAGGTGATCAGTAGCAGATCAGCAAGGCGTTTAAGGCTACGTATGAAAAAATAACTTATACGGAAAATAACTGAGGAGTATGCTTTTTGGGGTTGCTCTGAGAGCCAGTACTGACTCTTTGTGGCCTCTTTCTTTGTTGCAATGAAATATGAATTCTATCACTTGCTGTCGGATATGAAATATACAGCATTTCATTCTATAATAATTATCTTCTTAGAGCCACTAAACTTTAGCTCGTACTAGGCTGAGAAACCTCTAACGAGATTGCCAACGGTGCAGCTCGGTCACTGTCCACCACTGTGAGTGCTAGGATCGCGCGTTGCGCAAAGTTATAAAGAGAATGTGTTCTTAAAATTATGCTCTCTTGCGGAACCCTAGTGTGCTACGGAACCCCAGTTGAGAAATCCTGTGCTAAAGATTTAATGTCCTTGGTTCTGCAGGCTGTTGGATTTTAATATTTTCTATTGAAATCAGTCTCCTTTAATAATTAATGCAATTAATAAATTTTGTTTTATGGCCTTGAATCTCAATCAACTGGGTATCCAAAATTTTGTGTTTGAGAATTTTGGTGGCTGATAGCATGCATGAGAATAGTTAAGTGTACGGTGAATAATAAGAACTATAATCTTTTTTTTCTAACATCTGTTCCCTTCATTGTTTCACTTCAAACAAGCTAATGTTTTAAAACCCATTCAAACAAATCTTAGAAAGTTATTGTCCATGCTTTGTATGGATTTGTACACAAATTGTCATTTCCATTTCATGCAGATTTTATCTGCACAGAGAATATCCATTTCTACCAACTGAATGATTAATAATATATTCATGTCATTGCCATGAATGATATTTTTACAATTTACCAAATTACAAGTGTGTTATTTTATCAGATTGTTTAACTGTCCACTTATGGTATGTGTAATTTACCATATCAGATTGTTCAGTTCCTTTATCATTTTTGACCTTGCCCAACAAACAAAGCAAATTTACAAAAATTACTGTTCAGACAAAGTCTTATCTACTTGGAGTTGACTGTGGTAATTGTTAACTTTGTTTCAGTTTTTGATTTGGATTTCGATAAATATCCAATAACGCTCTCACCAGTTAAAGTTGAAACACCAGAGAAAACACCAGTGGAAACACCTTGTCATTACACTATAGGTATGATTAAATTTTTTTTCAACATTTGTCTTCCAGTAGTGCTAGTAACAAAACTTGAAAAGGCCAAGGGTAAAATTTCAGTTTTTAAAATCATTTTAATTTATAAATGAAAGCTGATAATCCATTAAGTACATTTTAAGGGACTTGGTACTGACAAATTTATTGACTTTCCAGTAAGATGATAAGACAGCTTCCACTTCAGTGAATTCTAATTTAGTGTTAAGCTATTCAATGCCTATTCCAGGTATGATTGGTCACTATAAGAGCATATTGGAAACATAGTAGTTGCACTCTCATAACTTTAGGACAATGGGGACAATTAATACCTTAATTAGGCCTATTTGGAAACCCCTTTGCAGAGAATGCAATTTACATAAGGTGGTTGTATAAAGGTCATGTTAAACATCCTTGGCCTTTTTTTGTACATCAGTATTTATTTTATAGTATTATTTAGAAATACCACAGAGTAGAGTATCAGGTAAGCCATCAATACCTGAAGGAAGGCCATAGCATTAATGTTTTAGCTGAAAAGTATGCATATTTAGCAAATTGTGTCAACTAATAGAAATAAAAAGGATTAGGAAAATAAATGGATATTATTGAAATTGGTTAGTACAACTGAAATTGACCAGCTTTTTAGAAACATTTTAGAATTATTCAGAACCATTCATTTCTGAAGTTAAAATCAAACATACAGTGGCTATAAAAAATATTCAATTCCCCCTCCCCCCTTGGAAGTTTTCATGTTTTATTGTTTTACAACATTGAATCACAGTGGATTTAATTTGGCTTTTTGGACAATGATCAACAGAAAAAGACTTGTGTCAAAGTGAAAACAGATCTCTACAAAGTGATCTAAATTAATTACAAATACAAAACACAAAATAATTGATAGCATAAGTATTCATCCTCTTTAATATGACACATGAGATAATCACTGGTGTAGCCAATTGTTTTTAGAAGTCACATAATTAGTTAAATGGAGATCACCTGTGTGCAGTCAAGGTGTTTCAATTGATATTAGAAAAAATACACCTGCATCTGGAAAGTCCAGCTGCTGGTGAGTCAGTATCTGGGCAAAAACTACACCATGAAGACAAATGAACACTCCAAGCAACTCCATGGAAAGGTTTTTCAAAAGTACAAGTCAGGAAGTGGATACAAGGAAATTTCCAAGTCACTGAATATCCCTTGGAGTATGGGATGTCCCATATACTTCCTTGCTCACTACCATTCAAGGTCCCGAACAGTCCTTCCAGGTGAGGGACGCTTCACCTACATGTCTTAGTGTCATTTACTGTATCTGGTGCTCCCGTTATACCCTCCTATATATTGGAGACTTCTTTGTCAGGCACCTTTGCTCCATTTGCCACAAAAAGCAGGATTTCCCAGTGGCCTACTTGGGAAATTAATTTGCTGAGAAAATTCTATAAAAAAGTTCAAATGGGTCCATTTATTATCAGAGATTGTATACAGTATACAACCAGAAATACTCAGTCTTTGCAGATATCCAAGAAAACAACTGCTAAAGAATGAACAATAGAAAAATGTTAGAACCCTAAAGCCCCCTCACCCCTCCCCTGTGCAAACAGCAGCAAAGCATCAACCTCCCCCCACCCATTTCAGCAAAAAAGCATCAGCATCCACCACCCACCAATCAATAGCAAAGTACCCAAAGAGAGACCATGATAACTAGTGTTTACCCAACAGTTTGACATGCCACAGGCTCTCTCTCACTAACAAGAGGCAGAGAGAGGTCTTCCATTTCACAGTGAAAGTGTGGGACCCATAGTAATGTGGAGCATATTAATGGACACGGGATAGCCCCCCAAATTTTCTTATAATATGTTCATATTATTTTTATTGCTTTGGGTTGTTATTTTGTTCGTTCACAATTTGATTAATGTTCAGTTGCACTAGCAACGGTAATATTTTAGTGGATTGGTTATTGGTTACAAGGGGCAAAGCTTATACAGGCACGTGGAGCAGCTGAGGGGCCCTGGGGTGGCACGGGAGTGCGCATGTGATGCAGTAGACGGAGACGGCCCGGCAGCATGCATGGTAAGCTGATGCGCTGTGTTCCGGTATTTCCAGAAAGGAAAATAAAGACGTTATTTTAAACTTCTGCACGCCTGGAAGTCCCTTTTGTATACAAGTGTGCAACAAATATTTGGTGCCGAAACCCGGGACAATTAACGTCGCTCAGTGTGTCAACAACGAGGACATGGATCGTGTTTGATGGACAGCGGGAGCGCGCAGCTTCGGGGTGCAGCTGCTTCACACATAATGGATCTGGAGGAGTTGGCAGAGACATTGTCTCAGAGACTATGGCTTTTGCAACTGGATCAGCGCAAAGAGGTGTGTGTGGAAGCTAAGATCCCATGTGAACATGTTACCACAAGGCGAACGTTAATTAGACTGATTACTGAATCTATGGACAATGCAATCAATGATGAGGAGGAGGATATTGTGAAGTGTTATCTAAGGACAATGATGGAATCAGTTGAGCAAATTAGAGGAAATACTGGAAACACTGGTAATGGGGAAAAAACAGACAACCCAGCACAAACCAGCCAGAGAACAGCTGAAGAAAGAAGCTTGGCAGAAAAATGCTTAGAGCTCCAGCTAAACAGTGAAGCTGTGCATGATGAAGTTAAGAGGCTGAATGAAAGAGTGAACAGTGCATCTTCAAGTCAAGCTTCAGCTCCACAAAATGTGCTGCCTACAGCTGCAAACCAGCTCCCAGAAGTGACAATAAGGAGAGAATTCGAGATTTGGGGTCAGATCGGGGAAAAAGGACAGAAGGACAAACTCACATACGCAAACCTGATGCATCAGATTGACAGAAGCCTGAGTAGGGGACACAGTGAGGCTGAGGTCATGGAAGCGGTGATCACGTCAATCAGTCCAGGTTTGAGATTCATGATATGCTTGAGATAAAAAGTGACCTTACCCTTCCTGGACTGAAGACAATATTAAAAGGGACATTTCAACGAGGACAGTTCTACAGATTTATCCCACAGACTGGTAAACATAACACAAGACAGTCATGAGTCTCCCTAAAATTTCCTCTTTAGAGCAATTGAGTTAAAAGAGAGGCTGTTACTTGCTTCAAGAGAAGTAGGGTCAGACGAACATTACAGTCCCGAGCTCATCCAGAAGAAATTCTTGAGGTCAGTTAGTACTGGGCTGTCAAGTGACCATATCAAGTTTCAACTTAAGCCTTATCTCGACGATCAGAGAGTGACCAATGAAATACTCATCGACAGGACGAATGAAGCAGCCAGTGTTGAATCAGAAAGACAGTCCAAGCGAAGAAAGAACACAAGCAGCAGAGTCCCAAAAGAAGTGAATTACAGACAGAAATGCAGAGCAGTTAGCAGAGTCAGGGTGCGGCTGAAGCCAGGGTGGGGGTTCTAGAGCAGTCAGATGAAGTTGTAAAGCCTAAGGGCCATAAAGCACCTGCTGTAGGTAGTTCAAGAGACACAGAGCTTTATGAAACAGTCAGGCTGCTGAGAGAAGAAATGGCTGAAATAAGGAAAAGTATATCTAACTCTCAAGGACCCACCCGCCAATTTAGAATGAGTGTTAGGAGAGGATGTAAAGCATGTCAGGAGCAGGGAACAGGTGACCAGTGTGAACACTGTTTCAAGTGTGGGCAGACAGGGCACCTCTCAAGGGGCTGTAGAGGACAAAGAAGGCTGGTAGGGAAATCTGATGGCAATGTGACAATCCGGCCTGTCACAATCCCAGAACCATCAGCTTCAAGCCAAGCTGGATCAGATGACAAGGTGCATGAGTTTCTTTGCGAGACAATCAGGCAGCTGGAGGCGGAGTTAGAGAAAATTGGGAAGGCTGAACAACAGACGGTGGGTGCTACCCCTACGCCAGTCATCTCTCTTTACATCACCAAGCCAAGCTGACAGCTCTCATTGGGAAGAAGTGCACGGTGGATTGTTTCTTTGAGGGAGTAGCAACACAAGCATTATGGGAAAAAGCATCTTCTTACCTGTCCATCACCTCTCTCTGGTGCTCCTTCCCCTTCCCTTTCTTCCATTGTATTTTGTCCTGTCCTATCCGACTCCCCCTTCTCCAGCTCTTTATCTCTTCCATCACTCAACTTCCCAGCTCCCTGCTTCACCCACCCCCAGGTTCGCCTATCACCTGCCACTTTGTACTTTGTCCTCCCCTCCCCTCCCAACTTCTTAATCTGATTCCTCCCCTACCTTTCCAGTCCTGATGAATGGCCTTGGCCCAAAACATTGACTGTTTAATCTTTTCCATGGATGCTGCCTGCTCTGAGTTCCTCCAGAATTCAGTGTGTATTGTTTTGTATGTGTTGCTTTAGATTTTCAGTATTTACAGATTTTCTTGTGTACATAATTTTGCTTTCCTTTTGGCCTTCATACACATTAGAAGTAGCTATTAAATTATTGTATGTTAAATTAGCTTCAGGGTATTCTCTAGTATTAATATTTTTCTATGATAGGAATAATCTTGATATATAAATTACTTGTGAAGTATTTTCAGTTTTTATTTTCCTCTTGATATTGACTTCATTTGGGTCTTTTTCTCCACAATTGGAGTTGAATTGCTTGAATTCACTGTAACAAACGATCAACTGCTGAACAAAACTAAAGCTTAAATAAAATTGGACTATCATTGTTATTGGATTTACTTTAACAATTTTAATAGGCTGAGGTGATCTTAAAGTAAGAAAAGCTATAGGTCGGTGATTCCCAGTGGGGATGGTTACATATCCTAAAGGGGCATTAGGGAAAATAGAAGTCACTGGGGGCCATTCGAGATTCTTGGGGGGAGGGCAGTAAGCAGCATCCTAACTTGAAGCATGAGACCTGACTGACTGTTAGTTGAGCAGCCACTTCCAAAAAAAAGGATGAGACACCGGAACACAGGAAGAACCATAGACCTGCAGGCGATGAGTTCTCGTCATCACAACACATCTAAAACTTGGCATCTCATCCGACCTTACCAACCAAGCAGACATTATTGGGGATGCATAGTTTAGCTACCAGGGTGCCCAACAGTTCCCCTTGATTCGTGGCAGAGTGAGTTCATGCAAGTTAACAGTTGGTAAGTCAAATGTACCCTCTTAACTTTTTCTACAGATCTACGGAAAACAGGTTGCACAACAATACAGCGCTGACCTGAACCAAATGGTGAAATAGAGCCAATTAGTGAACCTACCAGCCCTGAAGATTCCTCTTGAGGTGTTCAAAGTGACATTGGCTTCATATGTGCAGTCAAGAACCATCTTTTGGGATTATGTGACCTTCCGTGGCTGGTCAATCACGCTAATTCAAGTAGTATAAAGCTAGCTTGCTGAACACCAGCTCTATCCCAACTAACATTTAGATTCCAATCTGAATCCTTGTCAACATAATTTTCGCTGTTGTGGTTGTCTTCATCTTTGCCTCACCATTCCTTTGCTTGCTGCTACCATAGTTCCATTCGTGTCAACTTGCTGCTGTCGTCAACATCCCATAGGCATTCCCAGTTTGTGTTAATTTTTTATTTTAATTTAGTCCCATTAATGATGGATAAGTATGTACAGCGTGATCTCTATGAGTATGAAGGCAGTGAAGCCTTGAATTCTAATCCTGCTAAGAAACAGAAGCTATTAGACAGTGCATGAATACAATGTTACATACCTGGAGTATTCTATTCCTATAGTATAGGCCCTACCAGTTTGTGAACACACAATTTATGTACAGCCTATTATACAAGTGTTTGTTTGGAAAACTGGCTATATGGATTTACCAGCTGCTGCCTGACTGCAGGCATCTTCTCCTATGTAGGAGCTCAGTTCCTGGCCGGTTTCCAACTTGTGTACTGCTTGGGTCATGAATTGTCCAAAGGAACAGTGACTTGCCATAACATGGGAACACCTGAATGCAATGAAGTGGCATGAAGGAAAATAGTAAAGTGGGAAGGTCACCATCACTGGCACAACATCCTAGGAATTACTGATAAACAACATCTAAGATTTAGCAGTGTAATTGTTCTCGTTTGTATTATGTAGATTGGATACCCCTTTAATAACAGAGAGGTATGAAGGGTAGATTCACCTCTTCTCTGAAAACCTCAGAAATACAAAAATCTTACATCATTTCTAACCTTGCATGTTCCTTCAGCCAACAACTTAAATACATTTGAATATTTTTTGCAATCATGATTATATATTTGTTTGCTCTGCACCCAAGTTTCAGAAAGGTTCAAAGAAGCTGATTTTTTGCATTATTCTTGAAAGAACCTAGGCATGAGAGGCCATTTTCACCAAAAATGCAGGAATCCATTGTTTTTATATGTTCATTTGGACAGTTACTGATTGATCAGATTTGTGCAATTAGTTATTTTAAACTGTGTATTTTTGAGCTATTAGATAAATTGAAACTGCATATAGTGTATTTAAGAACATAAGAAGTAGAGAGGGAAATAATCTAAGCCTGCACTATGCCTCAACACAAATGTTGCCTGATTTTGTGGCTTCAGTGTCCATAATTCCTTCAGTGTTCAAAAATTCAACAAATTCAGTCTTGAATTGATCCAGCAGAGGACTCACAGTAAATTTCAAAGATTTACAGTCTGCTCTACAAAGAATGTTCTCTTCATCTCAGACCTAAATGCTGACACCTTATCCTCAGAATATTATTTTTCATTCAGGACTTTCCAACAGAAGAAGGTGCCGACCTGGTATCTTTCTTCTCATTCTCTCTCAGAATGATGGATGTCTCAAAGACACTTAATTCAGTTTTTGAAGGACCCCTGCCTTACGGTGTGGTTACCCTAGAATTGTTCTTAAGGATTAAATCAAAAGCTCTTTGCAATCATTGAGATTTTTATGTTATCTTAGTTCAGTATAAGGGAAACATTTGAAAATAGTAAAGAGGTCTCTGTGAAGAAGGATGATTCATGCACATTTGAATTACTAAGTATTAGAGCAAACATTATTCTTGAAGGTCATCATTTGAGTTTAGTTTATCTGTTTTGAGCAGCTAAAGCACTCCTTATGTAGAATTAGAATCAGGTTTAATATCACTGGTATAAGAGCACTTCGCCGAGCAACTACACTCTATCCGCCAGAAAAAGTAGGATCTCCCAGTGGCCACCCATTTTAATTCCACTTCCCATTATCATTCCGACATGTCAGTTCATGGCCTCCTCTACTGTTGCGATGAGGTCACACTTAGGTTGGAGGAGCAACATCTTGAATGCCGTCTGGGTAGCTTCCAACCTTATGGCTTGAATATCGGTTTCTCGAACCTTCGCTAATGCCCCCCACTTCACCATTTCCCATTCCCATTTCCCTCTCACACCTTATCTCCTTACCTGCCCATTACCTCTGTCTGATGCTCCTCTCCCTTTTCTTTCTTCCATGGCCTTCTGTCCTCTCCTATCAGACTCCCCCTTCTCTAGCCCTGTATTTCTTTCACCAATCAACTTCTCAGCTCTTTACTTCACCCCTCCCCCTCCCAGTTTCACCTACCATCTTGTGATTTTTCCTTCCCTCCCCTTACCTTCTAACTCTGACTCCTTATCTTTTTTCCTTCAGTCTTGATGAAGGGTCTCAGCCCGAAAGATCGACTGTACTCTTTTCCATAGATGCTGCTTGGTCTGCTGAGTTCCTCCAGTATTTTGTGTGCGTTGCTTGGATTTCCGGCATCTGCAGATTTTTTCTTGTTTTTACTATTGCTGGCATAAGCTGTGAAATTTTTGCTTTGGCAGCAGCAATACAGTGCAATACATAATTTAAAAACTATAAATTATAATATATATTATATATACGCATACATATGTACATACATATTGTTTATCTTCATGGACGATTTTCAAAGGAGAGGTTTGGAAATTCAACTCCAATATTTTAAATATTGATTATTAATGCAAATATATATTGTTGGTATTCTCATAAAATGGAAACCGACCAAAATTTAGAGTAATTTATATGGGCTTTTCTTTCACATTATCTAATACGTTTCTTTTTAAACATACTCTAGATTCGGAGGATGTTTCTGAACACTTAATAATTCCTGCTTCTTACTGTGATCAACAAGGTATTTATAACGTGTGTACATTTAGTGTATATACTCAATCTCATTTATTTACAATTTTCTATCTTCTAATTACTGTAGTTATATTGTGGGGTACAGTACTCTCCATATATGCAACTTTGTTAACAACTTTGTATGTTAACGAAGTTGCATTTCTTTGGTTATTTATTCTGCTCTTTAGATAAATTCACTGGCAATTTCAATATTATATCTTAATTTCTGTGTTCTCACTAACATAATATAAAGCTTGGAATGTTTGCTTCCAGCTGTGTTTTGATGAAATTATTTCGAGGTGTTGTTATGCAGATTTAGTTTCCAGACTTATCCACAGTGCTTTCTCAACCAGGACTGCTCAGTTGTGAACCTCATTACATCCTTGATCCAAGTATGAAGTATACAGCTACATCATGGTCAATGACACATAGAGCTAAATTATATACTTCTCATCCTTTATTTTCCAAAATATTTATTGACCCTGGATTCAAATTAGCTACACTTAAAAATACAAGGAATACTGAGCCAGCCAAATTGTTGAAGACTTTACCAGAGGTGAGCTGAGAGTGATAGCCCTTAAAATGAGATCCAGTATTCTCTCATGAAGTCAGTGGGAAACAAGAAAGCTAATTAATGGCTGATATACTGCCTAACAGAAAGAAAGACTGTTGTTTATCAGCAGTAGATACTGTTTTGCCAGCAACAGCCACAGCCCATAAATTAATAAATTAAAAATAACTAGTGGAAGAAATTTATGAAAAATAATAATAACATATTTATAGAGCACTTCTCATACAAACAATATAATTCAAAGTGCTTTACAATAGAATAAAAGACAATGATTTTGAGTTAAATGCAAGGTTAAAAATTAAGTTTTGAGCTGCCATTTAAAAGTGTCAACTGAGTCTGCATTCCTTATAATGTTAGGTATTAAGTTACACAATTTAGGAATGTAGTTAAAAAGATGTTGACCTGCCAATTTTTTTTTGATGGAGATCTTTTAAATTGAAGAGACCAGTAGAAGAAGATCCGAGAGCTCAAACAGGATTATAAAATGAAAATGAAAAACTTCAACTAGTTTTCAAAATGATCTTCCCCTTTTACATTCTGTTGAATCATTGAGAATGAAATTTTTTGAAGCTCCTCTCATATAGGCAGATTGTTTAGCTGAAGGTGGTTAATGACTCCATTTATGTATTTAAATTCATTCACAATGGGTTGGAGTCGATCAATAATAGAGTAAAGAAAGTTAGAAGTGATGCTGCAGCTAAGTAAGGTCCTGGTTAGAGCAAACCTGTTAGTGCATTTCTGGGATCATACTATGGAAAGATATGTTAGTTTTGGAGAGAATGCAAAGATAATATTATAAAGAAAGTTCACAAAAATGGGTTGTATTTTATACAGTTTGAAGGATTAGATTTGTTTTAATTAAACTTTTCATTTTATCAAATAGAATTAATGGAGCACTATGGGAAAACCTTATTTCCACTGATTATCAAATCGAGAATGAGCTAAAGTTATCTATAAATAATAACCTGGCCTTTCAGGGGTGAAGTTGAAAATAACTTCAGCATGCAGAATGTGACAGAAAACTATATGCCCATATAACTGATAGTTGACACTGCTTAAACTGTTGACTTTCATTTTATCAGGAATATCAAAATCTATGAAATAATAGTGTTTAGGTTACAAATCAGCTGAAATCATTGATCATTCCGACTTGAAATGCTCCTTGTAAATTTGAATATCCAATCCCTGTTCCTTGACATAGGTTTAAATTTAGCTAGAAATACCCTAAAAATGAAAAAAAAAATTTGTCTGTGGGTGTAGACGTTTTTCTGAAAGACATGTTAATAGTAGAAATAATAGTGTGAAAATGGTTGCAACACACACAAAATGTTGGAGGAACTCAGCAGGTCAGGCAGCATCTATGGAAAAGAGTAAAAAGTCGAATTGGCTAAATTATATACTTCTTTTATTTTCCAAACTATTTATAGACTCTCGACTCAAATTAACCAAATAAAAATACAAGGATACCCTTTTTTTTTTAAGGGCACTAGAGACAAACCAGGAGATTTTAGGCAGAAGAGTTTTACATCAGTATTAGGAGATTTTTTTAAGCTAGGATCGACATTCAGATGAAAAGCATAGACTGTATAGGAATAGTCAGCATGGCTTTGTGTAAGGTAGATTATGCCTTTACAAACGATTAAGTTCTTTGAAGATGATTGATGTGGACAGTACAATGGAAATTATGTATATGGACTACAGTAAAGCTTTCAACACAGTTCCTAATGGGAAGCTGATCCAGAAGATTAAGCATGTGAATCCATGGAGACTTAACAGATTAGATTCTAAAATTGGCTTGGCCATGGAAGACAGGTTAGTGATGGAGGGTGTTACTCTGACTTGAAGTTTGTGATCAGTGGTATACCACAAAGAGCAGTCTGGGTGAACCTATGTTGTTTGTGATATGTTTAAATCATTTGGATAAAAATATAAGTTTGCAACCAATACAAAAATTAGTGGAGCTGGGGGATGTCATGTGATGACGTGGGATTGAGACGTGTAAATCCAGCTCTCCCGTAAAGAATCAGCAAAGTACCGTTTAAACAAAGCAAAGTTAATAAATAATTTCCAAAAATTACTTATAAGCTTCTCAAGACTATTTTACGATATGCCTCGTAAACCGCAACAGAAGAAATTTGTTGTTGCAAAGTCGCCGCGAGTTGGGAAGGAAAAAGGGCCTACTGCAGCGATGGAGCCTCAGATTCAGGTTGGATCTCCTTCGGGGGAGACGCATTTTATCTCTGGCATAGAAGAACAGGGAGCAATGGCGGCGGTAGTGGTCCCTGGGAAGAAGATGCCAGAATTGCGCATGCGCAAAGAAGTTGGCATGCGCAAATCGTTACAACTCAAACTACAAGAACCGACGGCCACTGCAAGTGAAAGTGACTCAGAGTCAGAATTGGATTCCGCAGAGAATACAGATGAAGAGGAGGAGGAAGAACTGGAAGAGACTGGAAGTAAAGGATGCGATGGAGACATAAGAGAGGCTTTATTGCAAGTAACGGCTGAACCAAGAAAATTAAGAACAGAGCTTAGAGACATGAAGATGTGCTATGATAAAGCTATGAAAAGATAGGACAAAATGGATAAGAAACTTCAGAAGTTGGAAAGAACAGTGGAGCATATTAACGATAGAGTGGAAAAAACAGAAAATGATATGCTTGTCTGGAAAACGGAAAGAAATCAACTGTTGGAGAAAGTGGACGTGTTGGAAAATTTTAGTAGACGAAATAATAGTAAGATTGTTGGTCTTAAAGAAGGTATAGAGGGAGACAACCCAATAGAATTTTTCCAAAGATGGATGCCGGAAACTTTGCAAATGAAAGAGGAAGACCGATCAATTGAAGTTGAGCAGGCACATAGAGCTCTAGACCAAAACCACAAGATGACCAATATCCACGATCAACTTTAATAAAATTCTTAAGATTTCAAGACAAAGAAAGGATTCTACAGGCCCAAGCTGCCAAGAATAGAAAAGGGCCATTGATGATAGATGGGAAGAAAACTTTTTTCTACCCTGACATAAGTTATGAGCTTTTGAAGAGAGGGAAGAAATTTAATCCAGTGAAAAAAGTCCTATGGGATCACGGTTATCAATTTATATTGCGTTATCCTGCAACCTTGAAGATTTTTTTGGCTGGCAGAGAAAAAGGATTTTTTTGACGATTACCGGAAAGCGGAGGAGTTTGTGCGAGATACTTTGAATATTCACCAGATACAAGAACAAACCCAGGGGAGCGAGATGGATTGAAGATGAAGACTGGGTGAAGGAATAGACCTGCTGGATTTTTAAAGGCGGATGAATATATAAATATATTATTAATTATTATTAGCTGGGAATAGTGACATTAATTTTTTTATTTATATATATATATACACACACAATTTTTTGTTTTTGTTACGGGGGAGCTGGAAGAAATACTGACCAATCGCTACGCTATTCATGTGTGCAAGCGTGACAGTAGCCACGACCTGCAAAATGAAGGGGGGTAGTGTTGTGTATCTTTCCATTCACAACATTAGTAGGGGCGTATTTTGTCATTTCTCTTTTTGTATCATATCTATCTTTTATTTCTTTCTTTTTGCCTGGATGATTGGGAGGGAAACACATAGCAACATGGTGAAGTTCAAAGAGATTCCCCAAGGAACTATGAGAGTTGAGAAGCTAAACAATGTTTTAGATTGGAGTAACTTTGTTCAGAATAATGACTAATTTATTGAATTTTTTGAGTTTTAATGTTAATGGGCTTAATGGGCCGGTGAAAAGAAAAAGAATCTTAACACATATTAAGAAAATGAAGGTAGATTTAGCCTTCTTACAGGAAACGTATTTAACAGAAACAGAACATCAGAAATTAAAGAGAGATTGGGTGGGTAGTGTTGTTGCAGCTTCATTTAATTCAAAAGCGAGGGGAGTAGCAATTTTGATCAATAAAACGTTACCAATTAGAATACAAAATGTAATAACTGATTCTGTGGGGAGATATGTGATTATACACTGTCAACTTTTTTCTGAATTATGGACTTTCATGAATATCTATGCACCAAATGAAAATGATGCAAAATTCATACAAGAAGCTTTTTTGAATCTGGCGGATGCACATGAAAAAATATTAATAGGAGGAGATTTTAATTTTTGCCTAGACCCAGTCTTAGATAGATCAACTAAGGCTGTCACTAAATCGAAGGTAGTAAAACTAACTTTATCATTGATGAAAGATTTAAATTTGATTGATATATGGAGAAGAATTAATCCTAAAGAAAGAAACTATTCGTTCTATTCTAATAGACACAAAACTTATTCAAGGATAGATCTTTTCCTATTATCAATGCATATTCAACACAGTGAAAAATATGGAATATAAAGCAAGAATATTGTCAGATCATTCTCCTCTATTAATGACAATAATAATGACTGATAAGGAAGAAGTAACTTATAGATGGAGCTTTAATTCATCATTATTAAAACGTCAAGATTTTTGTGATTTTATGAAAAAGCAGATGCAATTTTTTTTGGATACAAACTCTCATTCAGTGGATGATAAATTTATACTATGGGATGCGATGAAAGTATATTTGAGGGGTCAGATAATAAGTTATACGTCTAAAATTAAGAAAGAATATATGGCAGAACTATATCAATTGGAAAAAGAGATTACAAAATTAGAAAAAGAATCTCAAAGACATATGACAGAAGAAAAACGAAGGCAACTTGTCAATAAGAAGTTACAATATAATACGCTTCAGACATACAGAATGGAAAAAGCAATCATAAGAACTAAGCAAAGGTATTATGAGTTAAGTGAGAGAGCACATAAAATTCTTGCTTGGCAGTTGAAAACAGAACAAGCTTCCAAAACGATAAATGCAATTAGAACAAGTGCAAATAAAATTACTTATAAACCTTTAGAAATTAATGAAACCTTCGAAAGTTTCTATTCTGAATTATATCAATCAGAATTACAAAATGATGTTAATGAGATAGAAAGGTTTTTATCACATGTAACTCTTCCAAAATTGAATTCGGAAGAACAGAAGGGATTAGATATGCCTTTTACATTAAAAGAGATTGAAGAAGCTTTAGGAACACTCCAAAGTAATAAGTCTCCAGGAGAAGATGGTTTTCCACCTGAATTTTATAAAAAGTTTAAAGATTTATTATTTCCTCCCTTTATGGAGTTAATACGTCAAGCAGAAAAAATACATAAACTCCCAGGATCTTTTTCAACAGGAATTGTAATAGTATTGCCAAAAAAAGACGGAGATCCTTTAAAACCAGCATCATACAGGCCTATTTCTTTGTTGAACACGGATTATAAAATAATAGCAAAAATTGTATCGAATAGATTATCTAAATATTTACCAAAATTAATACATATGGATCAAACAGGATTTATTAAAAATAGACAATTGGCAGATAATGTAACTCGGCTACTCAGTATAATTCATTTGGCACAAAAAAGGGAGGAGATGAGTATAGTAGTAGCCTTGGATGCAGAAAAAGCATTTGATAGATTGGAATGGGATTTTTTATTTAAAGTATTAGAAAAATATGGGTTAGGAACCTCTTTTATAAACTGGATTAAAACTTTAAACACTAACCCTAATGCTAAAGTAGTGACAAATACTCAAATTTCAACACCATTCCTGTTAAAAAGGTCAAGTAGACAAGGTTGTCCATTATCACCTGCTTTATTTGTACTGGCAATAGAGCCATTAGCAGAACTAATTAGAATTGATCCAGATATTATGGGTTTTAGAGTTAATCAGGAGGAATATAAAATTAATCTTTTTGCTGATGATGTTTTGATTTACTTAACAAACCCACAGCATTCGTTACATAAATTATCTTCTAGATTGGATGAATATGGGAAAGTATCAGGGTATAAAATAAATTGGGATAAAAGTGAAATTTTACCTCTTACTAAAGGAGACTATAGCCAATGTCAATTAGCAACCCAATTTAGATGGCCGGTAAATAGTATAAAGTATTTAGGTATAAGACTTGATAATGATGTAAAGAATTTATATAAATTTAATTATTTACAACTATTGAAAAAAATTCAAGATGATCTTGACAAATGGATGATACTACCAATAACATTAGTGGGTAGAGTCAATGTTGTAAAAATGAATATATTTCCTAGATTACAGAATTTGTTTCAAACATTACCAATACAATTGCCACAGAAATTTTTTCAAGAGTTAAATAAATGTATGAGAAAATTCCTTTGGAAAGGTAAGATGCCAAGAATATCATTGGAAAAATTGACATGTAAATTTAGGTTAGGAGGGTTACAACTTCCAAATTTTAAGAATTATTATAAAGCAAATCAGCTTAGATTTATTGCATCTTTCTTTGATGATCGAAAACCGGCATGGATTAGAATAGAATTAGACAAGATAGGAGAAAATATACCTGAAGATTTTATATATAAATGGGAATCTAAATGGATACGGGAAAAGAAAAAAATCTCCTATATTAAAACATTTGGTTGATCTATGGAATAAGATAAATGTTGATAATGAAATAAAGAAATCTTTATTAGCAAGGAGATCTTTTTTCCAAAACAGACTTATTCCTTTTACAATAGATAATCAACTTTTATATAATTGGTACCAAAAAGGGATTAGATCTATAGGAGACTGTTATGAACGAGGTATATTGATGTCATTTGAACAACTAAAGAATAAATATAAAATATCAAATAACACTTTCTTTTGTTACCTTCAATTAAGGGCTTACTTAAAAGGCAAACTGGGTCAAACAGTGTTTTTGCCAAAACCCAATGAAATTGAAATTTTAATTCAAAAAGGAAAAATTTAAAAAATTATTTCTTGTATGTATAATTTGATTCAAAAACAGTCAATTAAACAAGGAATCCACAAGTCAAAACAAAAATAGGAAATGGATCTGAATATTAATATTGATGAAACAAATTGGTCAAGACTGTGTCTTGACAGTATGACAAATACAATAAACGTTCGACTTAGAGTAGTACAATATAATTTTTTACACCAGTTATATATTACACCACAAAAAATAAACAGATTAAATTCAAATTTATCTGATCAATGCTTTCGGTGTAACAAATTACTGGAACTCAACTTCCACATAACCCTGTATTATTTCTATTAGGTGATATTGAAGGGATAAAACCGAAACTTAAATTGAATAAATATCGCAAAGAATTCATAAAAATTGCATTGCTGTAGCAAAGAAGGCTATAGCAGTTACTTGGAAATCAGATTCGTATTTAAGTATGAATCGTTGGAACAATGAAATGGCTAGTTCTATTCCACTCGAAAAAATTACTTATAATTTAAGAGATAAATATGAAACATTTTTGAATATTTGGCGCCCTTATTTACAAAAAATAGGATGGCATATTTAGTTACTCCGATGATAAAGACCTTGGTCCCTTGGGGAAAGTAATAAATACATATACTAAATTTATTTTGAATCCCATGGAGCATGTGGGAACCTTCCAATATCCAGGCAGTTTTTTCTTTTTTTCTTCTTTCTTTCTTTTTTTTTCAGGTAGGAGTATATATCGGGGGGAAGGGTTAAGGGGAGGGGTGAGGGTAGACTTTATATTTTCATGTATTCACTTTGAAAACTCAATAAAAATTATATTTAAAAAAATTAGTGGAGCTGTGGATAGTGAGGAAGGTTGACAAATGATTCAACAGGATATAGACCAATTAGAAATGTGGGCTGAGAAATGGCACATGGAGTTTAATATAGACAAGTGTGAAATGTTTCACTTTGGGATGTCAAATGTGAGAGGAGCATATTCAGTAAATGGCATGACCCTTGTGAACATTAATGTAAAGGGAGATCTTGGGACGTAAGTCTATAGCTTCCTGAAAATGGCAACGCAAGAAGATAGAGTGATAAAGAAGGCATATAGCGTACTTGTCTTCGTACATCTAAGTGCTGAGTATAAAAGATAGGAAGTCATATTGCAGTTGTATAAAAATTGTGCTAGGCCGTATTTGAAGGATTGTACACAGTTCTGGTCACGGCATTTCAGGAAGTATATGGAGACTTTGGAGTGGGCAGAAGAGGTTCTCCAACTTATTTCCTTGATTAGAAAGGATTAACTGTAAGGAGAAGTTGGACAAATGGGTAATTTCCTCTGGAGTGTTGGAGGCTGAGGGGCAATCTATTTGAAGTATATAAACTTGAGAGGAATATACAGGGTAGATATATAGGAGAAGTCTTTTTCCTGGGATGGAAATGTCAACTACTAGAGAACATAGCTTTAAGGTGAGAGAAATTCGGGCATGGTTCCGGAGGACTGGAAGATTGCAAATGTCACTCCAGTATTTAAGAAGGGGGCAAGGAAGCAAAAAGGAAATTATAGACCTGTTAGCTTGACATCAGTGGTTGGGAAGTTGTTGGAGTCGATTGTCAAGGATGAGGTTACAGAGTACCTGGAGGCATATGACAAGATAGGCAGAACTCAGCATGGATTCCTTAAAGGAAAATCCTGCCTGACAAACCTATTACAATTTTTTGAGGAAATTACCAGTAGGCTAGACAAGGGAGATGCAGTGGATGTTGTATATTTGGATTTTCAGAAGGCCTTTGACAAGGTGCCACACGAGGCTGCTTAACAAGATAAGAGCCCATGGAATTACGGGGAAGTTACATACATGGATAGAGCGTTGGCTGATTGGCAGGAAGCAGAGAGTGGGAATAAAGGGATCCTATTCTGGTTGGCTGCCGGTTACCAGTGGTGTTCCACAGGGCTCCGTGTTGGGGCTGCTTCTTTTTACATTGTACCTCAACAATTTGGATTATGGGATAGATGGCTTTGTGGCTAAGTTTGCTGACGATATGAAGATAGGTGGAGGGGCCGGTAGTGCTGAGGAAACGGAAAGTCTGCAGAGAGACTTGGATAGATTGGAAGAATGGGCAAAGAAGTGGCAAATGAAGTACAATGTTGGAAAGTATATGGTTATGCACTTTGGCAGAAGAAATAAACTGGCAGATTATTATTTAAATAGGGAAAGAATTCAAAGTTCTGAGATGCAACGAGACTTCAGAGTCCTCGTACAGGATACCCTTAAGGTTAACCTCCAGATTAAGTCGGTGGTGAAGAAAGTGAGTGCAATGTTGGCATTCATTTCTAGAAGAATAGAGTATAGGAGCAGGGATGTGATGTTGAGGCTTTATAAGGCGCTGGTGAGACCTCACTTGGAGTACTGTGGGCAGTTTTGGTCTCCTTATTTAAGAAAGGATGTGCTGACATTGGAGAGGGTACAGAGAAGATTCACTAGAATGTTTCTGGGAATGAGAGGGTTAACATATGAGGAACGTTTGTCCGCTCTTGGACTGTATTCCTTGGAGTTTAGAAGAATGAGGGGAGACCTCATAGAAACATTTCAAATGTTGAAAGGCATGGACAATGTGGATGTGGCAAGTTGTTTCCCATGATGGGGGAGTCCAGTACGAGAGGGCATGACTTAAGGATTGAAGCGCGCCCATTCAGAACAGAAATGCGAAGAAATTTTTTTAGTCGGGGTGGTGAGTCTATGGAATTTGTTGCCACGGGCAGCAGTGGAGGCCAAGTCATTGTGTGTATTTAAGGCAGAGATTGATAGGTATCTGAGTAGCCAGGGCATCAAAGGTTATGGTGAGAAGGCGGGGGAGTGGGACTAAATGGGAGAATGGATCAGCTCATGATAAAATGACGGAGCAGACTCGATGGGCTGAATGGCCAACTTCTGCTCCTTTGTCTTATGGTCTAAATGTAAAGTTTAAAGATTCATATGACAAGTTTTTCACACTAAGCGTAGTAGCAGCCTGGATCACACTACCTGAGAGGTAGTGGAGGCAAATGTAACAGTAATGTTTAAGTGCCATTGAGACACGCACATGTTCAGACAGGGAAATGAGAGTTATAGACCATGTGCAGCTAGATGTACAATTTAAAAGGTATTGTGATCAGCACAGATATTGTGGGCCAAGGGTCTGTTGCTTTACTGTTCGACATTTGAACTACTAACCACAGCTACAACTTACTCATGACCATAGTGCACCAGAATATGTGGATCTCAGTTCAGCCTCTGTAGCCACCTGAGGACCCACCATCAGATAACCCCCTAGGAAAACGTCTTACTCACTTCATGTGATCACACTACTACTACTACTGCTACTAGTATTAGTACTACTATTATTACTACATTCAAACACTAGTATTCCCCAGTAATGCCCTGAGTCAAAGTGAGACAAATGACTTACAAGAACCACAACAAACAACAGAAAATCCGCAGGTGCTGAAAATCTAAGCAACACACACAAAATGCTGGAGGAACTCAGCAGGCCAGGCAGAATCTATGCAAAAAAGTATAGTTGATGTTTTGGGGCTTAGACTCTTTAGCAGGACTGGAGAAAAAAAAAGATGAGGAGTAGATTTAATAGGTGGTGAAAGGGAGAGTGAAATACATAGTGATAGGTGAAGCCGGGAGGGGGAGGGATGAAGTAAAGAGCTGGGAAGTTGATTGGTGAAAGATGCAGGGCTTGAGAAGGGGGAGTCTGAGGAGCGGACAGAAGGCCATGGAAGAAAGAAAAGGGGGGAGCCCACTGGAAATGGCGGAAGTTATGGAGAATTATGTACTGGACACAGAGGCTGGTGGGGTGGTAGGTGAGGACAAGAGGAATCCTGTCCCTGGTAGGGTGGTGAGAAGATAGTGGAAGAGCAGGCTTGTGTGAAATAAAAGAGATGCAGTTGAGGGCAGTGTTGAATGTGGAGGAAGGGAAGCCCCTTTCTTTGAAAAAGGAGGACATCTCTTCATTCTGGAATGAAAAGCCTCAACAACCACAACAATCTTGATTTGTGCTTAATATTGTCCCAACGATTTTCCAGTTTATCCCTTGATTTCCAGTGATTCAAATTTTACCAGGGTGTCTTGGTAAAATTCTTTCTTGATGCCAGTGACATTTACTCAACATCACCTCTGAAAATCAGTTTGTTTATCAATGCTTAGCCGTAGATAGTAATGATGGCTGGAGCAAAATGTTTCTTGTGAAACTCAAACTGAGTATTATGATATGATTATTCATGTGCATTTAATACTTGATAACATTATCATTGACACCTTCCATCATTTTTGTTGGTTTCTGAGGGTAACTGAGCAAAGTTTCCAGACTGAAGGAGATGTCCTTCTTCTTTAAAGAAATGGGTTTCCCTTCCTCCACTATCAATGCTGCCCTCAACTGTATCTCTTTCATTTCACGCATATCTGCTCTCACCCCATCTTCTTACCACCCCACCAGCCTTTATGTTTAGCATGTAATTCTCCGAAACCTCTGCCATCTCCAGTGGGATCCCACCACCAAACACATCTCTCCCCCACCCCCCGGCTATGTGACTCCCTTGTCCATTTGTTCCTCCCCACTGCCCACTGATCTCCCTCCTGGTACTTATCCTTGCAAGCAGAACAAATGCTACTCCTGCCCCTATTCCTCCTCTCTTACTTGGCATAATCGGGTGCTGAGAACGGACCCAAATGCGAGACTCGGACACTGAAGTACAAGGAACAGGACTTGACTAGAGTAGGGACGTGACAGGATTCAGACCAGGACCAGGGACAAGAACGCAGACTTGGGCTAGGGAAAGCGGGACCAGGACTAGAAACCATGGACTAGGAGACAAGGCTTCGACTCCGAGCCTAAGACTGGACAAGGACCCAGACCCTGGGTCTTGCCTCGGGCTCGGACCCCAGAACCAGGCAAGGACATGACATGGCTTCAGGACGGGACGTGGCTGGGGCCTAGAGGCTTGAGCTTGGAGACAGGCTGGGGTCTTTGCTCTTGAGACTGGGGTCTTGGGTCATGAGCTTGGCTGCGGGATCCTCGAGGCTTGGGCTCTTGGAGCTTGGCTGCGGGATCCTCGAGGCTTGGGCTCTTGGAATACGGAGGCTGATAACTCAGAGGCTGGAGCTCAGAGACAGACTGGGAACTGTACATCAACATAGAGCCGGGATTTATCCATCGAAAAACCAGGACTCATTGTTAACATGACACTAACACGAGACTGGACAGTGCATGGACACAGAGCCGGGACTTATCCTTAAACAAGCCAGGACTCAACTTTATCTCCACACCAAGGTGGGACAGGTCCACCTGTTGGGTAACGGCAGAATGGCCGGACTTACCCAACAGAGGCAAAGACAAGACAAGACAGATCCCCGCCCCCCCCCCTGCAGGGCAATGGCAAAACAGCCTCACTTACCCCACAGAGGCGAGGACAAGACAAGACAGATTCCCCTGCAGGGCAACGGCAAAACAGCCTGTTTTACCCCACAGAGGCGAGGACAAGAAGAGACAACACCAAAGAACGACAGACAGTTCCATCTCTGCTCCGGGGTAGCTCCAAGCCTCAGTTCAGCCAGCAACCTCAGCTGGCTACGGAAACAGCCAGATCCCTACCTAGCTCAGAGTAGCAGGTAGTCACTCAGCTGGCCCGGGAAACAGCCGAATCCATACCGCAAAGACAGTTTCGACTACTGACAGCAAGGCTCCATGAGGGGATGGTTCCCCAATGCGGCCTAAAGATGGCAATTGGCTGCTCTCGCCTTCCACTGGCAGGTTGCTCCCAGGGGATCTTGACAAAACAACCAGCAGCTCACACTCAACCCCACGGCTACTTATATTCCAAGCCCCAAGGTGGGAATCAGGTGCCTATGATTAACTCAAACAAGGGACAGCTGGAAGACCCAGAGTCCTGAGTCCACAGACCGGACTGTGAACCGGACTGCAGACTTCACGGGCCGGACCATGACATCACTAACACTCAGGGCCCTAAACAGTCCTTCCAGGTGAGGCAACACTTCACCTGTGAGTCTGTTGGGGTTATATACTGTGTCCGGTGCTCCCAGTGTGGCCTCCTGTACATCAGTGAGACACGATGTAGGTTGGGAGACCACTTCGCCGAGCACTTACGCTCCGTCAGTCAGAAAAAGCAGGATCTCCCAATGGCTACCCATTTTAATTCCACTTCTTTTTCCCATTCTGATGTGTCTATCCATGGCCTCCTCCACTGTCCACTGTCATGATGAGGCCACAATCAGGTTGCAAGAGCAACACTTTATATTCTGTCTGGGTAGCCTTCAACCTGATGGCATGAACATCGATTTTTTTGAATTTCTGGCCATGCCCCCCCCTTCACCATTCTCCATCCCCTTTCCCCTCTCTCACCTTATCTCCTTGCCCACCCATCCCCTCCCTCTGGTACTCTCACCCCTTTTCTTTCTTGCATGACCTTCTGTCCTCTTCTATCAGACTCCCCCTTCTTCAGTCCCGTATCTCTTTCACCAATCAACTTCCCAACTCTTTACTTTATCCCTCCCCTTCCCATTTTCACCTAGTGTTTTTTTTCTCTCTCTCCTCCCCCACCTTTTAAACCTACTGCTCATCTTTTATTCTCCAGTCTTGGCCCAAAATGTCGACTGTACTCTTTTCCATAGATGCTGCCTGGCCTGCTGAGTTCCTCCAGCATTTTGTGTGCATGTTCCTTGGATTTCAAGCATCTGCAGATTTTCTCTTGTTGGTGATTGGAAAGCTCTGCATTGTCAGATGGATTGCTAGTTTATTAAAACTAAAAACATGTTTTGTTCTGGAATATAAATCTTTTGTGTATTGTTACTTGGGTTTTCATGTCTCATAGCCTTTACCACATCTAGTAGTGTCAGCCGTGTTTTGATATCATGCAGAGTGAATTAAACAATGGACTGGTCTGCGAGCTATTCTCCTGGGTAACCTTGAAAATCTGCCAATATTATATGCAAGGCAAATCCATATTAGTGAAATGCTGCTGTGAACCAAAATGGGAAAATAAACTGAAGGCAAGAAGAATGGATTGTTAATGTTATAAATTTCAAAAAACATTACTTGCTAAACATATTTTAGATGCAGAAGACACCTATAAACACACAACAAATGTGAGCTCTTGTCATTACCAATGAGATATTTATAAAGTCTGTGTATGCATTAATGCATTGAACTGTCATTAATGTGACGTCACCAGTTATCATGTCAGTGTTATTATATTCCAAGAAGAAGTAATCCCATGTTTATTTATGTATGCAATAGTGATGGAGATTGAAATGTTACACTGTCTGTGCAGAATCATTATTAATTTGTTCTGTACTGTAAAACAACTTCAGTGATAACCATAAGACCATAAGACGTTGGAGCGGAATTAAGCCATTCGGCCTATCAAGTCTGCTCAGCAATTCCATCATGGATGATTTATTATCCCTCTCAATGCCATTTTTCTGCCTTTTCCCTGTAACCTTTGACATCCTGACTAATCAAGAACATCTGCTTTAAATATATTCAATGACTTAGCCTTCACAACCATCCATAGCAATGAATTCCACAGATTCACCACCCTCTGGCTAAAGAAATTCCTCCTCATCTCTGTTTTAAATGGGTGTCCCTCAATTCTGAGGCTGTGTTCTCTGCTCCTAGACTCACCCACTAAAGGAATCCATATTCTCTGTATCTAAGCGTTAAAATATTCAGTAGGTTTCAGTGAGATTCTCACCACCCCCCCCCCCGGCCCCCATTCTTAGAAACTGCTGGTCCAGAGCCATCAGATGCTCCTCATACGTTAAGCCTTTCATTCTCGGAATCATTCTCGTGTACCTCCTCTGGACCTACTCCAATTCCAATACCAGTGCCTCATAAAGCCTCAGCATCACATCCTCTTATATTCTAGTCCTTCCAAACATTGCATTTGCCTTCCTCACTACTGGCCCAATCTGCAACTTAATCTTTAGGGAATCATGCACAAGGGCTCCCAATTCTCTTCGCACCTTTTGTTTTTGAATTTTCTCCCCATTTAGAAAATAGTCTACACCTTTATTCCTTCAACCAAAGTGCAAAGACCCTGAGCTCTTTTTAAACCTTACACTGCCTCAGCAATGAGCAACCTCTCGTGATGATTGCAGCCTACCAAAACATTCCGAAAGGAGCTGAGCTTTTTTAAATCTTGGGGTTTACAATTTCAGTGATATTTCTGGTTCTATTTGTATTTTGAACCAATTGCTTTAAAACACTGATGTTCTGAAAGAAAATTAGAATTGGAATTATTGGTTTATTATTTTCATATGTTCCAAGCAAGATACAGTGAAAAGCTTGTCTTACCTGCTATTCATACAGATCAAATCATTGACACATTCAAAACTTAGAAAAAAAAGTGATATTGAATACACCAGTAAGAAATTGTGTCTAGATAACTGAAGACACTGTACAAATGGTAAATCTTTTATGTTGTTTATGTCATGTGATCAGAATTGATCACAATATTCCAGTTGAGGTGACTTAGTGTTTTATGAAATTTCATATAATTTCCCTGATTTTAGGCTCTATGTCTGTTGATAAAGCTCAAAATGTGAGGACTTATTAACTGTTTTTTCAAACTGCTCTGCTAATTTCAATGGTATGTGTACATATACAGTACCTCCAGCTCTCCTTTTAAAACACCTTACCTTACTTTATGTTGCCTCTGCTCATTGTTTATGTGAAATTGCATCACATTTCATATAGCCCTTTCTGGAAGTATCTTTTTTATCTTGCTGTAATCTGTCACCATCCTCTTCTCAGTTCATGATATTGCAAAGTTTTATGTCATTCGCAAATTTGGGAACTGGGGCTTGTATGCCCATGTCTATTTATTAACCTAGGACAAAAACAGCAATAGCAGGAACAACAATGTCTGGAAAACATGATTCACCTTCCTCCAATCTGGAAAACAACCATTCATGACCATCTATGTCTGTTTCATAGGCAACTTTGTAATCAATGCTATTAATGTCTTTTTTATGCCATATACTTCAGCATTGCTGATAAAACTGATGGATAGCTATAATCAAAAACCTTCTTATAGTCCAGGGACACAACATCAAAATGCATACCCCCATCATCCATTCAATATTTCACCAAAAAATGCTATTGTGTAGCTGAAGCACATTTTGCTTGTAACAAACTCAGTGCTGGTTTGCCTTGATAAAACCAAAAGATACTTTGAGGCACTTCTTCCTTCAGATGACCATTAGTCTTGAACTGAAGCTAACTGGACTGGCCTGGAGTTGCTGGGCAGGCAACAATTGTTTCCTCTGGAATGCCGAAAGAGGAGTATATATGTTTGGTGGTAGTAGAAATTATGGCAGAATGTGTAAGTCTTTGTATGTCCTCCCCAAGCTCCACAGGGGGTGTGGTAAACCATATATATATATATATATATATATGTTGTAACTGGGTTACCTGTCTGGACGCTTCCCTCTGCTGACTGCCCCTGTGGCTCCTCCCACAGAACCCTGAATAAAGGCGATTTCGCCATTGCTCCTCTTCCTCAGTCCAGGGGCAGACACTCAACGTGCTGGAGGTTACATTTTACTGCAAATAAAAGCCTTTCAGTATTTACCCTACTTCCAGTCTTTTGGAGTTATTGAAGGTGCATCAAATTTATTCGCAGTAATTTTAAAGCATGGAATGCGTCCTGAGACCCAACAAGTTAGATTTCAACCCGCAAACACCTGAAGCTGGAAACGCTTTCGAACTCTGGCTGGCTTGCTTCGAATCATACCTAGAGGCGATTGAAGTGACCGACTCCACAGCAAAGCGCAGAGTTCTACTCTCCAGGGTCAGTCCACGGGTCTACTCGATGATCAGAGACCAGCCGAGCTATGACTGCACAATGAGCGCACTCAAAGGACAATACCTGCGGCCGGTAAACACCGTCTACGCATGGCATCGCTTAGCGACTCGGCAACAGCGGCCCAGGGAATCAAGTGCTGAGTTTGTCCAGGCACTACGGACGCTCGTGCGGGCCTGAGATTGCCAGGGGCTGACGGCAGGACAGCATGCAGAGCTCCTAGTGAGAGACACCTTCGTCACGGGGACCAGGTCAATATATGTACGCCAGCAGCTGTTGGAAAAAGCTGATCTTACCTTACATTCGGCGATCGAGCTGGCTGACACGCTGGAGGCTGCTCTGCACAATTCTGAGGCTCTCCAGGCATGCGATCCCCCGATGGCCTTGGCGCCGCAGACCCCACAACCTGCTGGTGAATCGACCTCAGCTGCTGCCAGTTGCGAGTCTGCGAAGTGCTACTTCTGCGGACTCGAGAAGCATCCCCGGAAACGCTGCCCGGCCCGGGAAGCTACCTGCTGCAGCTGCAGAAAGAAGGGCCACTTCGCCAAGGTCTGTGAGTCCAAACCGCGAGCGGGATCGAGCAGCGCCGTGTGCGAGACATGGGGGTTGCCATCTTGCCTGCCACCATCTTCCCTGCACGCCACCACCACATGTGAGACATGGGGGTCGCCATCTTCCCTGCAAGCCGCCACCACGTGCGAGACATGGGGGCGGCCATCTTGGTCGGTGTCACCTCCCACCGCCTACGACCAACGGGTGCTCACGGGGCACCCCACCATGCCGGACCAAGATAGCGACTCAACCTTGGCCTCTGTGACCCTCGACCAAAGCGCTCCCCACCAGCTCGCAAGGTCAATGATGGACATCCTGGTGGAGGGGCGCAGGACAAGCTGCCTGTTTGACACAGGCGGCATGGAGAGTTTTATCCACCAGGACACGGTGCAGCATTGTGGACTCGTGATACGGCCGGTAAGTCAGAGGCTCGCCATGGCTTCCAAGTCGTATACAACAGACATCCGGCGGGGGTGGGGGGGGCAGAGGTTGTGTAGCGACGCAAGTGGTGCAGGGCACAGAATATCAAGACTTTACATCACTGGTCATGCCTCAACTGTGTGCCCCTGTGCTGTTGGGGCTCGACTTCCAGAGCCACCTGAAAAGCATGACAATGGAGTATGATGGGCCCCTCCTACCAATCACTGTCATAAATCCCCAGTTTTGTAGGAATACTTCACATACCCCGCTACTGATCACACACCCACACCGACCCGCACATCCCACCCAACACCATGCCAACAGCAGCACTACCGACACCACTTGCGGCCTCTCCACCCTCAAGATCCCTCCCTCACTGCTGTTCGCCAACCTGACCCCCGACTGTAAACCTGTGGCAACTAAATGAAGGAGGTACAGCGCAGGGGACAGAGCCTTCATTAAGTCAGAGGTGCAGCGGCTGCTTAGGGAGGGGTCATTGAGGCAAGCACAAGTCCTTGGAGGGCGCAGGTGGTCGTTGTTCGGAACGGGGAGAAAAGTAGAATGGTCGTGGACTATAGCCAGACCATCAATAGGTTCATGCAGCTCGATGCATACCCTCTACCCCGCATCACGGATATGGTCAATCAGATAGCACAGTACAAGGTGTACTCAACCATAGACCTAAAATCTGCTTACCATCAGCTCCCCATCCGCCGGGAGGACCGCCCTTACACTGCTTTCGAGGCGGACGGCAGGCTTTATCACTTCCTGCGCGTCCCCTTCGGTGTCACGAATGGTGTATCTGTCTTCCAGAGGGAAATGGACCAGATGGTGGACCAGTGCCAACTGAAGGCCACGTTCCCATATCTGGATAACATCACCATCTGCGGTCACGACCGGCAGGATTACGACAACAACCTCCAAAAATTTCTCCAAGTGGCCAAAGCTTTCAATCTCACCTATAACAAGGACAAGTGTGTGTTCGGGACCACCCGACTTGCTATCCTTGGGTGTGTCGTGGAGAACAGAGTCATTGGCCCTGACCCTGACTGTATGCGCCCCCTGTTGGAACTCCCTCTTCCCAACACCCTCAGAGCCCTCAAAAGGTGCCTGGGCTTCTTTTCGCATTACGCCCAATGGGTCTTTAACTACGCAGACAAGGCCCGCCCCCTGGTCAAGTCCGCCACATTCCCCCTCTCAGCCAAGGCCCATGCAGCCTTCAGCCACATAAAAGGGGACATTGCCAAAGCAGCAGTGCATGCGGTGGATGAGGCCATTCCCTTCCAAGTAGAGAGTGACACCTCCGACTTTGCACTGGCTGCTACCCTCAACCAGGTGGGAAGACCGGTGGCATTCTTCTCCCGTACCCTTCAAGGCCCTGAAATTCGGCACCCTGTGGTGGAGAAAGAGGCCCAGGCCATAGTGGAAGGTATTAGGCACTGGAGGCACTATCTCACTGGCAAAAGGTTCACCCTGCTAACTGACCGGTGCTCAGTCACATTCATGTTTAGTAACCAACAGCGGGGCAAAATCAAAACTGATAAAATTCTGAGGTGGCGAATCGAACTCTCCACCTTCAACTATGACATCATGTACAGGCCTGGGAAGCTCAACGAGCCCTCCGATGCCCTATCCTGGGGAACGTGCACCAGCGTGCAGATCGACTGGCTATATGCCCTACACGTAGATCTTTGCCTCCCGGGGGTCACCCGGCTTTTCCACTTCGTGAAAGCCTGGAACCTGCCTTACTCCCTTGAGGAGATCAGGACGATGACCAGGGATTGCCAAGTCTGTGTAGAGTGCAAACCGCACTTCTACTGACCCGAAAAGGCACAACTAACCAAGGCCACCCGCCCCTTTGAGCGACTGAGTGTTGACTTTAAGGGCCCCCGTCCCTCTACCGACTGCAATGTGTACTTTCTTAATGTTATCGACGAGTACTCGTGGTTTCCATTCGCCATCCCCTGCCCCGACACCACTACCACGTCAGTTATAAAAGCCCTGCGCAGGCTCTTCACTCTGTTCAAATACCCATGCTATATCCACAGTGACAGGGGGTCCTCATTTATGAGTGACGAGCTGCACCAATACCTGCTGGCTAGGGGAATTGCAACTAGTAGGGCCACGAGCCATAATCCCCGGGGGAATGGACAGGTGGAGAAGGAGAATGCCACGGTGTGGAAAGCCACACTCTTAGCCCTCAGGTCAAAGGGACTGCCGGTCTCCCACTGGCAGGAGGTCCTTCCCGAGGCACTCCACTCCATCCGCTCCCTGTTATGCACGTCCACCAATGCCACCCCTCATGAGCGACTCTTTCCTTTTCCCAGAAAGTCAACCACTGGGACCACCCTACTAACTTGGCTGATGTCCCTGGGGCCAGTGCTGCTCCGAAAACATGTGAGGAGCAATAAATACTCCCCGATGGTCAAGAGGGTTCACTTACTTCATGCGAACCCCCAGTATGCCTATGTGGTTTTACCTGATGGGCGGGAGGACACGGTCTCCATCCACAACCTGGCGCCAGCAGGTGCACCGGGCCCCTACCCTGAACACTCCATGATGACTACTAACCCTGTATCCACCAATTATATATACCCACCAGACACCGTGCACTCCAAGCCCTACACAGACACCACACGACACTCCCATATCAGGCGCAACGCACACGCATGAGGGATTACCGATGCCTAATGTGCTGACACCTCAAGTCAAGCCGGAGCCAGCACAACTGCCATCACCGGTGCAATCACTACCGGTGCTATGTAGATCACAGCGACGGACTGGACCGCCTCATAAACTTGACCTGTAAATATACTTGTTTTAAATATTGTCAGTCACTTCACCCCGCGGGACTCTTTTAAAAAAAGGAGGGGTGAATGTGGTAAACCATATATATATATATGTTGTAACTGGGTTACCTGTCTGGACACGCCCCTCTGCTGACTGCCCCTGTGGCTCCTCCCACAGACCCCTGAATAAGGCAATTTCACCATTGCTCCTCCTCCTCAGTCCAGGGGCAGACACTCAGCATGCTGGAGGTTACATTTTACTGCGAATAAAAGCCTTTCAGTATTTACCCTACTTCCAGTCTTTTGGAGTTATTGAAGATGCATCGGGGGACCTATAGTTTCAGCCTACTTGCACCTCACAGGACTTTTTACTTCCTACTTTGACATAATTCTTTCTTTCCTCCATTCTCTTTCTGTTTACATCTGTTACATCTCTGATGCTCTCTTCCTCTTCAAATTCTTTCAGTTTCTCATTAAAGTTAGCTGATTTTCACCACAGGTATCTAATCTGTCTAATACCTCCGCACAAAGATGCTCTGAGGCCCTTCTTCCTTGAATGGAAGACCTTAAGGAGACCCCTGCACTGGCACTCTCCTGTTTAAACTCATTCTTATGTTGAAGGAGTTTTCCTTTACCTTATTCATAAAAGATGTCATTTGACCTGAGTATTTCAAGATTAATTTGCTTCATATTGATTATATTCCTTCTTACATATATTTTAGATTCTGAAGTTACTTGTGGACGTACCTTACAGGTTGGTTCTTATCACTGTCAACAAGGTATTTATCAAACATGTATTTTTACATTTAGTGTGTTAAATTGTTTATTATTTATATGACATTTTCCATTTATTAATAAAGATGACCCTCTTCCAGGAGGCACTACTCTGTTCCATTACAATTTCTCCATAAACAATTTAAAGTATTTCCTTAATATGTTTCCTTAGTGATTTATTTTCCTTGGCTAAATAGGTAGGTATTATTTCCAAATGTGAAATTAGTTGTTGCATTCACTTGAAATCATACAAGCATTATGATAAAAAATTGAACAGCACGGGATTTTGTTTTTAAACTATGAGATTGAATTGAGTAAATTGGAAAAGAAAACTCATTCTGCAAGAATCATGTAGGTTAGAAAACATAACCGGCACCTTTGTTGTTTTATATATAAACGTTGCCAGAGATCATCATGTAGGTACATAACATGGTAAGTCTCTCTTTCTCTTGCGCTCACAGTATTTAAACATCTAGTGCTTCTCTATCACACTGATTTCAAACTCTTAAAATCACTCCTGTTGCATCTTAAGATAGAGCCTTTCTCCCCTGTGCTACTTTTGAAATACCAGTGTCATTCTTACCTACACTTGAGCCTCTCTTCCATTCTGTTTTTAAAATCTCAATACAATTTCAAGTGTTTTAATCACTTGGAGCCTTTCAATCTTACACTATTTCTAAATGCTTGTAGCTTACTGTACTGATGATTTAAGTACTTGCGACATCTTTCTCCCACATTGATTTTAAAGCCAAGCAGCCTCGCCTATTTTCAAACACTGAAATAATTGATGATGATCTTCCAAAAAGCATGTAGTAGTTTCAAGTAGCTAATGTAATAGATATTGAAGAAACAAAGAAGAGACAAGATACGTTCATAGACCAGTTATCCTGATGTCATTTATAAAATTGGTGTACATCATGTCAGTATTAGCAGTATTTGATGAAGGGAAAATCACGTTTAATTTTTTTAATCAAAATTTTATGTGGATGTGCCTAGCAGTGTAGAAATTTTTGTTGTTGTTGCTGTCCAACCCTCTGGATAGTATGGTTGTCCACAGGGTTTTCATGACAAGGTATGGAAGTAGATTGCCAGGCCCTTCTTCCCTGCAGATACCTCATCCCTGTTTTTAATGGACTGCTGCTGCCCAGGTTGGGACCGTCCGGATTCAGACTCAGGGCCATCTGCCTCAAAGTCCAGTGCTGATGCCAGTACATCACCGTCCCAGAGTTAACAGAATGTTGTAAATTAGATTTTCAAAAAAATATTTGATACCACATTAAAGATTATCATCAAAAATAAAGATGTATATACTGTATAATATAGAATCATAGTTATATAGGACAGAAAAAGGCTCTTCAGTACATCATGTTCATGCCAAGCTTGAAGAATCCATCTATGCCAATCCAATGTACAGCATTAGTCTGTAGTCATTGTTGCGTTCGTGATTCAAGTGATCACCTAAGTACTTAATTTTGTGAGAGTACCTGTCACCTCTAATACTTGTGGCAGTGTATCCAGATTGTAATCAATATAATTGCATCGTGTGACTATTGGTTAAAAGAAACTTGAAAAAATGCGAGTAAGACTAAATTGCTTTTTCTCGGGTTTTCAGATCTTAATTGCTGGGTGCTGGGATGCTCTAGGAATTAATATTAGGCCATCAGCAGTTCACTATTTATACTGATGACTTAGATAAAATTATTATAAAACCATAAGACATAGGAGCAGAATAAGGCTATTCGGTCCATTATGTCCCCTCCGCCATTCCATCATGGCTGATCTATTATCCCTCTCAACCCCATTCTCCTGCCTTATCCTGTAGCCTTTGACGCCCTGACTAGTCAAGAACATATCAACCTCTGCTTTAAATATACCCAATGACTTGACCTCCGCAGTCATCTGTGGCAATGAGTTCCACAGATTCACTACCCTCTGGCTAATGAAATTTCTCCTCATCCCTGTTTTTAATGGACGTACCTTTATTATAAGGTGGTGCTCTTGGGTTCTAGACTTCCTCTACTATAAGAAACATCCTCTGCACATTCACTCTATCAAGGGTTTTCAATATTTGATAGTTTCAATGAGATAGTTTCCACCCTTCATTCTTCTAAACTCTAGCAACTACTGGCCCAGAGCCGCCAAATGCTCCTCAAACATTAACCCATGCATACCTAGAGTCATTCTCATGAGCTGTCTCTGAACCCTCTCCAGTGCCAGCAAATCTTTTGCCTTCCTTACCACTGACTGAAACTGCAAGTTAACTTTTAGGGAATCCTGCACAATGATTCCCAAGTTCTTTTGTACCTTGGATTTTTGAATTTTCTCTCCATTTAGATAATAGTCTATGCCTTTATTCTTTCTACCAAAGTGCATGATTTTACACTTCCCTACATTACATTCCATCTGTCACTTCTTTGTCTTATTCTCTCAATCTGTCTAAGTCCCTTTCCAGACGCTCTGCTTCCTCAACGTTATCTGTCTTTTGACTTGTCTTTGTATCATCAGCAAACTTGGCCACAAAACCATCAATTCCATCATCAAAATCATTGACATATAATGTGAAAAGAAGCGATTCCAATACTGCTGCCTGTGAAACACCACTTGTTCCCAGCCATCATCCAGAAAAGGCCCCCTCTATTTTCAGTCTTTGCCTCCTGCAAGTCAGCCTACACTTTAATATTATCATTGCTGACACTTTAATATTGTCAATCAGTTTGTCCCAGAAGAAATAAGGGAACATATTAGTAGTAACCACAAATGATTCAGCAGATGCTGGAAATCCAGAACAACACACAAAATAGTGGAGGAACTCAGCAGGTCAACCAGCATCTATGGAAATTAATGAACAGTTGAGACTCTTCATCAGAACTGGAAAGTATGGGTGAAGTCACCAAAATAAAAAAGATGGGGAGAGGGCAAGGAGGACTAGCTCGAAGCCAGGTAGATGGGAAAGGTAAAGGGCTGGAGAAGGAGGAATCTGATAGTGGACCATGGGAAAAAGGGAAGAAGGGGTGACACTAGGATAGAGGTATTAGGCAGGTGGGGAGAAAAAGTAAGGGACCAGATTGGGTAATTGAAGAAAAGGGAAGGGGGAAGGGAAAGATCTATTACTAAAAAGAGAAATTGATGTTCATGACATCAAGTTGGGGGTTATCTAGACAGAATATGAGGTGATGCTCTTCTGCCCTGAGAGTCGCTACATCATGGCAAAAGAGGAGGCCATGGACTGACATGTCAGAACGGGAATAGGGATAGGAATTAAAATGATTGGCCACCGAGAAATTCCACTTTTGGCCAATGGAGTATAGGTACTCAATGAAGCAGTCCTCCAATTTACATCTGGTCTCACCAATGTAGAGAAAGCCACATGAGGAGCACTGGATACAATAGACGACCCCCAACAGATTTTCAAGCGAAGTGTTGCCTCACCTGGAAGGATTGTTTGGGGCTTTGAATGGGGGTAAGTGAGGAGGTGAATGGGCAGGTGTAGCATTTCTGTTGCTTGCAGGGATATGTGGCAGGTGGGAGATTGGAGAGTAACGAATAAACCAGGGTATCACTGAGGGAGTGATCCCCGTGGAAAGTGGGAGGGGATGTAAAGATGCGTTTCATGGTAGGATCCCATTGAAGATGACGCAAGTTGGAAAGAATGATGTATTGGATATGGAGGTTCATGGGGTGGTACATAGGTGAGGACAAGAGGAATACTATCCCTGTTAAGGTGGCAAGAAGATGGGGAGAGTGTGGATGTCTGGAAATGGAGGATATGCGGATGAGGGCAGCATCAATGTTCAAGGAAGGGAAACCACACACATTGAAGAAGACATCTCTGATATCCTGGAAAGGAACGCCTCATTCTGGGAACAGATGTGGTGGAGACAAAAGAACTAAGAAAAGGGAATAGCATTTTACAGGAGACAGGGAAGGAAGAGGTATAGTCAACATGGCTGTGGGAATTAGTTGGTTTATAAAAGATGTCAGCAGACAGTTTGTCTCCGGAGATGGAAACAGGGAGATCAGGAAAGGAGTAAGAAATGGACCAAATGAATTTAAGGACAAGGTGGAAGTTGGAGGCAAAGTTGATTAAATTGATGAATTCAGCATGGGTGCATGAAGCAGCTCCAATGTAGTCATCACTGTAGCGCAGGAAGAGTTGGGGAGCATTACCAAGGAAGGTTTGGAATATGGACTGTTCGACATAGCCAACAAAAAGGTAGGCATAGCTGGGGCCCATGCGGGTGCCCATGGCTACCCTATGAGTTTGCAGAAAGTAGGAAGAGCCAACGGAGAAATTGTTGAGGATGAGGAGCAGTTCTGCCAGATGGAGGAGGGTGGTGGTGGAGGGGAACTGGTTGGGTCGTTGGTTGAAAAAGAAGCAGAGAACTTTAAGGCCCTTCTTGATAGGGGATAGAAGTGTACAGGGACTAGACATCCATTGTGAAAATGAGGTGGTCAGGGCCAGGGAATTGAAGATTCTTTTTTCTCCCCAATATTTTTATTAAATTTATTAAATTTCATATCCATAAGTACAGAATTCATAAGGATACTTACTATAAATCAACATAAGGTAGCACATAATGCACTATATATAAATCACACTGATACAATCACAGTATCTTATATTCATGATCAATCAATCAAAATAAATTGGGTTATGAAATACAATAATATGGTTACTTATATTATTTAAAAAAATCTACACCCACTACCAAGACAAAACTGGTTGGTAAAAAAAAATCAAAAAATAAGAGTACTTTACCATATAGTGTTTTATAATAGTAGCCCAGATCTATATTTTAATAACAATAACAATTCAAAGATTTTCAAAATAGTTTAGAAAGGGTCCCCATAACGTTTGAAAATTTTGATTAGAATCAGAAATCGAACAACGAATCTTCTCTAAATTTAAACATGACATAACATCGCATAACTATTGAGCATGTGTAGAGGGGGCAACCTCTTTCCATTTGAGCAAGATTGCCCTCCTAGCCATAAGAGAAATAAAAGCCAGTACCCGCAAATGAGAAGGCTCCAAAATTATAGCTCTTTCCTCAACAATACCAAATACGACAGTCAAAGGATTGGGCTTAAAATTAACTTTAAAAAGTACAGAAAAAGTTTGGAATACATCTTTCCAATATTTTTCAAGGCTCGAATATGACCAAAATATATGAATTAATGAAGCCTCTCCATTATTACATCTGTTACAATAAGGAGATATATCTGCAAAAAAATGAGACAGCTTGTCTTTAGACATATGAGCCCTATGTACCACTTTAAATTGTAGGAGGGAATGACGAGCACATAATGATGGAAGAATTAACTATTTTGAAAATAGCCCTCTGGGGTCTCATCAGATAATGAAGTCTGTAAATCCTTTTCACAGTCTTTTTAAATTTTGTCTAAAGGAGCCATTCTCAGTCCCAACAACAGACCGTAAATATAAGATATTGAGCCATTACCAAAGGTTTCAAATTAAAAATTACATCTATTATGTTCTTTTCCGGGCTGGTAGGAAATATATGTAGTTTAACTCTTATAAAATCTCTAATCTGTAGATATCAAAAAAAGTGGGTATTTGATAAGTTATATTTCACTGAGAGCTGCTCAAAAGAAGAAAGATTCCCTCCAACAAACAGATCCTAAAGTCGTTTAATGCCTAATCTAACCCATTCTCTAAAAAACAAGTCGGTCATAGATGGTTTAAAAAAAATTAGAAAAAATAGGACTAGAAAGAGAAAATCTCAATAACCCAAAATGTTTTCTAAACTGTAGCCAGATCCTCAAAGTGTGATTAACCACCAAGCTGTCAGTTAATTTATTTAAAGATAAAGGAAGAGAGGATCCGAGATGAAAAATAATAGAAAATTTGGCAGCAGAGTTGACTTCCAAAAAGACCCATATTGGACAATCCTCACAATTAATATAATATAACCAAAACGTGAGATTTCGTATGTTAATTGCCCAATAATATAACCTAAAATAGGGTAGAGCAAGGCCTCCATTCTTTTTAATTTTTTGAAGGTGGGCTTTATTTAATTGGGGTTTTCCATTCTTCCATATATAGGAAGAAAGAATCGAATCTAAAGAATCAAAAAAAGACTTAGGAATAAAAACAGGTACAGCTTGAAAAAGGTGTACAAATTTAGGTAAAATATTCATTTTAGTAGAATTAATTTGACCAATCAATGATAAAGAGAGGGGTGACCAATTAGAAAGTGTCTTTTTCACATAATTCATTAAAGTTAGAAACTTTTCCTTGAATAGATCTTTATAATTCTTAGTGATTGTTACACCCAAATATGTAAATTGTTTTCTTACAATTTTAAAAGGAAGGTTAATATCGGACGATATCAAATTATTTAAAGGAAACAATTCACTCTTATGTAAATTCAATTTATATCCTGAAAACTGACAAAAGTTAGTCAGTAAAAGAAACATAGAGGGTAAAGAAGTTGTAACATTAGATATAAAAAGCAATAGGTCATCAGCATAAAGCGAAACTTTATGAATAGTACCTTTCCTTAAGATACCGGTGATATCTTTAGACTCTTGAAAGGCAATTGCTAAACGTTCTAATACCAAATCAAAAAGCAAAGGGCTCAATGGACATCCTTGTCTGGTTCCACGTTGGAGTTTAATTGGTTTAGAATTTTGACAGTTAGTAAGGACCCGAGCGGAGGGAGATAAGTGAAGTAATTTAATCCAAAAAATAAAATTGGGCCCAAAATTAAATTTTTCTAAGGTTTTAAATAGGTATTCTGTTCAATTCGGTCAAAAGCCTTCTCCGCATCCAGAGAAATCACACATTCTAATATTTCCTTGGATGGAGAATGCATAACATTTAACAATCGCCTTATATTAGAATAGGAATATCGATTTTTAATAAATCCTGTCTGATCATCAGATATTATAGAAGGTATAATATTTTCAAGTCTACAGGCCAAAACTTTAGATAGGATCTTAGCATCAACATTGAGTAAAGAGATTGGTCTATATGAAGAGCATTCAGTGGGATTCTTATTCTTTTTAAGAATAAACAAAATGGAAGCTTCATAAAAAGACTGTGGCAACCTACCCACCTTGAAGGAATGAGTAAAGGTAGAACATACATGAGGTATAAGCAATGAAGAAAAAGCCTTATAAAATTCTCCAGAGAATCAGTCAGGTCCTGAAGATTTCCCAGAATGCAATGAACCTAGAGCCTCAGTGATTTCCTCCTGAGAAATAGGTTGATCCAACTGCTTTCGATTATCAACTGAAAGAAGAGGAATATTTAATTGGTCTAAAAAATTGTTCATTGCAGTATTATCTTTAACAAAATCAGAACTAAACAGTTTAGAATAAAATTCTCTAAGAGTGTCATTTATTTCAAAATGGTCAGTTGTCAGATCACCATTGGTTTTACAAATTTCTTTAATTTGCCATTTAGCTATAAAGGTCTTCAATTGATTAGCCAATAGCTTACCAGTTTTTTCTCCATGTATATAGAATTGGCTTCTATCTTTTAAAAGTTAAAGATTCTTGAAGAGGTTGGTGAAGTGTCACAGATGCTGGTGGGAAGGGACTGAACCAAGGGGTATAGAATGGAGTTGAAGTATGCAGACTTGAGTTCAGTGGGGCAGGAGCAGACAGAGATAATGGGCCTACCCAGACAGTCAGGTTTGTAGTGCCCAACTGAAATTCACTTAGGTATATTTGTCATAGAGTCATGCAGCATGAAAGCAGGCTATTAGGCGCATGAGTTTTTGCCAGCCATTAAGCACTCTTCTACACTGGCCCTATTTTTCCTTTCCCACATTCATATCAACTCTCTGGCACTGTGACGCGTTATACTAACTGCTACTCCACTATGCAGCTGTGCAATTAATTAACTGTTTCTTCATTATAGCAGCAACTAAATGCTAATATTTCAATGCTTTCTGAAGCACTTTGAACAATTGGTTTTATATCTTATTCTGTTGGTTAACAAATGCATGTGTTGAATATGATTTAGAAAAATATACATTCACAATTTTTGAAATAAAAAAACCTACACGTCAAGTGGGGCTTGTTACAACCATATATTCTTTCACATGCAATGAATAATAGGCCAGCAATTCTAATGAAGCTATACCCACTCCACAAGTGTTCAATTTACATGTAAACATTTTCACTGCATTTCCTGTGATCTTACAGCAGCAATTTTGGAACAATATCCAAACAGAAGATTTTAGGAATCATGTGACAGCTTTACAAAGCTGAGGTTAGACCAAACCTCAGGCACTTCATTTAAGTGGGGCATCACTGACTGTAGTGTAGCAGTTAGCATGACACTGTTACAGTTTGGAGCATCAGAGTTTGCAGTTTGATTCTGATGCCATCTGTAAGAAATTTTATGTCCTCCCCATGGAATGTATGGATTTCCTTCAGGTTGCTCCAGTTTCCTCCCACAGATTAAAGCCATATCGGTTAGTTGGTTAATGGGTCATTATAAATTGTCTCGTGATTATGCTCGGGTTAAATCGGTGGGTTGCTGGCGGCACGGGCAGAAGGATCCATTCTATGCTGTATCTCTAAATAAATAAAGTAATTCAATTCTGGAGTCACACCTCAGAAAAAAATACTCTATCCCTGCAGTAAAAGCTACTTATACATGGAAAGGGTAGTAGAGATTTGGATCATTTCTCCTACTTTGTCATCTGCAGTCAATATGATTCAGGTTTTTTTCAGTAGGAAGTTGTTAGATTTCTATTAACCAGAGATTTTCAAGAATGTAGAACAAGTATGTATAGTTATTTTAAAGTGATCCATAGTCTCAGCAAATGCCAGAACAAATTTATGGATTTGAATAGCCTGGTCCTAGTCCCATATTCTAAAAATTTTCATAAGGCATTAACTGAGACAGCATTTTGTTTGTAGGGTTTCATCTAGGTAATGAAAAACATAGAGCCCGTAATATAGAACTGAGCAAAACCTGTCAGATTTGGGATATGCCATCCACGTAAGCAAATCCATTTCATTTCAACCACTTATTCATCATATATGCATCCTATTTTACATATTTTAGCTTCAGCCTTCAAATCTGCAATTAAATTCACTACATTGTGTTGTATGTTTATCACGTTTTCTGATCTAAATGTTGTCTTTGACCTTTCAGCTACTAGAATGTGAAATCTTCTGTCTATCATTTCAGAATGTTTAAGACTTCTCCAAAAGTGCCTTGTGAAATGCATTGTTCAAATAGGATTATCACTTTCATCTTTGCTTGCATTATCATTTCAAGAGGACTAGAATATTAAGAGCAAGGATGTTATGCTGAGGTGTTATTAGGGTGTTAAAGGTTACAGGTGAATACTGGAGAACGTGGTTGAGAGAGATAATAAATCAGCCATGATGGAATGGCCCGATTCTGCTCCTATCATAAATTATATGTACTTTTGTACCAATGCTGCTTAAAGCTATTTATAAGTTTAACAATTACTTGGGGTTCCATCGATATACTTTCAAACAGATCTAGAATCCTCTCTGAAAAGAGTTAGGGATGACAAGCATTTATGCATGGCCATTATATCCACATGAAATTGTGACTATGGCATGTATTCATTCCATTTTGCACACAAACCAATCTCTTAGTAAGTGTTGATTTTTACTTTCTGTAACTTAATTTTAATGGAGATGGAAATTAATACTTTTTACTAATGGGCATTTGATTGGCATTAGTAGTTATAAATCTGGGTTTCAGGTTGAAAGTTGATCAAATAATTCTTGCTGTTGAAATGAATTGGGACAGCAAACAAAACCTAAAGCAGCAACAGTTAATTTACTTTACATTACCTTGTACTTTTTACATTATTTGTTTATGGTAATTTAGAACCAGCGACTATTTGCAGTGATATAACAGAAGAATCATTTCAACGAGGTACCTATAAGATATTTTAAATGTTAGTGCATTAAGTAGTAGTTCATCTGCTTTAAGGGCTTTGTTTTCTTGTACTTTGTTATTCATTTGTCTGGGAATGATTTTTTTCAGTCTTAATTAGTATTTGACAAAAATGGGTACTTTTGGTTACTTCAGTTAAAAAAAAAGTTCACTCACTGAATGCATCTCCATAAAGTTTAACTACATCAAAAATTGTTATTAAAAACAATCACAAACATACAATATATATATAAGTGAAATAATGGCACCCTTTACAGTATAAGTTCCAGCTGCAGCCTCACCATTGCTGTTTTAATTCTGAATTGGTTTTAGACTTGTATATAGTAATAGCCCCTTCTGCTCAATTCAGAATCCTTGAAAAGTTCAAACATCAACTATTTCTTATACAAATTCTTAGTTTTGTTATATGCAATCACAAACACCTTTAGTTATTTTCTTTGTCCAGGATGAATTGCACTCTTCTGCTTTTTTTTAATTACTGCTCTTATCAGTTATGCCGCTGACCAGTGCATCTGAGAAAAATAATCAGGTTTGATCAGTGTAGTCTTTTGAAATCTATGTAACAGTCTTAAGGAATGAAAAGTAAAATTTGTCCATGTTTAGATTTATGGTTGGCACAGAGTTTTATTGATTATGAAAAAGAAACAAGTTTCCAATCAGTCTTCAAGAGCATCTTTTCACGTTTTAATATTTAAAAAGCAAATTTCAATCACCGTTTTCTAGTCTGCGTTATTATATTCTGAACAAAATTGCTTCATTTTTACATTTTCAATTGGATGGGCATTATTTATCCACGCTCAATATAAAATATGTATTTTCTTTGTGATTTAATCTGCCCTGAATTTCAGTGTCAACTAATGTAACTTTACCCTAATTTTAAAATTAGTTCCAAATATATTTTCATCCAACTTTTAAAAACTATTACAAGAAACTATTTTCCCCGTGTGCTGCTCTTCCATTCAATAAGATCATAATTGATTTTTCATCTTGCATTAGCCCCACATTCACTAATTCCCTTAATGGCTAAAGATCTATTGATATTGAAATATGAAGTGACTAAACTCCTTGGCCCTCTTGGGTATACCACTCTCAGGTGAAGAAATTTCTTATCTCTGACCTGACTGACATGCCTTATATTGAGATTTGTTCGAGACAAGCCAGCCAAGTGAAACATCAGTTCCATTTCTCATCATCATCATCATCATCATCATCAGGTGTCATGCCCAGTTTGAGCTTTGACTGCCATGGCCCACACACTCCTGTTTCGGGTCAAGTGGATCAATTCATTAGTATTCATTTCCAGTTCTCTAGCTACTGTCTCCATCATCATTTGTCTTTGTCTTCCTCTTGCTTTCTTCCCTTCAATTTTTCCCATAATTACCATGCATTCTAACTCCTCTTTCCTAATCACATGTCCAATGAAATTACGTTGCCTTTTCATGATCTCATACATTATTTCTCTTTTTGTGTTTGCTCTGTTCATGACATCCTCATTAGATATTCATTTCATCCATGATATTCTTTGCTTCCTCCTCAAAACCCACATCTATGCTGCTACAATTCATTTCCTCATGTTAATAGATATTGTCCAACATTCTGAGCCATATAACATTACTGGGTAAACATAACATTTCAGTACTCTGCAGTGGGTTGTCATGCCTAGTTTAGTATTTGTCAGTATACTCTTCATTCTCGTAAAGGTGTCTTTTGCCATCCCTATTCTTCTTTTGATGTCCAAGTCGCACCTGCCATTTGATGTCACTCAGCTTCCTAAGTAGCAAAGTTCCATTTCTACCCTATCAAATAAGAATTTTGTGCATTTCAATGAGATGATGTCTCATTCTGAATTCAAAAGCAAAAAATGACAGATACCTGAAATCTGAAATAAAAGCAGAAAATGCGATGGATGCACAGCAGGTCAGGCAGCATTGGTGGAGTGATAAAGATTTTTTGTTTCAGGGAAATAATTCTTCAACAGAACTGGAAAAATGAGAAATCAAGTGTGTCTTGAGTTGCACAGAGAGAGAGGAAAATGGAAGGTCTGTGATAGGGTGGAGACCAAGATTGTACAGGTAACTTATTTGCTTTGGCTATCTTCTCACAGAAGAAGCTGATCTGCCTATGGGATGTAGCTGGAGGAAGATAAATGAAGAGGGTACACAGATGAAAAAAATGCCCTGCTGGGTGCTTAAATCCGGAAGCACTAAGCTTATCAGATGGCATGTGTAGAGAGGTAAAAACTAAATTAATGTTACTGATTGATGACCTTGCTTCAGAACTTGCCAGTTTTGACACAAACAAGAAGGGTGGAGATTGTTGAATTCAATATTAAATCCAGGGACTGCAATATGCTCGGTTGTAAGATGAGGTGCTTTTCTTTGAGCTAAATTGTGGTTCATTTGGAAGAGCGTGGGACAACAAATACAGAGGTCAAAATAGGGATAGAGAATTAAAATGACAGCTAATTGGAAATTCGTGGTCATTTCAATGGACTGAATGGAGGTGGCTGCAAAGTGTTTACTAAATCTACATTCGTTGTTTACCAGTATAGAAGAGACCACATTGTGAAACCTGAATGCAATACACTGAATTGGAGAAATACAAGTGAAATGCTGTTTCACTTGGAAGAACTGTTTGGGTTCCTGGATGGTGGAAAAAGGCAAGGTAAAAGGACAGATTTGGATAATACCAATTCTTTCAGGTGAAGCAATGACTCACACTTTTTCAATTTAGTGTTTGCATTTCATACACATTTCATACGCATAGTATAAACTATCCTATACTGGAGAAAACAAACACAGATTGGTTGAACATTTTTCAGGACACCTCTATTCTAACTGTAAGAGTGACACTGAGCTTCAGTCACTAGGAACTTTAATTCATTGTGTTCTCTGGCTTTCCTACATGGTTCCAGTGAAATCTAATGTAAGCTTGAAGATGGCAATTCATCTTCTACCTAAGAATGTTGGAGCCCTGGTATTCAGTATTGAATTCAACAGTTTCAGATAGCCATCCTTTGCTGTTTGTGTCAAAACTGGATTGTTCTGACTTGTGGTCATCCATCTGTAGCATTAACTTAGTTTTCTCTCATTCCATACATGCTATTGGATATGTTGAGTATTTTTAACATTCTCCTTTATTTCTGAATTTGAACAGCTACTGTATTTTTCATTGCAGTTTTAGCCTGATTTTTTCCTTATTCATCTGCCTCCATTTACACTCCTCCAAACAATTCTGCTTCCTCTAGTAGAAGATACTGAAAGCAATAAGTCACTTGGACAAATTTGGTCATATTTCAGATGTTCTTTTTATTCTCTGCAGTCCTCCCTTCTCTATAATTCAAAACATACTTAGTGTATTCTTTCAGTCCTAGGTATAAGGTCCTTGGAGCTTATGGTGGTGTTTCTATAGCACTGAATTTTTACAGAATGGGGTTTTTAGCCCCATACCCAACCTCCCTCCTTTCACAACTGGTCTTGGGACTGTCCATGGCAGAAATTTGGGGACACTTTTAATTCTCTTTTATTTAGATGTTACACTGTGCTATAATTATGTTTGTATTGAACCTGGTAAGTTTAAAGGTAATATGGGAAATGGGGTTTCTGTGAGGATAAAGAGCATATAGGAAACAGATTAAAGGAATTGCAGGAAGTGGGACCCCAGTGAGTTTCCAAGGAGCATAGAAACCAGGGCCTAGGTAAAATAAAATGAATACAGGAAATGGGGCACACAGTCTCAAAGAGAACGTGTAAACCAGAATCCCATCATGTCAAAGAATGCTGAAATCATAGCCTCAATATGTCAAAGAGAGCACTAAGATCAACACCCAATCAGCCAAATGGTGCACCATCAGGATTTTTGAACAATGGAATGAGTACTTCCACATTGATTAACGAAAACTCTTTTGATTCATGTCAGACATAGAGTTAATGTGGCTGTATAGCATCATGTAATTAGAGATCTATCTACTCGGTAAATAATTTAAGTTAATATTTAATTTAGACCAAGTAATGTATGTATTGCCCTGTACATGCATTCACTTTTCATCTATTTATTGTTTAAGTGCATGTGAGACCTGATAATTTGTCACGATTTCCCCATGGTAAATTAACAGGCAGACAAACCAGAATTTAATATACTGTTGACTTTTGCAGTTATCTTCAGCTTTAATAAATGGCGTAGCACAGGATTAGCCATATTTCTGAACTAAAGGTACATCACTGCAGAGCTCTCTGGTGCAACCTCTCAATTGTTATCAGTGCTCTGAATTGACCTTAATTCATAATAATTATTATTAAACTCATAAGTCCAGTGCCTTTGATATGTTACTGATGTTGTATCCTATGCATATTGACTGATGCAGAGCCCTTGATCTTCATGTACTGGAGAAAATAAGATGACAAAGGCAGACTTTACATAATGATGTGTAGTAGAGTTCCTTTCTGAATAATATGTACAATGGAGAAATGGTTTCTTTGTCTTTTTGGTATCGCTGCTCTTATTGTCCTTTTTTCATCTTTCTATAATTTAGAGTGTTGTATTTTGATTATAATACTAGCAAGGAAAATATTCAGCTGTAGAAATGTTGGCTAATCCAGGAGGTTAATAAAGAACATTGTTATTATCCTTTAAAGATTATGATATTTTTCCTGATACTTTACAAGAGGAATTCCTGTCCATTCAGAAAGGTAAACCTTAAATAAGCTTTTTACAATTTATATGTTTAACTATTAGATTATTTAAAGTTTTACCTGTTTTTTTGAATTTTATTCTTGCTGAACTTGTTCTGGTGAACTTACTGCAACACTTATCTCCAGGTCTTATCCTTCACCTTTCTATAGCTTTTGACATATCGTATCACATTATGTTTCTTTCTATTGTACTTTCAAGATTATTTTCCCTGATAACTTCAATCAACTCAGCAAATCTGCAATTACTTGTGCTCCTATTAATATCCAGAAATCTATCAATCTTTGATTTGAATTAAAACAATTTCTGAGGTTTCACAGCCATCAAGGATAGAGAATTTCAAAGGTTCAGTACCTTTTGATTGGGGAAATTTCTCCTCATGCCAGTACCTTACAGCTGATCTCCTATTCTAAACTGTGCCTGTGATCCTAATTCCTCAGCCAGCAGAGATAGCCTCCCTGAACCTAGCCTGACATGAATTTTGTAAGTTTCACTGAGATCTCTAATTGTTCTAGAGAACAGAGCCGCAATCTACATTATCTCATGTCTGCAATATTCTGCAAGTGGTTTCTTGGAAACTTAGACTTGCAGGATGAAATCTGGATAAGTCACAGCACTAGTGACAGTGTCAGGGCCAAAGGTCTGCCCTATGTACTACTCAACTCCCCTATGTTGTTCAGTCCAGATGAAGGGTCTTGATCCTAAATGTTGACAACCCATTTACCTCCACAGATGCTACCTGTCCTGCTGTATTCCTCCAGTATCTTGTACATTGTAACATGATAATTATTATTTCACTTCAGAAAACGGCATCCGACATCAGGACCCACCACCCGGATCATGTGCTCTTCTCACTATTGCCATCAGGAAGAAAGTATAGGAGCCTCAGGACTCATACCACCATGTTCAGGACAGTTATTACCCGTCAGCTATCAGGCTGTAGAACCAAAGGGGATAATTTTACTCAATTTCACTTGCCCCATCATTAAAATGTTTCCACAACCTATGGACTCACTTTCAAGGACTATTCATCTCATGTTCCTGATATTCATTGCTTATTTATTATTATTATTATTATTATTATTATTACTTTCTTTTTGTATTTGCACAGTTTTTTTGTCTTTTGCACACTGGTTGTATGCTCAGTCGGTATGTCCTTTCATTCATTCTATTGTGGTTATTGGATTTATTGTGTATGCCCACAAGAAAATGAATCTCAGAGTGACATATATGTACTTTGATAATAAATTTACTTTGAACTTTGAAAGGCAAAAGGCATGCTTGCCTTTATTAGTCAAGGCATTGAGTTCAAAAGTCAGTAAGTTATGTTGCAGCTTATAAAACTCTGGTTAAGCCACATCTGGAATATTGTTCACAGTTCTGGTTACCCCTTTATAGGAAGGATGTTGAAGCTTTGGAGAGGGTACAGAAGAGGTTTACCTGGATGCTGCCTGGATTAGAGGGCATGTGCTAAAGCGGGAGGTTGGACAAACTTGGGTTGATTTTTCTGGAGCGCCAAAAGCTGAGGGGAGATTTGTTAGAGGTTTATAAGGTTATGATAGGCATAGATAGAATAGACAGTATCTCGTTCCCATGGTTGAAATGTCTAGTACCTGAGGGCATGCATTTAAGGTGACAGGGGGTAATTTCAAAGGAAATGCTAGGGCAAGATTTTTTACACCTAGAGTGGTGGGTGCCTGGAATGCACTGCCTGGGGTGGTGGTAGAGGCAGCTATATTAAGGACTTTCAAGAGGCATTTAGATAGGCACATGAATATGAGGATAATGGAAGGATATGTACATTATATAGGCATATAGGATTCATTTAGTCAGCCTTTTGATTACTAATTTATTTGGTTTCACACAATATTGTGTCTCTGTCCTGTATTGTTCTATCTTCTGTGTTCTCTGATATCATTCCCATGCATCACTCCCTTTGCAATTTGGACTAACTTGTGAAAGGAGCAAGACTGTTGGTCACTCCTGATAATGAACCAATTTTGAATTCTGCCATGTGGGACTTTGTCAAAAACATTGCTAAAATCCATGTCAACTATATAAAACACATATTTTTCATTGACCCTCCATTTTACTTTCCAAAATATTCATTTGTTAGTCAAACGTGACTTTTTCTTAAGCAATCCACGCAAACGGACCCTAATTAACCATGCCTTTCTAACTGAAAACATATAATGTCTCTACAATAAATTCCAATAATTTTTCACAACTGAAATTAAACTAAATGACCTACAATTACTTGGTTTACTGTATTCTTTCCTCCCTTTTTTAAAGCAATGGCTGGAATGTTATCAGTAAGATAATTGTCTGATATTCTCTGAATAATTGCAGTTAAAGCCTCAGCCTTTCCTTTAATAGACAAGTATATATTTCATTTGTGCCAGGTCACCTTTTCATTTTCAAAGATGATAATCCTCTGAAAACCTTGTCTTTTACTCTGTTTATCTCATGCCATATTTCTCATTTGATCACCTCAACTACAGCATCAAATTTATCCCCCTCTATTGTTTCAAAGATTTCAAAGGTACATTTAATGTTAGAGAAATGTATACAATATACATACATCGTGAAATACTTTTTCTTCACAACCATCCACAAAAACACAGGAATGCCCCCAAAGAAGGAATGACAGTTAAATGTTAGAACCCCACAGACCCCCAGCTCCCCCCCCCTCCTGTGCGTAAGTGGCAGCAAGCCACGATCCCCCCTCCACCCTCTCTGCACTGGCAAAAAAAAGCATCGGCACCTGCCACCAAGCATTCAAGCTTGAACAAAGCAACAGCTAAGACACAGACTTGCAGTACCCCAAAGACTACTAGTTCACCCGGCTCTCTCTCTCTCCCTAATAAGGGAGAAAGAGATGTCTCCGTTTCACAGCGAGACGGGAGACATAAACAACTCTCTGGTTTACAATGTTAACCATTACATTGCTTTTTCCAAGCTCTGTGCCCAGAGATCTCAGGTCTCTGGGCACACAGCCTTAGATCTTCCATCTCCCACGACACATGGATTTCCTGCCCAGACACCAACCTCTGATCCCCCTGTCTCCCGAGCCATGAAATCTTGATCCTCTGAAGGCAACCGAAGCTCTTAGGCCGAGCCCTTGGTGTGCCGAATGATGGCCATTCATAAAACCCTGAGAGCAGGTCCCATTCCTGCAAAGAACTGTGGTCAGCGTGTAACTCCAGGTCAGGGTCTTCAAAAGAACCCTGAAAGGGAAAAATAGAGATATTAAAGATGGAAATAGAGCTGAAGACATTTAAAAAAAATCTTACTCAGAATCCATTCAGTTCATTTAGTAAGTAACATTCCTAAATGATGCTAATTTTGTATATTTCAGTTATACAAGCTCTTGGAAAAGAAAGTGCAATATTATGTGACAAAGGCACACAAACAGAAAAATGTTCTCACTCTGGTAAAGGTAATATTAAGTATTTTTCTTTAGACTTACATGATTATTTGAATGCAGCATTTAGTTGATTATCATCTTGCTGTCTTTGAATGGTTGTATTATGAATGAAATCATTCTAGAAATTGTTAATGATTACTTTACTTTTATATTCAACTGGGATTAAGGATGGTTGCATTATATATGCATCCACTAAATACAAGTGTGAAAATATTTTCTATGTTCATAGCAACTACAAAATTTAAAATAGTAATTTCCTTACCTAATTGCAGTTTTTCCTAAGTGCCATGTTCAAATTGTCATGATGGTAACACTGGCAAAACTGTTGTTAATTTCTTCTAAATCTGCATCCTCAGGAAAAAGATTTTTCTTTTTTTTCACATGTTCACCATTCCTATTCAAGAATTGATTATTTCTTTACTGATTCTCGTCTTATTTCTTCAGTGATTAAATGTGTTTATGACTCTATAACCATTTCGGATCATGCTCCATTTAAGCTTTCTATTAAAATTCTGGCCAACATACAAAATAATAGACAATGGCGTTTTAATTCGCTGTTGCTTCAGGACTCGGACTTTGTTAACTTTATGAATGAACAGATTGATCTTTTTTTACAATTAACTATACAGAGGATATTTCTGTGAACATTCTTTGGGATACTTTTAAAGCTTATATTCGTGGTCAGATTATCTCATATTCTGCTGCTTTGAGGAAGAAGCTGAAGCAGGAGGAGTTGGTAATTGTGGACAAGATTAAGGAAATTGATAAGAAATATGTTATAGCTCCTTCTGAGGAGTTATATAAACAAAGAACTGAACTTCAAATGGAACAGATTGTAAACCAATTAAAGAAAACAAGAAGTGAATTTTATGTACACAGTGCCAAAATTGGCAAACTGTTGGCTAATCAACTGGTCTAATTATGCTAAATCTCAAATTAATCAGATTTATAACCAAAATGACCGACTGATACTTGATCATGTGGGGATTAATCAAACCTTCTGTGATTTTTATTCTTCCTTATATCAATCAGAGTCTCCTCGAGATTCTAAATATATGAATGATTTTATAGATAATCTAGACTTCCCTGAGATTTCACAGGATATGTCTTCTATGTTAGATACTCCTATTACCACGGATGAGATTGAGAATGTTATTTTCTCTATGAATTTGGGGAAAGCTCCTGGCCCTGATGGGTTTACCGTAGAATTTTATAAATGTTTCGCTCCTTCATTAATCCCTTGGTTCTGTAGGGTTTTTGAGGCTTCATTAAAATTTGGTAAACTTCCTGAATCTTTCAATAGAGCGTCAATCTCTCTAATATTAAAGAAGGATAAAGATCCTGCTCAATGTGCATCTTATAGACCAATATCTTTATTAAATGTTGATTCTAAAGTTTTTTCTAAGTTATTAGCAAATAGATTAGAAAAAGTACTTCCTTCTATTATTTCGGAAGACCAAACGGGTTTTATTAAAGGTCGTTACTCTTTTTATAATATTCGCACACTGTTAAATATTGTTTATACTCCCTCACAAAATGTTCCTGAGTGTGTTATCTCTTTAGATGCTGAGAAAGCTTTTGATAGAGTAGAATGGCCTTATTTATTTAAGGTGCTTGAAATGTTTAATTTTAGCTCGAAATTTATATCCTGGATTAAACTGTTATATCATTCTCCTGTGGCCTCGGTCCGTACTAACTCTTTAAGTTCACCTTTTTTCCCTCTTTTTCGAGGTACTCGACAAGGTTGTCCTCTTAGTCCTTTATTATTTGATATTGCATTAGAACCTCTTGCAATTGCCATTCGAGAATCTCCAAATATTACTGGGATAACTTGGGGCTTAAAGTCCCATAAAATATCACTCTATGCTGATGACTTACTTTTATATATTTCTAATCCCCTAAAATCCATCTCGGCTGTTTTAGAGCTATTAGCACAATTTGGTCTTGTTTCAGGTTATAAATTAAATCTTAGTAAGAGTGAACTTTTCCCGATTAATAAACAACTTCCCTTATATCATAACTTTCCATTTAAATTGATTAATAATTATTTTTCATATCTTGGGATTAAAATTACTTGTAAATACAAAGATTTATTTAAGGTTAACTTTTTACCGTTAATAGACCAGATTATTCAACTTTCATCTAAATGGTTTCCTTTATATTTAACTTTGATTGGTCGTAGTAATGCAGTTAAGATTTTTTTTTGCCAAAATTTTTATATATATTTCAGGCATTAGCAATCTTTGTTCCAAAATCTTTTTTTGACAAAGTCGACTCCAAAATTTCTTCATTTATTTGGCAAAATAAAAACCCAAGACTGGGTAAAATACATTTACAGAAAACTAAGAGAGATGGAGGCTTTGCATTACCTAACTTTAGATTTTATTATTCGGCAATTAATATTCGACATATGAAATTCTGGTTACTTGACCAGGATATACTATCCATTCCTAAATGGGTAGCATTGGAATTACAATCTGTTCAGGGTTATACACTTGGCTCTATTTTGGGTTCCTCTCTTCCTTTTGATTTGAAACACCTTAAACAGGTGTCTAACCTGATAGTTAAATATACCTTACGTATTTGGTTTCAATTCAGAAAATTTTTTGATCTTAATCAATTTGGGTTAGTGATTCCTATTTTAGGTAACATATTTTTTCCTCCCTCTTTTACGGATCGTGCTTTTCAAATTTGGAAGACTAAGGGTATTTCACGGTTTTTGGATTTATTTTTAGATGGTTCCCTTATGTCTTTTGAACAATTATCTAATAAATATAATTTATCAAGAATACATTTTTTTAGATATCTACAAGTTAGAAATTTCCTAAGTACTATACTTTCTTCCTTTCCAATGCTTCCTCCTACATACATTTTAGATACTATAATTAATCTTAATCCATGTCAGAAAGGTGCATCGGTTATGATTTATAATATTATTATGAAACTTAGGAAAGCTCCATTTAATAAGATTAGGGTAGATTGGGAACAGGAATTGGGGTTTATCATTTCCGTGGATGACTGGGGGCAGATTTTACAATTAGTCAATACTTCCTCTATCTGTGCTAAACATTCCCTAATTCAATTTAAAGTTGTTCATAGAGCACATATGTCCAAAGATAAATTAGCGCGCTTTTATTCTCATATTAATCCTTTTTGTGATAGATGTCCGGGGCAGATAGCCTCTTTAACTCATATGTTTTGGTCTTGCCCTACTCTGGAAACTTTTTGGAGAGACATTTTTAATATTATCTCCAAGGTATTGAATATAGATATCTCTCCTCACCCTATTACTGCTATCTTTGGACTACCTAAAATTTCCAGTAATCTTTCCCCTTCAGCCCGTAGAATGTGCATTTCTTACTTTAATGGCGAAAAGATGTATCTTACAACATTGGAAAGAGCTTAATGCTCCAACTACCTTTTTTTGGTTTTCTCAGACGATATTATGCTTGAATTTGGAGAAAATTAGAAGCAATCTTTATGACTCCTCATTTAAATTTGAACAGACCTGGAGATCTTTTATTCAATATTTTCATTTAATGTAATATATACCCTTCTTGTTTTTTTTTTACTGTTTTTAATGGAGGTCAGGATTGAGGACGTGATTTTAAGTTTTTTAACTCTGTTTGGTTTCAAGTTAGCCCATTGCTTTGCTTTGCTTTTAGTTAGTTGCACGGTGGGTTTTTTTTTGGGGGTTTTTTTTTCCTTTTCTCTATTGATATATATATAAAAATTAGTATACTATTAGGTTACCTTGGTACGTTATGTTTAAATAACATTGTTTGTATTTTTTTTGTATTAATATCTTCTGTAATTTTATTATATTCTAACAGTGTATTAGTGCCTATATGGCTTACCTTTTTGTATACTTATTCAATAAAAAGATTTAAAAAGAAAGAAAGAATTTCTTCTAAATCACTGTCAGAAGATGTACAGTATGCTACCCTTTTTCTGAAATACAACAATCTTATTACTGATGTTTACATTAGCGGTTCCATGATTTTGATCCACCATTAATGATGGTAAAAGACCAAGCCATAACTTTGAAAAGACTTTTGGTATTGGTCGTGCTTGTGTCACCTTACTGTTCTTGTTAGTCATGAGAGATTACTACATTAAGAAGTATTACTGAACTAATCCCATATTCTGAACCCGTAAGTAAGGTTGCAGATGCAGACTCCTGTATCAAAGCTGCTGACAAGCTGAACTGCTTTTCCTGAATAACATTAAGTCCCTTAATAATTTTCCATCATGTCTCTGATTTGAGTTTTGTAGAAGATGCTTTGAGAAATAATAATATAACTGATTGCTTTTGGCAATAGACATTGAACTTCATCCACACAGAGTACATTCTGTAATCCTGCTTATTTCATTGATTCTTCAGGACAGCCTTCAGCATAGAAGATATCTGATTTAACTATTCACGGGATACATAAAATAGCACTCAGTGTGAGATCTTCTTCGTTTTATTTGATCGAGGAGATATCATTAGGTCCAAAATCAATGTTAAGGATCAGGCCTCCTCAAATGTATGTTGAACTATTGCATATAACCTGCAGGTGGGACAGAAACTGGATCATCTATCCTTACATATGCCTACTGTTCATCAATAGATTGCAGTTGCAGCATATGACATGGCATTCTTTAATGTCTGCCAAACTCCTGATGCAGTGAGAGAATGTAATGATGTTATCCACACTTCTTGGAATTTATCAACATGCAGGAAAGATTGCATGACCAGTCCTTGCACATCATAATTATATCACTTATGTCATTTCACAGTTAATTGACATGAAATCTCTTGGTGACGTTTCTAGATCATGTCCCTTTCTGGGATGGAAAGTGGCTTTATATCTGTGCCTCACTTTAAAAAGTAACACCTTTCAATAACGTCACTTGGGTTTCCGTGTCATCTGCTGTGAAAAATAAAAATATTAGAGTCAGCTTCTGCCCACATTTAATTCTTTGCTTAATGATAGGGGCAATGTTCAATAAAATGGGAGGTTTGTGAAAAGGTGGGTGATTTGATAATTGACAAGCCACTCCACCAATCCAGTCACATTCCCACTGGAAACAAAGGCAAATTGTAACGCATCTTCCAGTAACTGCTGGTCCATGGGTAAAAGATGTAGTCTGAGATGTATTGTAGGTTCCAGGGATTAGAATACTGGCTGATGGGCATTAGTTTGTAAGAGCAACAATACCAGGTAGTTGCTTCACTAATTTTGGGTCTCTTGTCCCACTTCAAGGAGCTGGGGGATCAGTGCTGGGCCCCTTTATTGTTTGTAATTTCTATAAATGACTTGGATGAGAATGTAGGTGGTATGATTAGTAAGTTTACAAAAAATGGTGGGGTCATAAAGTGTGAAGAAGGTCGTCAAAGTATACATCACGACATAGATCAGCTCAAAAGTTGAGTGAAGAGGTGGCAGATGAAATTTAATTTGGACAAGTTTGATGTAATTCAATTAGAGAAGTCAAATTCTACAGTCAAATTCTACTAACACATATTGAGCAAATAGCAAATGCTTTAGGAGTGATATACAGAGAAACCTAGGGGTCCAAATCCATAACTCTTTGAAAGTGATAACACAGGGGATAGGGTAGTAAAAAGGGATTTAGGGCAAGGTATTGAGTATAAGAGTTGGCTGTGTTTGTTTTTCTGGAGCTAATGTGTCTAATGGGTGACTTGATGGAGATAAAATTATAAAAGGTTAGCATCTTTTTTTTCTCATCATAGGGCAAAAACAAGAGGGCATTAGTTTAACCTGAAAGATAGAAATTCTAAAGGAGATTTAAGAGAAGTTTTTTTTAAACATAGACTGTTTGATACCTTATATTTGCTGCCAGAGGAGATGTTGGAGTCAGATACAATCACTTTGCTTGAGCAGCATTTAGACAGACACTTAAACAGGTATTGAATAGAAAGATATGAACCTAGTGTAGGAAAATGGGATTAATTTGCATGAGAAGATAATTTAGTGTGGTCATAGTGTGCAAAGAGCCCTTTACTGTGCTATGCAATTCTATGACTTATTAATTTAGAACACTGTCTTTTATAAATATTGTCAATGTTATATTTCAGGTAAACACCATCGTGTCTTTTGCAACTTCAGTACACAGACAGAAGTAACATTTTCAGGTAAGTCTTAATTTTAAATATACCATTTACCATAGGATTTTAAACCTTAAGTTGTCATTTTTTTTCATATGGGCTGTATTACAGAACTTGTATTAAGCTGTGAAACAACTATGAACTTAAAAGTTATTTATTCTTGCCAAGATAGGAACTAATTAAAATACTTCCAAAATAAAAGTTTTGTACCACTTTCAGTTTGCTTCAGAAGGATTTCCTGATTCTTTTCTGGACCTCCTCTCTTGTTTTGGAAAGAGCATCTCTTTGTACACATTTAGATGTAAAATTTATAGAGATATGGCACAATGGGTTAAATAGCTGTTTAAAAGTAGTAAAAAAATCTTGCTTGTATTGAATTCTATATTTGTAAATTATGTTTTAAAAAAATACATAATTGAAAAGAGGACAGCTTAAATTGATAAAGTTGCTCCAAAATGTAAAAAGAGATCAAGAAAGAATTGAAAATATTGAGCTTTACAATGTGAAAAGTAGTTAATTGAGGAAGCATGTGAGATCTTATATGATGGAATTAAAAACTAAACAGTTAATAAGAAGTTAAGTAAGTAAACTTTCTCAGAAAGATAAAGCTCTGACAAAGCATTTCAGAATAAATAATTTGCAATGTATAGCAGTAGAAGAAAATATGTCATTCAATATCTTGAAAGCAGCAAAGGCAAAAGACTCAGGACCTTTGATAGAATATTTTTACTGGTATCTTTTTTTAACTCTTACAAATCCTACCTTGGTGTATGACAATTGGAAATAGTTAAAACAGTTTCAAAAGGGTTAACTATTTGAAAAATAAATATATTCAATCAATAAAAAATAAATTTACTTCAAGCATCAAAAATGATACTGAATAATTAATTATGTTAAAATGGCGTAAAAATTAAGTGAAAGAAATAAAATCCCTTACCTACACTCACCTTTTAAATAAGCAAAGTCAGTATCTCCATTGCAATAAATGAAGTCAAGTTAAATTTTATTGGTTTCAAAAATATAGGAAGAAACATTGCAAAAAACTTATACATTTGTGGTCAATATATTCAATTGTGTAATCTTACTTTTTTTTAAAGGAAAAACAAACAACACATTTAGCACCATACCACTGATGTGACCCCTGGGATGATACACCCTTTCAATTGTGTATCATCCCAGGGGTCACATCAATCCATGTGTGGTAATAGAGGAGCCTAGACCTAATCCTTCCCAACAGTGTGATGAACATCCTTGACAAGAATGGCTTGGACCCAAATGCTGGAGTATCCAAGACTAGGATCGAAACATGGTTTCAAACTGGGTCGAGAATCTGAGCACAAAACGAACACTAGACAGAAGCATGAGTAGGCTTATGATTGAGCACCAAACTTCAGTTCAAGTGCTCCTTAAGTGTTCAATTCTTGGCCCCCAAAACATGATTGCCAATTAGCGAGACTGCCCTGAATCATTAATAGAGCCACTCTAGCTATCCCTGCTCCAGGGAGTTAGAGTGTCTAAACCTCAGAAGCTGGCGCAAATGGGTGCATGTCGGAACAGGACCCCCTCCCCAATGGATGACTCCTGATGTCCCAAACTGCTCAGCGAGATGGTGAATGTAGTTATGGATGAGAGCCAGATCCAAGATGTCTCTTTCAGGCACCCAGTACCTCTCCTCCGGTCCGAATCACTCCCAGTCCATGAGATATTGCCAAACACCTCAAACAGTACGTGAGTCCAAAATTCTTCTTGCTGTGAAACCCAGGGGAAAGACTTGCTGTTGACCCAGTTTGCAAAACACCCTCCAGAAACGTGATGTGAATTGCAGACGACGATCCAATACAAGGTCCACTGGAAAACCATGGATCCTGAAGACCTGCTGTAGGACGATCTCGGCCATCTCCGCCACAGATGAAAGTCTGTCCAAGACATTGAGTTTGCAGGCCTTCGAAAAATGACCCACAATTACCATGATAACACTTTTCCCCTTGGAAAGAGGAAGACCCATGGCAAAGTCCATAGAGATGTGAGCCCATTGTCTTTTTGGAACAGGTAGACGGTGAAGGAGCCCTTGAGGTTGGGTGTGGGGCTCCTTGTTCTGGGCAAACACCTCGCATGACTGCACATATTGATGGACCTCCCTCGCCATCCTCGGCCACCAATATCTTCTCTTAATGAACTCGAGGGTCCTGGTAATCCCTGGGTGAGATGTCAATCTTAATACATGTTGCCGTTAAAGAACCTGAGACCAGACTGGACTAGGAATGAACAGCCGACCCAGAGGACTTTTCTGAGGAATCTCACCTTGTGCCTGGGCCTTACGAACAAGAGTGTCGATCCCCCAACAATTTGGCACTATCACCTTTGCTTGGGGCAAAATAATGTTAGACTGCTTTTCTCGTTTGTATTCGTCAAACTGACAGGACAAGGCATCTGGCTTCTGGTTCTTAGATCTTAGTCAATAGGTCAGGGTGAAATTAAAATGGTTAAGGAAAAGAAACCACTTGACCTGCCTGGAATTCAGTCTCAAGGATCTTGTGGTCCGTCCATATGATAAAAGGGGTCTTGGCCCCCTTGAGCCAGTGATGTCAGTACTCCAGAACCAACTTGACCATGAGCAGTTCTCTATTCCCAATGTCATAATTCACCTCTGCCAGCGATAGTCGCCTTGAAAAGAATGAACACGGGTGCAGTTTATTGTCCAACGGTGTCTGTTGAAACAACGTTGTACCCACTCCGACATCCAAGGCATCCATTTCCATGATGAAGGGAAGGTTTGGATTAGGTGTGACCAAACTGCAAGCTGTCGTGAACTGCTGTTTGAGCTCTGCAAAAGTAGCCTCCACCTTGGTAGTCCAAACAAGATGGCCCATGGTTCTCTTGGTTAGTGTGGATCAGCGGAACTGCCACTGCACTGAAGTTCCTAATAAACTTTTGATAAAAGTTGGCAATCCCAGGAATCGTTGGACTTGCTTCACACAGGATGATTGTGGCCAATGTCTGACTGCCTGCGTCTTACTTGAAATAGCCATGAGAGATGTTGAAGCCACAAAAGAAATACTGGTTACGTGAAATTTGGACTTTTCCAACTTGACGTAAGGTTCATGATCCAGAAGCCTTGAGAAGATTACGATGCCATTCAAGTAGATGAAAACGTACTTATGGAGAGCATCCTGGAGCACGTCATTTATAAAGGTCTGGAAAACTGCTGATGCATTCACAAGGCTGAAGGGCATGACCAGATACTTATAGTGCCCTGTCAGTGTGTTGAATGTCATCTTTCACTCATCACCCTCCTTTATGTGAACCAGGTTGTATGCACTCCGCAATTTTAGCTTTGTGAATACTCTTGCCCCTTGGAGAATCTCAAACAGTGTTCATGAGTCAAAGAGGGTAATGATTCTTGACTGTTATGCAATCCAGCTGTCCATAATCAATGCAAGGCTGCAGCCTCTTGTTCTTCTTCTGTACAAAGAAGAAGCAAGCGCTGGCTGAAGAGGCAGTGGCCCAAATGAAACCCAGGGCAAGAGCCTCCTTAATATAGTACTCTGTAGCTTGTATAATCAACCCCATAGAGGACACGTACCTGGCAGTTGATATATTGCACAGTCATAGGGCCAGTGCGGTGGAAGAGTTGAGGCCTTTTCCTTACTGAAGACCTCTTCCAAATCCTTATAGATGGAAGGGATTTCTACTGGCTTGGATGCTGCATTTACCCCAACCCTTCATCAGAGGATGACTTCTGTGACTCTGTTGGCAGTGGAGGTGCTTTGGCAGACCCCAGATTCTCTCCTATAGGTCCACAAGAGCCTTTGGTGAAAGCACAGTCCAAATCCTTGTCCATCTCCTCAGACATCGGCAGAGAGGTGCAACAAATGTTCATTGCACTCCTGGGACCAGGTTCCAAGAACCTCCATCTTGGAGCCCTCCCCTTAGATGGAACCTGGCAACTGGAGCCCTTTGGCTTAAGTGCCAGAGTTCCATACTGCTTGGGCATCACCTTGCTTTGCTCCTGAATTAGATATCTCGTTCCAGTGCACCCCTGACTGGACTGGGTCAGGACCTGTACAGACCTATTGGCTGGAGCTGTCTTGTCTTCCTTTGAAAGCAGGACTGGGTTTCCTGAAGGCCCCAGGTTACCCTGAGCTAACGTCTGTCCCTTCATTGGCTGCTGATCTTGGGAACAACCCTCTTACAATGGCTGGACCAAACAGTGATTCTCCCCTCCCTCCAGTCCACGAATGTGTTATGCTGAGAAAGCCTGAGGATCAGGCGTATGAGTGGAGAATCAATAATGTAGAAAATAATGTCTTCCACATGATCTCCTATCCTCATCTGCAACACCACAGTCTGTTGCTGGATCTGCCTGGAATACAACAGGTGGCTGTCCAAGACAGTTGCAAGCAACAACTGACTCAACCCTCGCAGCAGTATGTCGAACTTCTGAGCAGTACCTGTATCCAGAAAATTATCCGCTGGCCCGGAGTCCACAAAAGTCTTCACCTGCCTCAGGTTCTTACCCCAGGTAACTCCGCCTTCAGCACAAAACTAGAATCTGTGGAAATGGGTATAGAGACTGCTACCATCACAGTCCTCCTGACATTGGACGGTCTTAACAGTTCCCCAGGTGGCTGCAGCTTCAGACATTCAGCCTGCAGGTGATCTGCTTCCCAGCAGTAAAAGCAGCAACCTTGACACTGGCGCCATGATCTTATTGGCAGAGGGGAACCAACCTGCATGGGTTCAACTGGATCTTGAGCAGGCAAGGGGTGGTCATAGTCTGAGGTTAGGGAGTGGAACAAAGATGTATTGAGAGGGCTTGGGCTAACCCTCTTCGTCCTCACTGGGTCCATACTGGCTCAATCATACTGTGATGAGAATGGCTTGGACCCAAATGCTGGAGTACCCAAGGCTAGTATCGAGAATCTGAGCATAAAGCATACTCTGGATGAAATCATGAGTAGGCTTAAGATTCAGCACTGAGTCTTTGTTCAAGTGCTTCTTGAATATTCAATCCTTGGCACCCAAAACATGATTGCCAATTAGTGGGACTGCCTTGAATCTTTTTAATTACTTATGAATAGTAACTCATCAAACTTTTCAGCTTTAATGGAGTCATACAGCCCAGAAACAGACCTGCAACCTATCAAGTCCCCACCAACCATCAATCAACCAATTACTCTAATCCCACTTTATTTTTTCTATTAATTCCCAACACTTCCCTCCTTCATATTCTATCATCATCAGCATATTAGGGGTCATTTACAGCAGCCAATTAACCTACCAATCTACATGTTTGGACTGTGGGAGGAAATTAAAACACTTGGAGAAAATCCAAGAAATCACAGGAAGAACATGCAAACGCTCAACACAAGAGGTCAGAATTAAACCCAGGTCAGCAGAGTTACAAGGCAGCAGATCGGTTAGCTGCACCACAAGGCTGTTGCAGCTAAATCAATGTATTTGGAAAGTTAGATCATCTGAACCAACACCACAGCTCTTTTAATATTACTTATATATCCATTTGGAAGTCCTGGAGCGTGGCTTCATTGCTGGTTTAAGCTAGCAGGGGAACTGTTGCTGGCAATCCTTTGCTGCTATTAGTGTATTTTACAGAATCTTGTACAGAAGTGGAGATTACTGTGCTACACAAGCTTCAGTGTTACTCTTCCCATCCTGTGAGAGTTAATACAAATTTCTTCAGCTAAGGTGAACTGATTTACTGGCCTTTGCAGAATAATAAAGAAATGGGGTTGAGAACTGTTGAAAGTGTACCGGGGAAGACAGCCAACTTTGAGAGGCATTTTTATTTCTACATGGCTCGTCAGTCCATTCTAACCTGCCCATGTGAATAGATAGACAAAATTTACTGGGGACAATATAGCTGGATACTAGAGAGAAGGTAGTGTAAGAAAACACATTTAAAATAACTTAATTCTTCATAAATGGTATTGAGTAGAAAAGAACAATTTTGCATCAGTGCCTATTATTCTTTCTTATCAGTCTTATGTATTTTGATGCCATTCATTAAAAAACTGTGGTATGGTTACCATCTCAAGTGTTTTTTGTATATCTTCTGACTTAAGGACGAAACTGACTTAAGAATGTCTATAAAATTAGAACCAATTCATTTCCCCAGGAATGACCTGTATAGCTACAATTGCACAAAAAATGAACAGTCAAGTCACAAGAGTGAGGAAAAATGTCTTCACCCAGAGGATGATAAAGATTGTTCAGGTTTAATTATTGATTACATTCAAAAATAATAAATTTCTAGATTTTAGGGGAATTAAGCAATAGGGTAAGAAAAGAATATTGAGGGAGATATCATTTCCCCACCTGTCAACTTGCAGACACTTTCAGGGAGCTAAGGACTTGGACCTCAAGGAACCTCTGTACGTCAATGCTGATAAGGTTCCTTCCATGAACTGCTTACTTTCCCTTTACATTTGATCCCCTAATGTGATTACCAGAATTGCACACAATACTCCAAGTGCAGTCACGCCAGCCTCTTATCCTGTTTGACTAACATAGTAATTTGGGAATCTGTTGAGGTATCAACAGAAGATTTGAGACTTTTCTTTCATATTAATGGGAGTAAATAAAGACAAAAAATATTTATGTAAGACTAGCTTTTCCTCATGTCTTTGGGGTTCCTTTATTGCGTTTTGTATTTTTCAGATGAAAGTCTTCAAGCACACAAAATATTGCATTGCAGTATTGCCACACAAACAGATTCATATTTTCAACATTGTCCAAGTAAGACTTTATTTTTCTTTACAACATCTATAAGGTATATTAACCTGTGCTTAGAGCATTTTTGTACACATTAAAATTGTAATTGTAGAGATTGTTGTGCATTGCAGGAATAACTAGAAATGATAATTTGAGGACTTGCTTGGTAGTAACAGAACAAAAGTTTAGAGAAGTACTGATTAGATATATTTTTCATGAAGCAGTACATAGTATATTACAGTATTATGACTTGCCCACTTCCAGCATAGATGAATATCAAATCTGCAGAAGGAACATTTTTGATTGTCCAGAGACTGAGAAAGCACAAAGACTTTCAGACATAACATTAAAAATCCTGGTGGAGGGAGGATGTCATATACTAGAAAGATAAAGTAAGACCTAGCAGGCAATTTGTGACGATAAATTGCTGAATAATCTTCTGGGTGGACTTTCAAAACACAATCCACAACTCCCATTCCAAAGTTCAAAGTACAATTTATTACCAGAGTACATATACTGTATATATCCATATACAACCCTGATTCATTTTCCTGAGCACATCTATAGAATAATAACTATAACAGGATCAAAGAAAGATCAAGTAGAGTGCAGAAGACAACAAACTGCAAATGCAGGCATAAATAAATAGCAATAAATAATAAGATAAAGAGTTCTTAAAGTGCGGTCATTGGTTGTGGGAACATCTCAATGGATGGCAAGTGAGTGTAATTATCCCCTTTTGTTTAAGAGTCTGATGGTTATGAGATAGAAACTATTCTTGAACCTGTTAGTGCCAGTTCTGAGGCTCTTGTACCTTCTAAATGATGGCAGCATCAAGAAAAGAACACGGCCTGGGTGGTGAGGATCTCTGATGACAGATGCTACTTTCCTACCACAGAGTTTCATGTACATGTGCTCAGTGGTTGGGAGGGCTTTACCCATGATGTACTGTAGAAGTTGGTATCTTACATTAAATTCATACTGCACCAGGGTTTTTTGTATCATGGTAACCACTGTGTGGGCTCTACTGTAGCTAGAACACTATTTCTTCTCTAGTTTTTCAAGCAGGGGCCACTTTGGCAAAAAAAATGCTCAATGTGAGAGTCAGACTAACTACTATAATAATCAGATTAGGAGCGTTCTGAATTTACCAGAGACCTCTGTACGTACACCAATCTGTTCAATCACTCCTTTCTACCCTCATGATCAGATAAAACCTCTCATACTTGGAGGGAGAAGGGTCTAGTTTCTATTGAAAACCTGTACATAGAGGGACGGTTTGCAACATTTAGTCTGTTGAAAGAGAAATTTGAGCTGCCTCATTCGCACTTTTTTCGTTATTTGCATATTAGACACTACACTCAATCTAAGATTTGTAATTTTAAAATCCTTCCAGGGAAGCATATATTTTTTGATATTCTAAAGAACCCTCTTGACTCCAGGCATCTCGGTTCTAAGTTTGTACGTTTGTTTGACAATTGCACTGTAGCATCTACTGTGAAGATTAAAGACACCTGGAGAGAGGAGTTGGGCATTGAATTATCTGAAGCTGCTTGAGATAAATGTTTGTCTATGATACAGGCTTGCTCTGTTAACAGCAGGCACCAAATGATCCAGTTTAAAGTTGTCCACCGTCTCCATTACTCTAAACTTAGATTGCACAGGATTTACCCTCCAGTCTCGCCAATGTGTGATAGATGCCAAGGGTCGGAAGCCATGTTGTCACATATCTTTTGGTTTTGCCCATTACTGACTGGATTTTGGACCAAAATATTCGACTGATACTTAAAGGCCTATAAAAGATCCTTCCCCTTGGAAGCTGGTCTTGCTATATTTGGCTGCTCGCAATCTACTATAGAACAGTCTCTTATGCTGGGGATGATTGTTGCCAAAAGACTTATCTTGATGGAATGGAAATCACCTTCTCCCCATTCCTTTCGGAGATGGATGGCTGATATGATCTCAGTCATACAGATGGAGAAACTTAGGTTCTTGAGACCCAATTCAATTAAAACATTTTCGGCTATCTGAAATCCATTTCTTGCCTACCTGGACGAGGCCGAGGATGGATGAGCAATTTCCCCCCAGCTGATTTCTCACGGCCCTCATTTGGGATTTAATGTTTAGCATTTTTGAGCACTTTGTACAAAAGGCATCCATCTAATGTTATGTCTCTTTTTTGCTTATTTCTTTTTTTATACATGTCTGAGCTGGTAAGTTTTTGTTGATCTCATTGTTTTTTTTTGAAATTTTTGAAAATAAAGTATTTTTTAAAAAACTACTATAATAAAAATTGCTTTACTTCTTTTTAATAGCCTCTCTTTTTATCTATTTTCTCTGTCTATCTCCTTTTATTGCTCTCTCTCTCTCTCAATCTCTCATTCTATGGCTCACTTGTCTGAATATATTAAATATATTACACTCCCCCTCTCTCAGTGGCATTTCACTTCCTTCATCAATTCTTAACCTCCCTCTTTCTTTATTCCGGTTTCCATCTTTCCTCTTTTTCCCTGTCTCTAAATCTTGTCCAGTCACATTGATTTTATTTCCCAAAACTTTCTCCCTGAGTTAATCATTTGGTATCAAGTTTCCATCATTTTCCTGCATTTTCTTGCTATTCTTCTGAATTTATTTTCTCCCCTTCATCCATGGTTTTCTCACTTTATCTCTTTTCTCATCCAGGTATATTCAATGCTTCTTTCCCTCTTCTCAACATCTATCTCTCTCTCTATCTCTCATTTTAGTTCTCCTACTGTATATTGCTCAGTCTTGACCCCTTTTCTCTTTGTCATTTTCTTAGAGTTGCTTTTCTTTTCCTTTCTCTTTTATTTTCACTTTCTCTGTCTCGTTTTCTTTCTTTCTGTCTCTGATTTTCTTGCTCCCTTTTATTTTCCATGAGTCCATCCTTCTCCCTCATGCACAGGTTTACTCTTCAAGTCTCTTTGTCACCCTGCCCTTGTTGCATTATATCTCGTCTCAGAAATTTTGTCTGATTGTATCTATCTTTCTCCTTGTGTTTGTATATACTATCTCTCTTTCTCTCACTCTCACTCTCACATTTATTCTCTCACTCTCTCTCCAAGTAAAAACTAAAATATGGCAGCATCCATTGAGAAATGAATAAAAAATTGTAAAATCCTTTATTGTAGATGTATGCAAAGGATAAAATGTGGATTCCTTACAGGTCAAGATAGAAAACTTATAATGGCTGCTGTGTAATAAAATCTTCCTGAGAGTACTGTTTATATGTGTAGTTTATGTGTTACACCACCCTCCTGTGCTTTTTTTTCCCCCCACCATCACTTCTTAACTTCCTCTTATCATCCTGCAGAACTCTTTCCTTTCTGGGCATGCTGCCCATATTCTCAGCCATGCATTTGGTCTTTGTTTCCAAAATTTCTCCATTTACAACTTGCCAGTCTTTTCTTAGTGTTCCATCCATACGTATAGTCCCATTCCTGACCACATTCCATCTGCACCCTGTGCAAATAGCTGGCCATGATTTGGTCCCAAGGTAATCATACACAGGATTTAAGGAGGCACCACTGATTTGTAGACCTTTCAATGAGGAACACTGGCCCTTGAGGAACCAGAGAAAATACCTTCAACAGTTGAAATGAAATTAAAATATTTTGGCACTGAATTCAATTCTAAATAACATTTTGGTGAATCCGATTAAAGAGTTGCAGTCTTAGGCAGTATGATAGCCACCACCTACTGAATTTGCATAGGAATGAAACAAATCTGTTTAAGTCAAATTAAAACCTTTTCAAAGTACAAAGTTCAAAGTAAAATGTATTATCATAGTACCTACATGTTACCATTATACAACCCTGAGATTCATTTCCTGTGGGCATACTTAATAAAGCTATACAACAGTAACGGTAAACAGTACCTGTAAGCTGTATACATCAGGAACTGTAAACAAACTGTGCAAATGCAGATAATAGTAAGTAGCAAAAAGTAACAGGCATGAAATAACAATATAACCAAGCCCTTAAAGGAGTGTAGCTATCCCCTTTAGTTGAGCAATAGAAACTGTTCTTGGACCTGGTGGTGCATGCTTTGAGGCACCTGTACTTTCTACTGATGGCAGCAGCGGGAAAAAGCATGGCTTGTGTGGTGAGGATCTTTGATGATAGATGCTGCTTTTCTCTGGCAATGTTTCATCTGGATGTGTTCAGTGGTTGGGAGGGTTTTACCCATTATGTACTGGGCCAATTCCACTACCTTTTGCAGGATTTTCCTCTCAAAGGCATTGGTGTTCCCATAATGCAACCAGTTTGCCAAGGTTTTTGATGACATACTGAACCTTTGCAGACTCCTGAGGAAGTCGAGGTGCTGAAGTGTCTTCTTCACAATTATATTTAAATGATGGGTCCATGACAGATCCTCTGAGATAGTGACAGCCAGGAATTTAAAGCTACTGATCCTCTCCATCTCTGATCCTCCAATGATCACTGGCTCATAGACTTCTGGTTCGCCTCTCCTGAAGACTATTATCAGTTGCTTGGTCTTATTGACATTGAGTGAGAGGTTGTTGTTATTACACCAATCAGCCAAATTTCCAGTCTTGCTCCTGTATGATGATTCATCACCACCTTTGATACAGCCCATAACAGCGGTGTTATCAGCAAACTTGTGTATGGTGTTGGAGCTGTACTTAGCCACTCAGTCATCGGTGTAAAGCGACTAGGGTGGGGGGCTAAGTATACATCCCTGCAGTGCTGCTGTGCTGATGGAGATTATGGAGGTGATGTTTTGTTAGAGCAAATGATTCTCACCTCCAGGTAGTGTCCATTAAGCAAATACAATGAAGCTGTACTTAACACGATTTAAATTTTGGAGCCAGTCTGAGAAGTATGGAGAATCTTCAGATAGCCATCTTTACATACTGTAGGATGAGTTTCTTAGTCATAATGTAGATATGTTTTTAGAGAACAGGTTTAGATAATTACAAGGTAGTAGATGTTAACTTGTGTCATTGTTCTATTTTTGCTGTTTATGTTTCAGGCAGAGAAAGCCATGGAGAAGTTGATGTGCTACCTGAGAACAAAACAAAGGAAGAAAGTTTAAAATTACAGCCAATTGATGAAGGTAGAGGCTTATTATTGTTTAAGAAAAGTTATGTCAAGAGACTGATTATACAATTGTTTACTCGCTTAAGAAACACCTTTAGTCCTTTAAACATAGTAATTTCAAGATGTGAATTGTCAAATATCCCTGTCAATTTCGGACTGTGCCAGTTTCACTGTGCACTGATGTGAAAATATTGCAAGATCTTGCAGCTGCCAGCACTCGGCCTCACTGTTAAGACCTCGAGAGCCAGCCTTAAAGAGAACTATACACTGTATAAGGAGCAATTTTTTACCTACAACAATGTGCTGCTTCAATAATAGTTGTTGCCAAAGTATTGCAAAGGATTTAGTGTGGTGTGTGTGTGCTTATGGCAAACCTGGAAGGGTGTCATCCCATTGTTAGTTCTATATGTTGCTGTGCTGAAGGAAGCATTTACAAAATATTTAGTAAAGCATTTGACAAAATCCTTCATGGTAGATGTATCAAAAAGATACACTTGGGATCCACAGTGACTTGGTGGATTGGATTCAAGTTTGGCTGGTCTACAGAAAAGAAAGGGTAGTGGTGGAGTGGTGGTATTTTAGAACATGGAACCTTACAGCAGAATACTGGCCCTGCAGTCCATGATGTTGTGCCAACCTTGTAACCTACTCCAAGATCAATGCAGCATTTCCCTCCCACACAACCTTCTATTTTTCTTTCATCTATGTGCCTAAGAGTCCCTTAATTGTTCCTATTGCACTTGCTTCTTTTGCCACCCCTGGCAGCCCGTACCATACACCCATCACTTTCTTTGTAATCAACCTGCCTCTAACATCCCCCCCCAACACACTTTCTTCTAATCATTTTAAGATTATGCCCTCTTGTATCAGCCATTTCCACACTGGGAAAAAAGGAACTGGCTGTCCACTCTATCAATTTCTCTCATCATTTTATACACCTCTGTCAAATCACTTCTCATCCTCCTTCACTCCTTAAAGAAAAGACCTAACTCGCTCAATCTTTCATAATGCTCTCAAGTCCGGGCACCCTCTCTAAAGTTTCTGCATGAAGCAACCTGAATTGAGCACAATACTCGAAGTATTGAAGCAGGTTCTAACCAGAATTTAATAGAGATATAGCATTACCTCATAGCTGTTCAACTTCGTGCCCCATTCAGATTCAGATTCTGATAAAGACTATGTACCTTCTTAATCACCCTATCAACTTGGTGGCAACTTTGAGGAATCAATGGATATGGACCCCAAGATCCCTCTGTTCATCCACACTGCTAAGAATCCTGCCATTAACCCCGTACTCTGCCTTCAAGTTCAACCCTTCAAAGTGTATCACTTCCCACTTTTCTGGATTGAAACCCATCTGCCACTTCTCAACCCAGCTCTGTGTCCTATCAATATCCCGATGTAACTTGCAACAAGTTTCTAAACTAACCACTACAACACCAACTTTTATGTCATCTACAAACTTACGCACCCTTCCACTTTTTCATACAAGTCATTTATAAAAATCACAAAGAGCATGTGTGCAGCCAGGTGTTGTAAGCAAAGTACAGAATGAATACTTCTCATTGATATTTATCATGGAGAGGGATGTGAAGGTTGGGGAGTTAAAGGAAGAGGATACATTGATATTCTGGGCCAGATCGGATGGAGATTTTTGTACAGGTGAACTGCCAGAAGATGTAGGATAGTTTATGTTGTTTCCATGTTCGGAAAGACCGTGGCAACAACTCAGGTCAGTGAACCTTTTAATAAGTGGTAGGGAGCTTGTTGGAGAGGTTTCTGAGAGACAGGGTTTATGTTCACTGCATCTGATTAGGAGATCATTTTCACTTACAAACAGTTCTCAGGAACAGAACCCTGTTGTGAGCTCGGGAATGTCTGTACTTCAATTTTGTGCCATTTCCCCATTTTGCAATTCAACATTTGAAAAAGCAGAAAGACTCTGGTCAAACTGGGTATACTTTCTACACAAATCAGCTACAAAAATGTCTAAACAGGTAACCTCAAAATAAAACAAGCCCAAAAAGCTGAAGAAAGTGACTATGAAAAATTAAAGTAACTTTCTGCTTATGTTAAGTGGATTGGATTTGATTTCACTGCTCTGCATATAAAGACATTATTTATTTATAGACAGTTTGGGATTTAAATAGTACATGTTTTTATGAAGCTATTTGCTCGTCCTAACTTGCCATTAATGTATATAAATGTTACTGGAAAGAAAAGGTTGAGATCTACAATACTTCCAGCTGATACTGTCCAAAATAATGAAAATAATAAAGATAGTATAACTGCTAACTTTGAAGATGATGTTGATGTTAATAGCAATGATAAATGAATTTCCTCTTTGACCAATATAAACATGACTCTTTTAACGTGAAGATTTTAAGTGCTAATTTTCAGCAGATCAAAGAATTGCTGGCATATTGCAAGAACTGTTTATGTTTTGTGGTAAGAAAACAATGATAACATGCAGGAAAGAATCTCACAAACCTATTATGTCCACCACCTACATAAATATTTTGTCACAACATAATATTTGTGCCAATAACTTTGACACAATTACGCTGTCAGTCCCTTACATTAATCACATGTAATTAACAATCTCCATAATGCACTTTTATGCCAAAGATTATATAATGGCCAAAATAAAGAAAGCAATATCTTAAAATTTTAAAATCAGTATGTTGAGCAAGGTAACATTGCATCATCTGGTGGGGATTTCCAAACACCAGAAAAGAAATCTGCTGACTCAGGTCAAAAAGTCATATTCGAGTAGTTGGTTTGGAATTTGTGATGAATTATGGCTGTATGTCAGTCTCTTGATATTTTTATCATTTATGATGGAGATTGACTAGCTATTCAACTTTGGAAAGGATAGATGCTTTGTTAGAAGTTCACCCCTTCATACTGCATCACACTATATCCCAGCTTTCTGCAAGTCTTCCCAGTGGACTAGGCATTCACTTCTGTACACCAATAACAGTTGTTCAGTCGTACCTCACACAAAGGAAGATATTTGTGTTATGCTTATTGAAGGCCAATGATGAGTGCAGAAGACAACAAACTGCAAATGCAGGCATAAATAAATAGCATTAAATAATAAGAACATAAAATAATAAGATAAAGAGTTCTTAAAGTGAGGTCATTGGTTGTGGGAACATCTCAATGGATGGCAAGTGAGTGTAATTATCCCCTTTTGTTTAAGAGTCTGATGGTTATGAGATAGAAGCTATTCTTGAACCTGTTAGTGCCAGTTCTGAGGCTCTTGTACCTTCTAAATGATGGCAGCATCAGGAAAAGAACATGGCCTGGGTGGTGAGGATCTCTGATGACAGATGCTACTTTCCTACAACAGCGTTTAATGTACATGTGCTCAGTGGTTGGGAGTGCTTTACCCATGATGTACTGTAGAAGTTGGTATCTTACATTAAATTCATACTGCACCAGAGTTTTTTGTATCATGGTAACCACTGTGTGGGCTCCACTGTAGCTAGAACACTATTTCTTCTCTAGTTTTTCAAGCAGGGGCCACTTTGGCAAATAAAATGCTCAATGTGAGAGTCAGATTAACTACTATAATAATCAGATTAGGAGCATTCTGAATTTACTAGAGACCTCTGTACATACACCAATCTCTTTCAGCCACTCCTTTTTACCCTCATGGTCAGATAAAACCTGCCATGCTTGGAGGGAGAAGGGTCTAGTTTCTATTGAAGACCTGTACATAGAGGGACGATTTGCAACATTTAGTCTGTTGAAAGAGAAATTTAAGCTGCCTCATTCATACTTTTTTTGTTATTTGCAAATTAGACACTACATTCAATCTAAGATTTGTAATTTTGAAATCCTTCCAGGGAAGCATATGCTTTTTTTGATATTCTAAAGAACCCTCTTGACTCCAGGCATCTCGTTTCTAAGTTTGTACGTTTGTTTGACAATTGTACTGTAGCGTCTACTGTGAAGATTAAAGACATCTGGAGAGAGGAGTTGGGCATTGAATTATCTGAAGCTGCCTGGGATAAGTGTTTGTCTATGATACAGGCTTGCTCTGTTAACAGCAGTCACCAACTGATCCAGTTTAAAGTCGTCCACCGTCTCCATTACTCCAAACCTAGATTGCACAGGATTTACCCTCCAGTCTCACCAATGTGTGATAGATGCCAAGGGATGGAAGCCACGTTGTCACACACCTTTTGGTTTTGCCCATTACTGACTGGATTTTGGACCAAAATATTCGACTGGTACTCAAAGGCCTATAAAAGATCCTTCCCCTTGGAAGCTGGTCTCGCTATATTTGGCTGCTCGCAATCTACTATTTGTTTCCCTGCAGCCATACAACAGTCTCTTATGCTGGGGATGATTGTTGCCAAAAGACTTATCTTGATGGAATGGAAATCACCTCTCCCCCTTCCTTTTGGAGATGGATGGCTGCTGTGATCTCAGTCATACAAATGGAGAAACTTAGGTTCTTGAGAACCAATTCGATTAAAAATTTTTCGGCTATCTGGGATCCATTTCTTGCCTAACTGGATGAGGCCGGGGTCGGATGAGCAATTTCCCTCCAGCTGATTTCTCACGGCCCTCATTTGAGATTTAATGTTTAGTATTTTTGAGCACTTTGTACAATAGGCATCCCTCTAATGTTATGTCTTTTTTTTGCTTATTTCTTTTTTATACATATCTGAGCCGGTATGTTTTTGCTGATCTCATTTTTTAAAAAATTTTTGAAAATAAAGCATTTTTTAAAAAACTACTCTAATAAAAATTGCTTACTTTTTAATAGCCTCTCTCTTTTTATCCATTTTCTCTCTCTATCTCTTTTTATCTCTCTCTCTCTCAATCACTCATTCCATGGCTCACTTCTCTCAGTATATATTACTCTCTCCCTCTCTCAGTGGCATTTCCCTTCCTTCATCATTTCTTAACCTCGCTCTTTCTTTATTCCGGTTTCCATCCTTGCCCTTTTTCCTTGTCTCTAAATCTTGTCCAGTCACATTGATTTTATTTCCCAGAACTTTTCTCCCTGAGCTAATCGTTTGGTATCATGTTTTCATCCTTTTCCTGCATTTTCTTGCTATTCTTCTGAATCTATTTTCTTCCCTTCCTCCATGGTTCTCTCACTTTATCTGTTTTTCTCATCCAGGTATATTCAATGCTTCTTTCCCTCTTCTCAACATCAGTCTACCTCTCTATCTCTCATTTTAGTTCTCCTGCTACTGTATATTGCTCAGTCTTGACCTCTTTTCTCTTTGTCATTTTCTTAGAGTTGCTTTTCTTTTCCTTTCTCTTTCATTTTCACTTTCTCTGTCTTGTTTTCTTTCTTTCTGTCTCTGATTTTCTTGCTCCCTTTTACTTTCCATGAGTCCATCCTTCTCCCTGATGCACAGATTTATGTTTCAGGTCTCTTTATCACCTTCCCTTGTTGCATTATATCTTTTGCTACTACAATCTACTGTATTCTTTGTCTTACTTTCACTTTTTCTATCTTTTGCTCTTTGTGTATATGTGTGAGAGAGAGAGACTCTCAGAAATTTTGTCTGATTGTATCTATCTTTCTCCTTGTGTTTGTATATACTCTCTCTCTTTCTCTCACTCTCACACTCACATTTATTCCCTCACTCTCTCTCCAAGTAAAAACTAAAATATGGCAGCATGCCTTGAGAAATGAAAAAAAATCGTAAAATCATTTATTGTAGATGTATGAAAAGGATAAAATGTGGATTCCTTACAGGTCAAGGTAGAAAAATTATAATGGCTGGTGTTGTGTAAAAAAAAATCTTCCTGTGAGTACCGTTTATATGTGTAGTTTAGGTGTTACTCCACCCTCCGGTGCTTCTCTCCCCCCCACCATCACTTTTTAACTTCCTCTTATCGTCCTGCAGAACTCCTTCCTTTCTGGGCATGCTGCCCATCTTCTTAGCCATGCATTTGGTCTTTGTTTCCAAAATTTCTCCATTTACAACTTGCCTGTCTTCTCTTAGTGTTCCATCCATACATATAGTCCCATTCCTGACCACATTCCATGTGCATCCTGGGCAAGTAGCCGCCATGGTTTGGTCCCACAGTAATTATACACGGGATTTAAGGAGCCACCACTGATTTGTAGACCTTGCAATGAGGAACACTGGCCCTTGAGGAACCAGAGAAAATACCTTCAACAGTTGAAATGAAATTAAAATATTTTGGCACTGAATTCAATTCTAAATAACATTTTGGTGAATCTGATTAAAAAGTTGCAGTCTTGGGCAGTATGATAGCCACCACCTACTGAATTTGCATAGGAATGAAACAAATCTGTTTAAGTCAAATTAAAACCTTTTCAAAGTACAAAGTTCAAAGTAAAATGTATTATCATAGTACCTACATGTTACCATTATACAACCCTGAGATTCATTTCCTGTGGGCATACTTAATAAATCTATACAACAATAACTGTAACCAGTATCTGTAAACTGTATACATCAGGAACTGTAAACAAACTGTGCAAATGCAGATAATAAGTAAGTAGCAAAAAATAACAGGCATGAAATAACAATATAACCTAGTCCTTAAAGGAGTGTAGCTATCCCCTTTAGTTGAGCAATAGAAACTGTTCTTGGACCTGGTGGTGCATGCTCTGAGGCACCTGTACTTTCTACTGATGGCAGCAGTGAGAAAAAAGCATGGCTTGTGTGGTGAGGATCTTTGATGATGGATGCTGCTTTTCTATGACAATGTTTCATGCCGATGTGTTCAGTGGTTGGGAGGGTTTTACCCATTATGTACTGGGCCAAATCCACTACCTTTTGCAGGATTTTCCTCTCAAAGGCATTGGTGTTCCCATAATGCAACCAGTTTGCCAAGGTTTTTGATGACATACTGAACCTTTGCAGACTCCTGAGGAAGTCGAGGTGCTGAAGTGTCTTCTTCACAATTATATTTAAATGATGGGTCCATGACAGATCCTCTGAGATAGTGACAGCCAGGAATTTAAAGCTACTGATCCTCTCCATCTCTGATCCTCCAATGATTACTGGCTCATAGACCTCTGGTTCGCCTCTCCTGAAGACTATTATCAGTTCCTTGGTTTTATTGACATCGAGTGAGAGGTTGTTGTTATTACACCAATCAGCCAAATTTCCAATCTTGCTCCTGTATGATGATTCATCACCACCTTTGATACAGCCCATAACAGTGGTGATATCAGCAAACTTGTGTATATTGTTGGAGCTGTACTTAGCCACTCAGTCATCGGTGTAAAGCGACTAGGGTGGGGGGCTAAGTATACATCCCTGCAGTGCTGCTGTGCTGTTGGAGATTATGGAGGTGATGTTTTGTTAGAGCAAATGATTCTCACCTCCAGGTAGTGTCCATTAAGCAAATACATTGAAGCTGTACTTAACACGATTTAAATTTTGGAGCCAGTCTGAGAAGTATGGAGAATCTTCAGATAGCCATCTTTAAATACTGTAGGATGAGTTTCTTAGTCATAATGTAGATATGTTTTTAGAGAACAGGTTTAGATAATTACAAGGTAGTAGATGTTAACTTGTGTTATTGTTCTATTTTTGCTGTTTATATTTCAGGCAGAGAAAGCCATGGAGAAGTTGATGTGCTACCTGAGAACAAAACAATGGAAGAAAGTTTAAAACTACAGCCAATTGATGCAGGTGGAGGTTTATTATTGTTTAAGAAAAGTTATGTCAAGAGACTGATTATACAATTGTTTACTCACTTAAGAAGCACGTGGAAAGATTTACTATTGATTTGAATAGATATTATTTATTTATCTAGGTTTAAGACTCTAATTTGTTGCTTTCATTTTTGCTATCTCAGGTCCACCTTTAGTCCTTTAAACATTGTAATTTCAAGACGAGAACTGTCAAATATCCCTGTCAATTTAGGACTGTGCCAGTTTCACTGTGCACTGATGTGAAAATATTGCAAGGTCTTGCAGCTGCCAGCACTCGGTCTCACTGTTAAGACCTCGAGAGCCAGCCTTAAAGAGAAGTATACACTGTATAAGGAGCAATTTTTTACCTACAACAATGTGCTGCTTCAATAATGGTTGTTGCCAAAGTATCGCAAAGGGTTTAGTGTGGTGTGTGTGTGCTTATGGCAAACCTGGAAGGGTGTCATCCCATTGTTAGTTCTATATGTTGCTGTGCTGAAGGAAGCATTTACAAAATATTTATTAAAGCATTTGATAAAATCCTTCATGGTAGATATCTCAAAAAGATAAACTTGGGATCCACAGTGACTTGGTGGATTGGATTCAAGTTTGGCTGGTCCACCGAAAACAAAGGGTAGTGGTTGAGTGGTGGTATGTTAGAACATAGAACCTTACAGCAGAATACTGGCCCTGCAGTCCATGATGTTGTGCCAACCTTGTAACCTACTCCAAGATCAATGCAGCATTTCCCTCCCACACAACCTTCTATTTCTCTTTCATCTATGTTGCTATTTAAGAGTCCCTTAATTTCCCTATTGCATTTGCCTCTTTTGCCACCCCTGGCAGCCCATACCATACACCCATCACTTTCTTTGTAATCAACCTGCCTCTAACATCCCCCCCCCACACACTTTCTTCTAATCATCTTAAGATTATGCCCTCTTGTATCAGCCATTTCCACACTGGGAAAAAAGGAACTGGCTGTCCACTCTATCAATTTCTCTCATCATTATATACACCTCTGTCAAATCACTTCTCATCCTCCTTCACTCCTTAAAGAAAAGACCTAACTCGCTCAATCTTTCATAATGCTCTCAAGTCCGGGCACCCTCTCTAAAGTTTCTGCATGAAGCAACCTGAATTGAGCACAATACTCGAAGTATTGAAGCAGGTTCTAACCAGAATTTAATGGAGATATAGCATTACTTCAGAGCTGTTCAACTTCGTGCCCCATTCAGATTCAGATTCTGATAAAGACTATGTACCTTCTTAATCACCCTATCAGCTTGGTGGCAACTTTGAGGAATCAATGGATATGGACCCCAAGATCCCTCTGTTCATCCACACTGCTAAGAATCCTGCCATTAACCCCGTACTCTGCCTTCAAGTTCAACCCTTCAAAGTGTATCACTTCCCACTTTTCTGGATTGAAACCCATCTGCCACTTCTCAGCCCATCTCTGTGTCCTATCAATATCTCGTTGTAACTTGCAACAAGTTTCTAAACTAACCACTACAACACCAACTTTTATGTCATCTACAAATTTACGCACCCTTCCACTTCTTCATCCAAGTCATTTATAAAAATCACAAAGAGCATGTGTGCAGCCAGGTGTTGTAAGCAAAGTACAGAATGAATACTTCTCATTGATATTTATCATGGAGAGGGATGTGAAGGTTGGGGAGTTAAAGGAAGAGGATACATTGATATTCTGGACCAGATTGGATGGAGATTTTTGTACAGGTGAACTGCCAGAAGATGTAGGATAGGTTATGTTGTTTCCATGTTCAAAAAGACCGTGGCAACAACTCAGGTCAGTGAACCTTTTTATAAGTGGTAGGGAGCTTGTTGGAGAGGTTTCTGAGAGACAGGATTTATGTTCACTGCGTCTGATTAGGAGAACATTTTCACTTACAAACAGTTCTCAGGAACAGAACCCTGTTGTGACCTCGAGAATGTCTGTACGTGAATTTTGTGCCATTTCCCCATTTTGCATTTCAATGTTTGAAAAAGCAGAAAGACTCTGGTCAAACTCAGTATGCTTTCTACACAAATCAGCTTCAAAAATGTCTAAACAGGTAACCTCAAAATAAAACGAGCCCAAAAAGCTGAAGATTTAGTGACTATGAAAAATTAAAGTAACTTTCTGCTCATGTTAAGTGGATTGGATTTGATTTCACTGCTCTGCATATAAAGACATTATTTATTTATAGATAGTTTGGGATTTAAATAGTCCATGTTTTTATGAAGCTATTTGCTTGTCCTAACTTGCAAATATTGTATATAAATGTTACTGGAAAGAAAAGGTTGAGAACTACAATACTTCCAGCTGATACTGTCCAAAATAATGAAAATAATAAAGATAGTATAACTGCTAACTTTGAAGATGATGTTGATGTTAATAGCAATGATAAATGAATTTCCTCTTTGACCAATATAAACATGACCCTTTTAACGTGAAGATTTTAAGTGCTAATTTTCAGCAGATCAAAGAATTGCTGGCATATTGCAAGAACTATTTATGTTTTGTCGTAAGGAAACAATGATAACATGCAGGAAAGAATCTCACAAACCTATTATGTCCATCACCTACATAAATATTTTGTCACAACATAATATTTGTGCCAATAACTTTGACACAATTACGCTGTCAGTCCCTTACAGTAATCACATGTAACTAACAATCTCCATAATGCTCTTTTATGCCAAAGATTATATAATAACCAAAATAAAGTTAACAATATCTTAAAATTTTAAAATCAATATTTTGAGCAAGGTAACATTGCGTCATCTGGTAGGGATTTCCAAACACCAGAAAAGAAATCTGCTGACTCAGGTCAAAAAGTCATATTCTGGTTGTTGGTTTGGAATCTGTGATGAATTATGGCAGTATGTCAGTCTCTTGATATTTTTATCATTTATGATGGAGATTGACTAGCTGTTCAACTTTGGAAAGGGTAGATGCTTTGTTAGAAGTTCACCCCTTCATACTGCATCACATTATATCCCAGCTTTCTGCAAGTTTTCCCAGTGTACTAGGCATTCACTTCTGTACACCAATAACAGTTGTTCAGTCGTACCTCACACAAAGGAAGATATTTGTGTTATGCTTATTGAAGGCCAATGATGAGTGCAGAAGACAACAAACTGCAAATGCAGGCATAAGTAGAATAATAGATATACTTTATTGATCCTGAGGGAAATTGGGTTTCGTTACAGCCGCACCAACCGAGAATAGAGCATAAATATAGCGATACAGAAACCACAAACAATCAAACAACAATGTGCAAACTATGCCAGATGGAAAATAAGTCCAGGACCAGCCTATTAGCTCAGGGTGTCTGACCCTCCATGGGAGGAGCTGCAAAGTTCGATGGCCACAGGCAGGAACAACCTCCCGTGACGCCCAGTGTTGTATCTCGGTGGAATATGGCCGGAGTCCAACAGCAAAAAGTTCAATATCTGATCTACAAACACGTTCCTCGAACGTAATATGACCAGGATTGCACCATCCATTGTTAACTATTAATAAATAGCAATAAATAATAAGAACATGAAATAATAAGATAAAGAGTTCTTAAAGAGAGGTCATTGGTTGTGGGAACATCTCAATGGATGGCAAGTGAGTGTAATTACCCCTCTTGTTCAAGAGCCTGATGGTTATGCCAAAGTAGCTATTCTCGAACCTGTTAGTGCCAGTCCTGAGGCTCTTGTACCTTCTAAATGATGGCAGCATCAGGAAAAGAACATGGCCTGGGTGGTGAGGATCTCTGATGGCAGATGCTACTTTCCTACAACAGCGTTTCATGTACATGTGCTCAGTGGTTGGGAGTGCTTTACACATGATGTACTGCAGAAGTTGGTATCTTACTTTAAATTCATACTACACCAGAGTTTTTTGTATCATGGTAACCACTGTGTGGGCTCTACTGTAGCTAGAACACTATTTCTTCTCTAGTTTTTCAAGCAGGGGCCACTTTGGCAAAAAAAAACGCTCAATGTGAGGGTCAGATTAACTACTATAATAATCAGATTAGGAGTGTTCTGAATTTACCAGAGACCTCTGTACATACACCAATCTGTTCAATCACTACTTTCTACCCTCATGGTCAGATAAAACCTGCCATGCTTGGAGGGAGAAGGGTCTAGTTTCTATTGAAGACCTGTACACAGAGGGACGGTTTGCAACATTTAGTCTGTTGAAAGAGAAATTTGAGCTGTCTCATTCGCATTTTTTTTGTTATTTGCAAATTGGACACTACACTCAATCTAAGATTTGTAATTTTGAAATCCTTCCAGGAAAACATATGTTTTTTGATATTCTAAAGAACCTCTTGACTCCAGGCATCTCGTTTCTAAGTTTGTATGTTTGTTTGACAATTGCACTCTAGTGCCTACTGTGAAGATTAAAGACACCTGGAGAGAGGAGTTGTGTATTGAATTATCTGAAGCTGCCTGGGACAAATGTTTGTCTATGATACAGGCTTGCTCTGTTGACAGCAGTCACCAACTGATCCAGTTTAAAGTTGTCCACCGTCTCCATTACTCTAAACTTAGATTGCAGAGGATTTACCCTCCAGTCTCGCCAATGTGTGATAGATGCCAAGGGACGGAAGCCACGTTGCCACATACCTTTTGGATTTTGGACCAAAATATTTGACTGGTACTCAAAGGCCTATAAAAGAACCTTCCCCTTGGAAGCTGGTCTTGCTATATTTGGCTGCTCGCAATCTACTATTTGTTTCCCTGCAGCCATACAACAGTCTCTTATGCTGGGGATGATTGTTGCCAAAAGACTTATCTTGACTGAATGGAAATCACCTTCTCCCCCTTCCTTTCGGAGATGGATGGCTGATATGATTTCAGTCATACAGATGGAGAAACTTAGGTTCTTGAGAATCAATTCAATTAAAAAATTTTCGGCTATCTGGGATCCATTTCTTGCCTACCTGGACGAGGCCGGGGCGGATGAGCAATTTCCCCCCAGCTGATTTCTCACGGCCCTCATTTGAGATTTAATGTTTGTATTTTTGAGCACTTTGTACAATAGGCATCCCTCTAACATTATGTCTTTTTTTTGCTTATTTCTTTTTTATACATGTCTGAGCTAGTATGTTTTTGTTGATCTCATTTTTTTTTGAAATTTTTGAAAATAAAGTTTTTTTTAAAAAACTACTATAAAAATTGCTTACTTCTTTTTAATAACCTCTCTCTTTTTATCCATTTTCCCTCTCTATTTTTATCTCTCTCCCTCTCAATCTCTCATTCCATGGCTCACTTCTCTCAATATATTAAATATATTACTCTCCCCCTCTCTCAGTGGCATTTCACTTCCTTCATCATTTCTTAACCTCCCTCTTTCTTTATTCTGGTTTCCATCTTTTCTCTTTTTCCCTGTCTCTAAATCTTGTCCAGTCACATTGATTTAATTTCCCAAAACTTTTCTCCCTGAGTTAATCGTTTGGTATCATGTTTCCATCCTTTTCCTGCATTTTCTTGCTATTCTTCTGAATCTATTTTCTCCCCTGCCTCCATGGTTCTCTCACTTTATCTGTTTTTCTCATCCAGGTATATTCAAAGCTTCTTTCCCTCTTCTCAACATCTAGCTCCCTCTCTGTCTCTCATTTCAGTTCTCCTGCTACTGTATATTGCTCAGTCTTGACCTCTTTTCTCTTCGTCATTTTCTTAGAGTTGCTTTTCTTTTTCTTTCTCTTTCATTTTCACTTTCTCTGTCTTGTTTTCTTTCTTCCTGTCTCTGATTTTCTCGCTCCCTTTCACTTTCCATGAGTCCATCCTTCTCCCTCATGCACACATTTACTCTTCAGGTCTATTTATCACCTTGCACTTGCTGCATTATATTGCTTGCTGTCTACTGCATTCTTTGTCTTATTTTCACTTTTTCTATCTTCTGCCCTTTGTGTGTGTGTGAGAGAGAGAGAGAGAGAGAGAGAGACTCTCAGAAATTTTGTCTGATTGTATCTATCTTTCTCCTTCTGTTTGTATATACTCCCTCTCTTTCTCTCACTCTCACACACATTTATTCCCTCACTCTCTCTCCAGGTAAAAACTAAAATATGGCAGCATCCATTGAGAAATGAAAAAAAAATTGTAAAATCATTGTAGATGTATGAAAAGGATAAAATGTGGATTCCTTACAGGTCAAGGTAGAAAAATTATAATGGCTGGTGTTGTGTAAAAAAAAATCTTCCTGTGAGTACCGTTTATATGTATGGTTTATGTGTTACACCACCCTCCTGTGCTTTTTTCCCCCCACCATCACTTTTTAACTTCCTCTTATCATCCTGCAGAACTCTTTCCTTTCTGGGCATGCTGCCCATATTCTTAGCCATGCATTTGGTCTTTGTTTCCAAAATTTCTCCATTTACAACTTGCCAGTCTTCTCTTAGTGTTCCATCCATACGTATAGTCCCATTCCTGACCACATTCCATCTGCACCCTGTGCAAATAGCTGGCCATGATTTGATCCCACAGTAATCATACACAGGATTTAAGGAGCCACCACCGATTTGTAGACCTTTCAATGATGAACACTGGCCCTTGAGGAACCAGAGAAAATACCTTCAACAGTTGAAATGAAATTAAAATATTTTGGCACTGAATTCAATTCTAAATAACATTTTGGTGAATCCGATTAAAGAGTTGCAGTCTTAGGCAGTATGATAGCCACCACCTACTGAATTTCCATAGGAATGAAACAAATCTGTTTGTCAAATTAAAACCTTTTCGAAGTGCAAGGTTCAAAGTAAAATGTATTATCATAGTACCTACATGTCACCATTATACAACCCTGAGATTCATTTCCTGTGGGCATTCTTAATAAATCTATACAACAGTAACTGTAAACAGTATCTGTAAACAGTATACATCAGGAACTGTAAACAAACTGTGCAAATGCAGATAATAAGTAAGTAGCAAAAAATAACAGGCATGAAATAACAATATAACCTAGTCCTTAAAGGAGTGTAGCTATCCCCTTTAGTTGAGCAATAGAAACTAGAGCAATTGAAGCTGCACTTAACACGATTTAAATTTTGGAACCAGTCTGAGAAGTATGGAGAATCTTCAGATATCCATCTTTACATACTGTAGGATGAGTTTCTTAGTCATAATGTAGACATGTTTTTAGAGAACAGGTGTAGATAATTTCAAGGTAGTAGATGTTAACTTGTGTCATTGTTCTATTTTTGCTGTTTATGTTTCAGGCAGAGAAAGCCATGGAGAAGTTGATGTGCTACCTGAGAACAAAACAAAGGAAGAAGGTTTAAAACTACAGCCAATTGATGCAGGTAGAGGTTTATTATTGTTTAAGAAAAGTTATGTCAAGAGACTGATTATACAATTGTTTACTCACTTAAGAAGCACGTGGAAAGATTTACTATTGATTTGAATAGATATTATTTATTTATCTAGGTTTAAGCCTCTAATTTGTTGCTTTCATTTTTGCTATCTCAGGTCCACCTTTAGTCCTTTAAACATCGTAATTTCAAGATGTGAATTGTCAAATATCCCTGTTAATTTAGGACTGTGCCAGTTTCACTGTGCACTGATGTGAAACTATTGCAAGATCTTGCAGCTGCCAGCACTCGACCTCACTGTTAAGACCTCGAGAGCCAGCCTTAAAGAGAAGTATACACTGTATAAGGAGCAATTTTTTACCTACGACAATGTGCTGCTTCAATAATGGTTGTTGCCAAAGTATTGCAAAGGGTTTAGTGTGGTGTGTGTGTGCTTATGGCAAACCTGGAAGGGTGTCATCCCATTGTTAGTTCTATATGTTGCTGTGCTGAAGGAAGCATCTACAAAATATTTATTAAAGCATTTGACAAAATCCTTCATGGTAGATGTATCGAAAAGATACACTTGGGATCCACAGTGACTTGGTGGATTGGATTCAAGTTTGGCTGGTCCACAGGAAACAAAGGGTAATGGTGGAGTGGTGGTATTTTAGAACATAGAACCTTACAGCAGAATACTGGCCCTGCAGTCCATGATGTTGTGCCAACTTTGTAACCTACTCCAAGATCAATGTAGCATTTCCCTCCCACACAACCTTCTAATTCTCTTTCATCTATGTGCCTACTTATGAGTCCCTTAATTGTCCCTATTGCATTTGCCTCTTTTGCCACCCCTGGCAGCCCATACCATACACCCATCACTTTCTTTGTAATCAACCTGCCTCTAACATCCCCCCCCCCACACACTTTCTTCCAATCATCTTAAGATTATGCCCTCTTGTATCAGCCATTTCCACACTGGGAAAAAAGGAACTGGCTGTCCACTCTATCAATTTCTCTCATCATTATATACACCTCTGTCAAATCACTTCTCATCCTCCTTCACTCCTTAAAGAAAAGACCTAACTCGCTCAATCTTTCATAATGCTCTCAAGTCCAGGCACCCTCTCTAAAGTTTCTGCATGAAGCAACCTGAATTGAGCACAGTACTCGAAGTATTGAAGCAGGTTCTAACCAAAATTTTATAGAGATATAACATTAACTCATAGCTCTTCAACTTCGTGCCCCATTCAGATTCTGATTCTGATAAAGACTATGTACCTTCTTAATCACCCTATCAACTTGGTGGCAACTTTGAGGAATCAATGGATATGGAGCCCAAGATCCCTCTGTTTATCCACACTGCTCAGAATCCTGCCATTAACCCTGCCATTAACTTCTTCATCCAAATCATTTATAAAAATCACAAAGAGCATGAGTGCAGGCAGGTGTTGTAAGCAAAGTACAGAATGAATACTTCTCATTGAGATTTATCATGGAGAGGGATGTGAAGGTTGGATAGTTACGGGAAGAGGGTACACTGATATTCTGGACCAGATCGGATGGAGATTTTGGTACAGGTGAACTGCCAGAAGATGTAGGATAGTTTATGTTGGCCAAAATAAAGTGAACAATATCTTAAAAGTTTAAAATCAATATGTTGAGCAAGCTAACATTGTGTCATCTGATAGGGATTTCCAAACACCATAAAAGAAATCTGCTGAGTCAGGTCAAAAAATCATATTCTAGTAGCCGTTTTGAAATTTGTGATGAATTATGGCAGTATGTCAGTCTCCTGATATTTTTATCATTTATGATGGAGATTGACTAGCTGTTCAATTTTGGAAAGAGTAGATGCTTTGTTAGAAGTTCACTCCTTCATACTGCATCACATTATATCCCAGCTTTCTGCAAGTCTTCCCAGTGGACTAGGCGTTCACTTCTGTACACCAATAACAGTTGTTCAGTCGTACCTCACACAAAGGAAGATAATTGTGTTATGCTTATTGAAGGCCAATGATCCCAGCATAGGATATCACTGCAGAAGTTCCTCAGGGCATTACTGTATCTGACAGACCATCTTCAGCTGTTTCACTAACAGTGTTTCTTCCAGCACAAGGTCAGAAATGAAGATGTTTGCTAATGATTGCACAGTTCAAATCATTTCATAATTCTTTCAAATGGGAGTACCTTCATTAGAAGGATTACTGCGTTCCAAGAAGGCTACATCCAAAAATGAATTTTAAAAATGATGTAGAAGTGGTAACTCTATCCTGTCAAGTGTGAAATGATTTCTGTGCATAACATGTACAACAAACAAAAATTGATCCAATTGTGAACCATGCTCATGAACATTGTTCAGATTTCAGGTCAAGGTACCTAATATTGTGTTGCATTTCAGATAGCTTGACATATATGGGTTTACCGATATTATTTTTTCCAATTAAGCTTTCGTTAGTTTTGGCTCTTGATATCTCTATATTTCTACAAAAATTCCCAATAGTTTAAATCTGGTTTGCATATTACTTACTTAAGTACATTGGCATCTCTATTTTCACCTGTTGGCTCCTGCCCAGTGTTATTTTATTTTATAGTATGCTGAAACAAATCTTAGTCTTCCAAAACTAAATAATTTTAACAACGCTTTACCAGAAAATTTCCATAGGTAGTTAACTATTAAATGAGAGCAGTAAGAAAACTTACTGAGGTAAATTTCTTACTGCTCTCATTTAATAGTCAACTACCTATGGAAATTTACTTAGATAAATTTCTGACCAAAAATAACTGTGTTTCCTGATTTTATTTTCTTTTACAGAATTAGTTTAAATTAAATAAAAGACAAGGACTAATCTATTTTGTGCAATTCCATTCTTAAATGCTATTAACTTTATTATTTCAGATGCTGAAATGCTCAGGAGAGATAAACCTAAATTGATTGATGCAAGTGTACAAACAGTGGAAATAAGACCTCCTAATGATTCAGGTAACACTTTATGTCCCCCCTTTCGCTGTTATGTCTCCCCTCTTGCTGTGAAACAGAGACATCTCTTTCTCCTTATTAGGGAGCGAGAGAGCCTGTGGTATGTCAAATACTGGGTGAACAAGTAGTCTTTGGGGTACTGCAAGTCTGTATCTTTGCTGTTGTTTTGCTCACACTTCAGTGCTCGGTGGCGGGTGCTGATGCTTTTTTGTTGCCGGTGTGGAGGGGAAGAGGCACAGGAGCAAGGGAGCTGGGGGGACTTTGTGGTTCTAACATTTAACTGTCATTCATTCTTTGGGGGCACTTCTCTGTTTTTGTGGATGGTTGCGAAGAAAAAGCATTTCAGGATGTATATTGTATATATTTCTCTGACATGAAATGTATCTTTGAAACCTTTGAAACTTTCATTACTTCTTTGGAGATATACTTGTGTTTTTCCCTGAGTGCCAATCACTGTATTACACATCATATTGTGTGTGACATGCAAGGAAACGTGACCAGAGAATTTGCTTGTCTGTCTACTGAATTGTCTTTAATCTTCCATGTGGTTTTCAGGAATGTTTACAGTGAATCAACATTCGGGGTAATATTCATATCTTCTACCTGCAGTTTTTGTCCCCTTACTTTAGCGATTTAAGACCTTTGAATCCATACAGAACAAAGACAAGCAAATCATGTCAACGCACTAATTAACCATAACCGTCTTGAATTGTAGAACATACTGTAGAAGCTGAATGATAATGCTTGTTCCTATATTCCTGTATAATTTTGTCTGCTGTCATGTGAAACTGGATGAGAAATAAACAGAGGCAGTTAACTTGCAAGACAATCTTTTATTTCTTTTAAATGTTTTTGGTGTAAGTAGGTCTAACATGTGTCTGCAGCAGTAACTGCACCTATGTGAAATACTTTATTCAAAAGGTTTTAGTAAATGGAAGGTTGTGAGCAAAAGGACTACATGCAGTTCAGTGCGTCAGTGATCGTGTAGGAGTTAAGTGCGTTTTGTCCATTCATCCCTTTTCGCTAATCTTCCTCCTGGCACATATATTGGCAAGCGACAGAAATGCTACACCTGCCCATTCACCTCCTCCATTACCTCCATTCAGGGCCCCAAGCAGTCCTTCCAGGTGCGGTAACACTTCACCTGCGTATCTGTTGGGGTGGTCTTTTGTATCCTGATGTGCTCCCGGTGCAGCCTCCTCTGCATTGGTGAAGCCCAGTGTAAATTAGAGGGCTGCTTTGTCTGCTACGGAGAGGGAGAAGGTAGCCCAGGTTTTGTAAGATTTGGATGTGGACTGTTTTTTTCAGTCTTATTGTTTTTTTTTTGTATTCTGTGTTTTTCACTTGATGTATCTTGTTTTTATGTGTGTAGGGGAGGGGTATTTGGGGATCAATGTGCCTGTTCTGTTTTTGATCGTTTTTTCTTGTGTGGGGAGGAGGTATTTAGGGGTTGATGAGCTTCTTGCTGTTCTTTCTTGGTTTCATGGCAATCTAGAGAAGAAATATTTCAGAGTTGTATACTTTGATAATAAATGAACCTTTGAACACGCCAGTCCATGCCCTCCTCTTTTGTCATGAGGCCACTGTCAACATATTCTGTCTTGGAAGCCTCCAACTTGTTGGCATAAACATCGATTTCTCCTTCTGGTAACTTTTTTCTTCCCCCTTCCCTCTTCTATTCCCCATCTTACTTCATACATCTCGCATCTTACCTCTTCTCACCTGCCAATCACCTCCCCCTTGGTGCCGCTCCTTCTTCCCTTTCTCCTCTCTTATCATATTCCTTCTCCGGCCCTTTACCTTTCCCACCCACCTGGGTTCACTTATCATCTTCTAGCTAATCCTTCTTCCCCTCCCCCCAGCCTTTTATTCTGGCATCTTCCCCTTTCTTTCCAGGCCTGAAGAAGGGTCTCAGCTCGAAATATCAATGGTTATTGCCTGACTTGCTGAATTCCTCCAGCATTTTGTGTGTTGCTCTGGATTCCAGCATCTGCAGATTCTTGTGTGTTTGACGCTAAACAGATTATGTATTATTTGGGGTTTAGAACAATGAAGAGTGATATTATTGAAACATTCAAGATACTAAGGGGACACGACAGGATAAATGTCAAGATGTTTTCAATAGAGGGAGAATCTTGAATGATGGGGCATGATATCAAGGGAAGGAGCCAGTTTTTTTTAAACCAAAGTATATCGAAATTTCTTCTTGCAGATAAAGCTGAATCGTGAAATTCTTCACCCAGAGAGTTGTGGAGCTAACTTATTAAAAGTATTTTAAATAATTTTTTGATGACCATGGGGAATGAGGGCTATTGGGATCTGTCTGGCATAGGAAAGGAGTCTGAGATGGTGTAGCCAAGTTCCTATTAACTTGTTGTGTTTGGTAGAAGTACAGGTACTGCATTAAAGATATATGTAATTAAAGATGTTAAATGTAGAGCAGAAAGTGAGGACAAGGGGTTAAAATGCATCGAACAATACTTACGCTACAGCTAGTGTTGTCTTCTTGTCACCATATGATTTGAAGGATGTGATGACAAAAGACAAGATATGGATAAGATTTATAATGATGTTCCAAGATAGAAGTTTATAAAGAGGAAAAATTGGCTAAATTGAAATTATTTTCTTTTGAAACACAGGACACAGAGGAGAGTTTAATGAATCTATATAAAATAATAAAAGGCCATGATAGGAAAACCCCACTTCCGTTTACAGACAGATCAGTAATGAGGGAGCAGAAATTCAAGGTCATTAGTGGAGGTGAGGAAAATGGTTTCATCCAGAGAATGACAGAGCTCTGGAACTCACTGTCTGAGGGAGTCATGGAGGTAAAAATGCTCAGAAAATTTTAAAAGTTCTGAATAACCACTGGTAAAGGCAATTAATCTGAAGAGATTTGTTTTAGCTGGCTGGGAACAATTGGCCACACACCTGTGCTTTAATTTTCTCTCATTATCTTTTGCATAGCAATTTATCATTGTGCATATTAATACCCACTTTCCCTTGAAAAGCTTACACCAAATTAATGCTCTTTTCAGCTTGACAAGGAGAAGTGGTAAATAACTGCTGTAGAACTGAGCCATAATTCATGATGCTTCATTCATGATAATCAAATAAATTGCAAATGCTGCATAAAAAAACAGAAAAAAGTAATGTTCTGTTTTTAATGCAGACAACATCTGTGGAACGAGAAATAGTTAACATTTCAGATCTGAAATTCATCGTTTATACACAGAGCTGGAAAGTGGTTAGTAAAGGCCCCATATAAGTTAAAGCTGCATTTTGACTACGTTCTTTACCGTACGTAGTATAGAAGCATTTCAGGCACCTTAAGCACTCTGACTGTTCACCGTGCTTGCCAAAATCACTAGGTGGTGATAGTGAACTGCCTGATATACTGAAAGACATCAGCTTGCAGTGTTCATCCAGCATTACCGCTGAAAGTAGTCTCCAAACTACAGGAGTAATACTGGCAGGATTCAAAAAAGAAAAGAATCTTTCAACCCCTGTGAAACTATTCAAAGATATGTTTGCTATTAACTGTAACAATGTCTTGTGCCACATTGTGATTCATTAACAATATTGAAATGCTGTCAGCCCTTTTCCACTTCAATCAGGTTTTAGGCAGATTTATTTATGGCAGAAACCAAATCAGTTCTGTTGGAACATGCTACAGAACAGTACAGCACTGGAGCAGGTCCTTTGAGCAACTGTGCCTGCATGAATCATGATGTAGACAGATGCCTCTCCGTGGTCGGTATCTCTATATTCCCTGCCCTATGTTGATACTATCTACAGTAAACACCTGTCAAACTTTGTTGTGATATCTACTTCCAATTTTCAATTTTCCTGACTGCACATTCTGGGCACCTGCATTCTCTGTGAAAGAAAACTCACTTCACACATCTCTAACTTTCTCCCTGTTATGCCGTCTAGTATTGACATTTCCTGGGGAAAACATTTTGATAATTTTATATACAGTCCCTATAAAAAGTATTCACCCACTTGGAAGTTTTCACGTTTTATTGTTTTACAACATTGAATCACAGTGGATTTAATTTGGCTTTTTTGAGACTGATCAACAGAAAAGACTTTCCTGTCAAAGTGAAAACAAATTTCTACAAATTGGTCTAAATTTATTACAGTTATTAAACACAAAATAACTGATTGCATAATCACTCACCCCCTTCAAGTTAGTATTTAGTCGACACACCTTTGGCAGCAGTTAGAGCCTTGAGTCTGTTGATAGGTCTCTATCAGCTTTGCACATCTGCACACTGCAATTTTTCCCCATTCTTCTTTACAAAGCTGCTGAAGCTCTGTCAGATTGCATGGGGATCATGATTGAATAGGCCTTTTCAAGTCCAGCCACAAATTCTCAATTGGATTGAGATGTGGACTCTGACTTGGCCACTCCAGGACATTAACTTTGTTAATTTTAAGCCATTCCTGTGTAGCTTTGGGTTTATGCTTAGGGTCATTGTCTTGCTGGAAAACAAATCATCTCCCTAGTTGCAGTTCTCTTGCAGACTGCATTGGGTTTCCTCCAGGTTTTCCCTGTATTTTGCTGCATTCATTTTACCTTCTACCTTCACAAGCCTTTCAGAGCCTGCTGCAGTAAAGCATTCCCTCAGCATGATGCAGCCACCACCATGCTTCACGGTAGGGATGGTGTGTTTTCAATGATGTACAGTGTTTGGTTTATGCTAAACATAGCATTTAGTCTGATAGCCAAAAAGCTCAATTTTGGTTTCATCAGACCATAGAACCTTCTTCCAGATGACTTGAGTCTCCCACATGCCTTCCGGCAAACTCTAGTCGAGATTTCATGTGAGTTCTTTTCAACAGTGGCTTTCTCTTTGCCACCCTCCCATAAAGTTGTGACTGGTGAAGCAGCCAGGCAACAGTTGTTGTACACGTAGTCTTTCCCATCTCAGCCCCTGAAGCTTGTAACTCCTCCAGAGTTGTCATAGCTCTCTTGATGGCCTTTATCACTATCACCTTCTTGCACGGTCACTCAGATTTTGGGGATGGCCTGCTCTAGGCAGATTTACAGCTGTGCCATATTCTTTACATTTCTTGAGGATTGACTTTACTGTACTCCAAAGGATATTCTGTGACTTGGAAATTTTCTCTTCTCTGTCTCCTGGCGTGCTTTTCAATAACCTTTTCACGGAGTTGCTTGGAGTGTTCTTTTGTCTTCATTGTGTAGTTTTTGCCAGGATTCTGACTCACCAACAGTTGGACCTTCCTGTTCCTCTTCCTTTTAATGGCTGTTGGCAGTCCAACTTAAAGGTGCATTACTGCCACCAACTGGACTGGAGTGTACTGTAGAGAATTGGGAAATAAAACCCCTACTCATCCTTTATCAAATGAAAACTAAATTACCCCAAAAAGCCATATAGATTGTAAAGAATGAAAGACAATATTGTGAGTTAAATTAAAGTCACTACCATAACTCAGTAAAGTTTTTAAATAAAAACTATCAACCCCCAAAGATAGCAGTGCAGCCTGCATTTGCTTTCTTTCAACCTTATATGTTTCACATCGCAAAAGAATGTGTTCAACTATATCATAATGATGACAAAAAACTACACACCCCACAGTGATGTTTTCCAATAAGATACAAGGATTAATTAAGCATAGTATGCCCAATTCTGTTACGTCAATACAATTTCTTCCGGTCTTGATTTACCCCCTTCTCTGATCAATCCAACAGTTTTATGTATTCTGTAAAAGTATCTCCCCTTATGCCCATTACCCCACAATCTTGCCATAATCCCCTAATATTAAGAACAGACATTTGGTAGTATGCAGAAAGTGAAAACAACATTTCTTAACAACCAGCTGGGTAAAGTTTCATTCTTTCTTTTGGAGACAAATCTATGCCTTATCTGAGTGTTAATCAGCATTACTTTACAAATCCTTCTACTTTACATCTAGAACATAAATAATAGACGACCTTGCCTCAGCTGCTGAGATCTCATCCACATTATTTTTCCAGACTCTCAGCTTGATTATCCCATGTTTCTAACCAGCCTTCCTTCTATCTCTGTTCATACTTGAACAAATTCAAAAATTTGTTACAAATGTATTCATTACACTCACAGTTTTCTACAGATGTTCCGTGGAGAGCATTCTAACTGGCTGTATCAGTTTCTGGTATGGGGGTCCACTGCACAGGATCAAAATAAGCTGAAAGTTGTGAACTTATTCAGCTCCATCATAGGCACTAGCTTCACCAGCACCCAGGATATCTTCAAGGAACGATGCCTTAAAAGGGTAGAATCCATCATTAGGGATGCCTATCACCCAGGACATGCCCCTTTTTCATTGCTTCCATTAGAGAGGAGGTGCAGGATCCTGAAGGCACACACTCAATGATTCAAGAATAGCTTCTTCCCCTCTGTCAGTCGATTTTTGAATGGACATTGAACCTGTGAACACCGCCTTACTCACTTTTTTTTCTGTTTTTGCACTAATTATTTAATTTCACTTTTAAATATACAGTGCTGTACAAAAGCCTTAGGCACATATACAGTATATAGCTTAAGACTTATGCACAGTACTATATTTGTCAATGTGGAGCGGAGAACAAGTTTGTAAATCTGATGGGAGCAAAGGATGTTGAGAATGGCAAGGGTGGAGCACTGCAGGAGCGGTGTGGGAAAGGTGAAGAGAAAGAGTACCAAGGGCAGGTGTTGACACAGGTGCAGACACACCCAGCCCTGAGGTGTCAGGCAAGGTAATTTGATTCCAAACAATTGGTTTATTAATCATTACAAAATGTCTCTCTGGTGCTTCTTGCTCTCTCCCTTCTCCCTTCCCATTTTTCCAGTCATGATTCCCTTCTCCCTGTCCTCTTCACAGTCTCAGTCCACAAGAGAGACCCATATCAGAATCAGGCTTATGATTGTCACATGTCATGAAATTTGTTTTTTTGTGACAGCAATACAGTGCAATACATAAAATTACTACAGTATTGTGCAAATGCCAAATTTCATTACATATGCTAGTGATATTAGTCTTGATTCTGATTCTGATTCTGATATAGTCTCTTAACTGACCCCATCCTTTTCAATCAGCATCCATGTTCTTCCTAAGGTATCTTAGTTTGAGGCCCAGGAATGCCTCAATTTTAAAATGCTCATCCTCATGTTCAGACTTTCCATGACCTTGTCACTTCTGTATCTAATATTCTCCAACTCTGAAACCTTCCAAAATCCATGTACCAGTTCTGGCCTCTTGCTAAACTGTAATTATAATCACTCCCACCTCAGCCCCAAGGCTTATGATATCTTTATAAAATATCTGCATTTATGTACCTCTAAAGATATTTAAGCCAGCTTTTGTACCTGTCCTTTTATGTATGGAAGTGGCTTGGTATTAAATTCTGAATGATGACATTCATATGAAGTATATTGAGATGTTTCACTAATTTTAAGATGGTATATACTATAAATTCAAATCGTTGAATTTCAGGAATCACAGATCAGTCAGCTATATATGGGGGGTGGGAGAAAAACAAACTAGAGCAGAGGTCAGAATGGGAGTCAAAAGAAAAGTTAGAGAGACAAACTCACAACCATACCTGTGAACCAAATACAGATGTTCTTCAAAATGGTGACCCAATCTACATTTGTTTCTAAAATGTAAAGTCTCAGTGAAGCTCTATGTCAATTAAGCAGACAGTATTTTAAAAACGTCACTGATTTATTAAGGCAATGTTGAGTTCAACATATCAGATAAGTATTTTCCTGTGCTCATTCACTGGTATGAAATTTTATTCACATTGCTCTATGTTATGCTGTTAGAAATCAGTTTTTCCTGCATGTGAGCAATTTTCCACACATTTCTGGGTATCTTAGCAATCTCCAGAAAAATAGTTTTGCTTTCCCAAACACTTCTTTTCCCACATAAAATTCCCTCAAAGGGCATCAAGCAGTCAGTTCAGAACATGAAACGTCATCAACATCTTTGATTATATTCACAGAATGAGCAAGTTTAATTAATTTGGTCTCCTCTGAAACCCTGCCATTTAAATGACCAATTTCCAAACTGCATTCTATGTCTTCACTGAGATCTGTGAATTTCTGGACCATAAATACAATCTTAAATATGTGCCATAGATGTTGGGAATATGGTCCCTTTCAGTTTTCTACACTCAGAATTATTCTCTGCTGCACTTGGAAGATTACAGTATCTGGATACCCCAATCAAGAGAAGCCTCCTGTGTTATAACAATTATAATTTTATAATAAATGTAAGCTTAATTATGTTTGTCTCAGGATATCAAGTTACTACACACACTGCAGCTAATTTCTTAGTTAGTTACAACAAAAATGAAACCAAAACCCAAATATTATATTTTCTTGTTATTTTTCCTGATTTACCATTTCATCATTTCTCTTTGGTTTTGAGTGTTTGAAAAAAATTCATATATTATTCAGCATGAGTCACTCCAACATAAGAGCAAAATTTGCACAATAATTCTAGCTTCAGAATTCTAGCTATTGCTAATGAAACACTCATTATTGTATATGCTAACACCGCCGCATGTACAGCAACGGCAACAACGTATCAGCTTGAAATGAGTGCTGGGTTGTCAGCACAGATTTGGTGGGCTAAAAGGCTTCATTTCATGCTGTCTTTTTCTGTGAATTTTTGACTCTAAAATTACACCTGAAAATTCATTTGTAAAATCATTTCTCATACTATGTTATTGTGTGCCACTATCAATGACTTATAATTTTGAAAAAGAATTCCTGCATATCACATAGCCTGCACCCCAACATCGCATTGTCCTTGATGGTTCCTCCATTGTAGACATACCCCACTGGTTGAAGACATCAACTGTTGGGAATCTTATTATTGGCTACTGCTTTCAATATTTTTTATTCTGATTCATGCCTTGAAGGCTGAAGTTATGAGGATGTGGTGAATTGAGATCTTTAACAGTTGAGCTAGTTAATGGCAATAAATTATAAAAAGAATAGGATAAATAGTTTATTCTCATGAAGAATTCAGAAGAGGGTGAAAGTAATATCATAATTAGAGTTAGGTATTTTAGCACTTTTTAATAAAAGGGTGTGAAAATCTAGAACGTTCCTTAAGGTGCTCTGTAGAATTTTTTGAACTGTACTCATGTTGCTAATGGTGTCAATTTTGTCATTATATCCCAGTGTCACTGATCTTTCAAATCTTTATTTTTCTCAACATAGATGTGGATTAAACTTGCTGTGGTTTTTATGTTTTTCATCTTAAATGAGTATGGAACTTACATTCTTACAAGAATGTGTTCCCGATCTGACATATTTTGCTAAGTAAGATGTTGGTTCCAGCTGGGTATCAGCCTGGAAAGGTGCTGAGATTGCCTAGCAGTCAATGGCCACTTAGTTTGCTAAATAAAGTTTAGAATTTTTCTTTTCAAATTCAAGAGGTGTGGATTCGAAATCTTTATTTTTGTACTTAAATCACATCCCACACATAACCACAGCACACCTCCTTGATCATGGCAAACTTGAGAACTAAAGATAAATTGTATTTCGTGTTCCATTTAATAGCATTGAAAGTAAATTTATTATCAAAGTCCATCTATGCCACCATCTACAGCCCTGAGATTTTCTTGTGTACATACTCAATAAGTCCATAATAGAATAATAACCATAATAGATTCAATAAAAGACTGCACCAATTTGGGTGATCAACTAGTGTGCAAAAGACACAAACTGAGCAAACATAAAAAGAAAGAAAAATAATAATTAATAAATAAGCGATAAATATTGAGAACATGAGATGAAGAGTCCTTGAAAGTGAGTCGATATGTTGTGGGAACATTTCAATGATGGGGCAAGTGAAGTTGAGTGAAGTTATCCTCTTTGGTTCAAGAGTCTGGTGGTTGAGGGGTAATAACTATTCCTGAACCTGGTGTGTGGTCCTGAGGCTCCTGTACCTTCTTCCTGATGGTAACAGCAAGAAGAGAGCATGGCCTGGATGGTGGTGGCCCCTGATGATGGATACCGCTTTCCTGTGACAATGCTCTGTGTAGATATGCTAAATGGTGGAGAGAGGGCTTTACTTGTGATGGATACTAAGTATCCACTACTTTTTGTAGGATTTTGCATTCAAAGGCTTCAGTGTTTCCATGCCAGACTGTGGTGCAGCCAGTCAGTATACTCCCCATTACACGTCTATAGAAGTTTGTCAGAGCTTTAGTTATCATGCCAGATCTTTGCAAACTTCTAAAGGAGTAGAAGGTGCTGCCATGCTTTCTTTGTTTTTGCCCTTATGTACTGGGCCCAGGACCAGTCCTCTGAAATGATAACACCAAGGGATTTAAAGTTGCTGACCCCTGGTTTCTTCCTCTTGATGTCAATAATTAGCTTCTTGTTTTGTCGACATTGAGTAAGAGGTTGTGTTGTGGCACCACTCAGCCAGATTTTCTATCTCCCTCTCCATATGCTGATTTAACACAACCTTTTATTAGGCCTATGACAGTGGTATTATCAGCAAACTTAAATATGACATTGCAGCTGTGTTTAACCATACAGTCATAAGTGTAAAGCGAATAGAGCAAGGGCTAAGCACATAGCATTGTGGTCGACCTGTGCTGGTGAAGACTGTGGAGGAGATGTTGTTACCAATCCAAATTAATAGCCTATTTCAATAAAAGGAACTGTGTAACAATATTCAGGTCAGCTAAATGATACATTTTTATTCTTCCATCAGAACTAGGAAATCTTTAAAAAATGTCAGTAGGAAGGGAGGATGGGGATAAGACAGAGAAATTATATCAACACACACAGAATGCTGGAAGAACGCAGCAGGCCAGGCAGCATCTATGGAAAATAGTACAGTTGACATTTTGGGCTGAGACCCTTCAGCAGGACTGGAGAAAAAAAAGATGAGTAGACTTAAAAGGTCGGGGCAGGGGACAGAGAAACACTGGGTGAAACCAGGAGGAGGAGGGATGAAGTAAAGAGCTGGGAAGTTGATTTGTGAAAGAAATACTGGGCTAGAGAAGGAGGAATCTAATAGGAGAGGACAGAAGGCCATGGAAGAAAGAAAAGGGGGAGGAGCACCAGAGGGAGGTGACGGACAGTCAAGGAGATAAGGTGAGATAGGGAAAAGGGGATGGGGAATGGTGAAGGGTGGGGGGCATTACCGGAAGTTCGAGAAATCGATGTTCATGCCATCAGGTTGGAGGCTACCCAGACGAAATATGAGATGTTGTTCCTCCAACCTGAGTGTGTCCTCATCATGACAGTGGAGGAGGCCATGGACTGACATATCAAAATGGGAAGTGGAATTAAAGTGGATGGCCTCTGGGAGATCCCGCTTCTTTTGGTGGACAGAGCATAGGTAGTGGTAATTGCTAGTGAATAACAAAAGATGTGTAGTTTTAGATATAATTTGTCTGCTACTTATACTTTTCTCAAACATACCTTTTGTTATCAGTTATGTTTATCATGTTCTTTCAGTCAGCTTCACCACCGGATGAGTTATTCAATTTCTCCTGGACTCCACCAATTCAGAAACCTTCCTTTTTGTTCTCTCCAACAGTTCCATCTTCCTCTACAAATGCTTTTCAATCTATTTTTCCCAACCTCTTATGTATTTGATCCAAAGGTGTTGTTTGACTTCTTTTATTTGCTTTCAGAGAACTCTACCTTTGAGTTTAGTAATATCAATGTACATGAGTCAGAAATAATGTTACCTATAAATGAATGAAAATGGTGTGTGATTGCAAAAGTTACTTTCTCAGCAAATCAACATACATATTCTTGGTTTCCCATTGCAGATAAAAGATCAATTCAGCTGAGTAATGTCACTGTACAAACTTTGGAATCAGGTAAAAGTTTTGTATTATTTTCATTTTTAATGTCTATCTCTTTCTTGGAGAACTGTGGATCTTAACATAAGGAAAGTTGCAGTTAGCCACAATAACAGATATGAAATATATTCCTATCACATATCCACTTATTGTAGTTAAAAGTTAAAGTCTGTCCCGCATCAGGCCAGTGCTTATGCCGGTTTCCATGGCGTGAAGCGACTGAGAGTACGAGACTCCCCCCGCCGGATAGGACGTCAGTCTATCGTGAGATTAACTCCCAGCATTTTTGCCGGTACCCATTTTCAGCTGGGTGGACTGGAGCAGTGTATGGTTAAGTGCCTTGCTCAAGGATACAACATGCTGCCTCGGCTGGGGCTCGAACTCATGACCTTCAGATAGCTAGTCCAACGCCTTAACCACTTGGCCACGCACCACATGTACTATTTACGACAATCCAATCCTAAATTTCAGTTAAGTGTATGTCAGATAAGAAAAGTATTCATAGGCAGAATAACATGTGTTACGTACCCCGTAACTGGGTTGCCAAACCAGCAGAAATGGATCACTCAGTTGGAGTCTGGAGTACTAGAACTAAGAAAGCTTTATTAAAGAAAACGAGCAACACAGTAATCGAAAGGATAATAAATGCAACAGTTCAGCGATGATAAACGCACATGTGCACAGAATTAAGATAACAGCATCAATCAAGCTCTATCGTTGTCTAGGGGTAAATGACCAAATTTCAAAATGACTCAAAGTTCAGTCCAGTTCAGTTCGCAGTAATCGTTGCCATGGCGATGGACAACGTGGGGGAAGAGAGAGATAGAATAGGAACAACTGATCATTCAGAACACTGCTTCACTCACAGACCAGCGAGATGGCTCACAGACCAGCGAGATGGCTCACAAACAGCTTTTTGGGTGGGTCCTTGGTGATGTCACCTGAGGTCACCGACTGTGACCCCTCCTCCAGATGCGGTCGATCCTCTGCAGTGAACCCGGCACCCAGGCAAGGGCGGACACACACCGGGTTCCCGCTGATCGTACCTTTCCACCCTTGTCGTTGTCTGGTACTTCCCACCCACTCGTGAGAGGCGCACCGCTTCCAGGGTCTCGTTACCTCGGGTGGCGTGTGTCCCTGTCTTAGCGAACCTGTCCCCTTTTTATCCCCCTGCTGGGGTATCGCCTGTCCATCACTTCAAACAGTTCAGGGTTCAAAGGGGGAGCCGCTCCAGACAGCTCTCTCTCCCACGTCCCTTCATTACACATCTCCAGACGCTGCTCCATTGTTCCTTATCTCTCCTTCCCCTGAGGGCAGGTGGCAGACCAACTGCTGATGCCACTGATGCTAGCCCAGGCCAGCAAACATCTTAATTTTATGTGTATTCTCGTAACACATGGAAGTAACTTGATTAGGTTAGGGTTAAATCGGGGGTTACTGGGGAAAAAATGCAATTGTGTGCTTTTCTAACAATGTTTTAAAAAGCTCAGAAAAGATCACATACTTGATAGCACATGAAAAACAGTGTTCCATGTTGACCAGGTACAGTAGGCATTACTGAAAAAATCTTACTGAATTTCTTGTAATTGCTTTCACTTAGATGTGTAACACAATCACCAGCCCTTAAAGACAAGACAGTCACAACACTGACTATGCTTTCTAAGCTACAGGAGACTTCTGTTTCTCTCAATGTGACAACATTAATAAGTTCTTACAGCAGGGAGAATGCTCTGAGGTGTAATGACAGGAAGCAAATGAGCTTGTGGAACATATTATCCATAGGAACGATGTAATGTACACAAGAGAGCCAAGCAGACTTTCCAGAGTTATCTGCAGGACAGCTGTCAGAAAGTTGCAAGAAATATCTCAGTTCAGAATATTTGCTGCATTGTTGATTAGTATTGTAAAAGTCTTCATGGCCCCACAAAACTGATGAGTGTGAGTTCTCACAATACTTTTTTTTTATGTTTGTTCCTATTCACGTTCAACCTTACCTACCAATACATTCTCACACGCTGTCTTTACCTCTTCTCCCTTTCTCAGTGCCTCTACCTCTCTCAATTGCCTTATGTCTCTTGCTTTGTCTCAATGTCTTGCGCCCTGTTGCTCTCTCTATCTCTTTCTTATCCACAGGAATGACAGTAAACTTCCTAAGTCCTACCACTTTAATTCAAAGGTTTCAAAGGCACATTTAATGTCAGAGAAATATATACAATATACATCCTGAAATACTTTTTCTTCACAACCATCCATGAAAACAGAAGAGTGCCCCCAAAGAATGAATGACAGTAAAATATTAGAACCCCCCAGCCCTCCCCTCCCACACATAAGCAGCAGCAAAGCAACAGTCCCCCTCCCCCACCAGCAAAAAAAAATCAGCACCCACCACCAAGCACTCAAGTGTGCAGCAAAGCATCAGCAAAGACACACACTTGCAGTACCTCAAAGACCACTTGTTCACCGAGTATTCGACATACCAAAGGCTCTCTCTCTCCCTAATAAGGGAGAAAGAGATGTCTCCATTTCTGAGTGAGAGGGGAGACATTCTTCCTCCTACTTTGATATGTTTGTGATCTCCTACACTATTATAATGGAACCCAATGTAAGCTTGAGGAACAGCATCTCATCATCCATCTGAGCACTCTGTAACCTTCTGGGTTCAAAATCAAATTCCGCAGCTTCAGGTAACTTGTTTTCTCAGATTAAAATACCTCAGGACATCCATCTGTGATATTGGCTGTCTCCATTGGTACAGCTTGACCTGTTGGGCATTTTGAAACTTTTACATTCCTTTGAGACTGCTGTCTCTCTCTAACTGCTCTATGCATTCATTAACCTGATGACCTGATTTAAAGATACCTTCACATCAAGTATGGCCTTAGCATACCTTAGCTATTCCAGTCAACAGCAGGACAGCAAAAGCCAGCCCTGCTTTTGGAAGGCAGTGAAATAAAATATAGGAATGAAGAGGAATTGTCCTAAAGACCAAGATGGATTGTGCTGTTGTCATACTCCCTTATGCTTTGGAGACATGGACAAGTACAGCAGACATGCCAGACAGCTTAACCACTTCCACATGACCTGTCAGTGCTAAGTTTTTCACATTAATTGACAGGACAAGATACTGCTTCTGTTGCAATTAAACATCCCGAGCATTTGCACATCTCAAATCCAGTGGGCAGGATGTGTCAGAAGAGTGGCTGATGGCAAAATACCAAAATAGAAACTTTATGGCGAGCTGACTGATGGCAAAAAGATGGAGAAAAGAATTCTAAGACTCTTAAAACATTTCTGAAGAGTTTCAACAGTGTCAAATACCACTGGAATCAAGCATTAGATCATCCTGTTTGGCCTACCTGCATAAAAAGAGGTGTTCCTACATATTGGGAAGCTTTAATCATGGATGAAAAGAGATTCTCAAAAATGAAGATCTGATGCTACAACATCCCTACGTCTCTGTCATTTGCGTGAAAAGAATTATCAGGCCCAAATTGGTTTGATCAGTCACCTCCATACAAATCACAACATGATAGATGATATCAAGGTCTTATTTGAGAGTGAGTATTGAACAAGAACAATCCTTCCCTTACCTACTAATGTTTTTTCTTTCTTTCCCTGTTAACAAAGGGTCTTCAATTTGAAATATTCATTTCTTTTCTCTTTCTACAGATGGTACCCATCCCACTGAGTGTTTCCACAGTGTTTACCACAAATACCATGCACATGTGCATAAGATATAAAACTCAGAAATGAATATTTAGCCTAATTAATCCATTGTGCTCAATACATCCCTCCTCTCATCTTTCCTCATCTAAATCTATCACTGTAATCTATTTCCTTCTCCCTCAAGAGTTTGTTCCGTCTCCCCTTAAATGTATCTATAGTATTTGTAAACATACATTTAAGAGCATGAGGGTAACAAAGTTTTTTCTGAATTTCATATTGGATTACTTGATAACTATTTTACAGTGATGGCCTCAACTTCTGCTCTTCCCCAAAAATGGAAACATTATAGGTGAATCAACTCCATCCAAAACCCTACATTAGTTTTATAATACCTCAAACTGCTTTTCTCATGAGACAAGAGAGCCAGCCTGTTCATCCTTTCCTGTTGTGTATGCTCTTGCATTTCTATATCATCCTTGTAAATCTTTCCTCCATCACTCCAGTGCTTAGCAAAACACTATGAAAGATCATAGGGAGTAGGTACAGAGGGCTGGAGACACGTACTCAACATCTTAGGAACAGCATCTTCTCCCTCGGCCATCAGATTTCTGAATGGGCCATGAACACTACCTCACTATTTTGCTCTCTTTTTGCATTATTTTTTTAATATTTCTTATTGTACCTACAGTGTTTTTTATTTATTGTACTGTACTCCTACTGCAAACAACAAATTTGATGATATACATCAGTGATAACAGACCTGATTCTGATTGAAGGAAGTTACAAATTGTTGGGCTCGCTCACCTATAACTACTGTTGAGATGCAAAGCCACGAGATAGGCAAAGCTGAAATTTGAAATAAACTTTTATTCAGTAAACCCATGCACCTACAAAAATCTCAAAACTCAAAACTCAATAGTACATCCCAAAGCATAACTTTAAATGGTTTACCCAATAACATTCGAGAGGAAAGTTGATCAGTGAAAGTCAGCCTGGGATTGGTTGTCAGCTGATGAAACGGCATTAGTTGTTGCAGTTCACTATAACACCTCCCTCTTGTAGGTAATAACCTTTAAGATTTGAGCCAAGGATCGATTTGGATTGGAACAACCAGCTCGAACTAGCAATCAGTCCTTCTTAGTGGTTGCAGGAGATCACTTCCTTGTTGCGTTGTGACTTGTGGCTGTGCTGGTGCTGGTGGTTGGTTCAATCAGGTTAAATGAAGCTCTTCCAGGAGGAGATGAGGGTCCAGTTCTGTGTTTGATGATCTAGCTAACAAGCCTGTTGTGCCTTTGGGAGCATGTGTCTGCAACTGGTTGATGTGGCGACACCGACAATATGTGTCTACGATAACTTTGTAGAGCACTTTCCACATTCATTTGACAATCGGGCCTGGTACCCAGGGGTCTTGCCCATTGCAATACTGCCTGACACACACTGCAGCTCTGGGCTTGAATGACTTCACCCATCAACCAAGTTCTGTGTGGCTGGCTTTGTGCACCTGACTGTCTGCCTTTATCAGATGTTGGACACTCTGCCAGAATTGCATCCAACACTGTCACAGTTTTCTTCTCAAAATCCCTTCAGTGACTTCCCTCAAGGCCTGTATGTGGTGTAATTTGATATGTAAACAGAAATAAACTTGCCTTGCCCAATGCTCCTTCCCCTCTTGATTTTGGAAGCAACTGTTTGAAGATATCCACAAATCTCTCTGCGTGGCTGTTGGACTGTGGATAATTCTGGTGTTCTGGCAGTATGCAGCAAACTGTTATGAACTGTATTGAGTACCAATGGAAACAAGAGTTTCTGCCATCTCAAAGCAGCTGGAGCAGCTGTTGAATGGTAGCCTCTGTCATTGTTGACTTCATAGATAATACTTCTGCCCATTTGTATTAGGCAACAACCAGGACAAGGTAGGTAAACCTGTTGATTGGGCCAGTGAAGTCAATGTGTAATTGACTCCAAGATCTGGTAACTTGAGGCCATGGTAGTGGTTTGTCTCTACTTGGATACTTTGCTGCCACAGAGCACTGAGAACACTGCTTGCATACAAATGTGATATTTTGTCAATGCCCGGTCAGTATGCAAAATTTCTTGCCAGGGCTTTTATTCAGTTGATACCTGGGTGACCATGAGAGAATCGTTCCAGTACTTTTGGTCGAAGTATTCATGGAATCACTATTCTGTCTCCAAACATTAGGCTGGAGTCTACATTTGACAGCGATGTATGACGTCAGTAGATGGCCAACTTTGACTGGCCATCTGACAATGAGGTATCTGGAGTTATGTTGAAGAAGAAGAGCTGCAGCCATTTCTGTACTGATCTTGTCAACTGTGAACAGAAGACCTTCAGCAGTATCCAGTGCAACTTGGTGGACTTCACAATCAATTGAATTCGCACCCACAAATCCATCTTCCTTTTCTGTAACCTGTCATTCATAAGTGTGGAGAGGGCATCTGTCTGACCATGTTTGTGGATAGATGTATACTTGATTTTAAAATCATAGGCTAATAACATCATTACCCACCTTTATAGATGATTTGCTTTGTACATCAGGATGCCTTTCTTAACCTAAAGATAGACAACAGTGGCTTGTGATCAGTAAGGAGAGTAAAGCAGCTGTCATAAAGGATCTTGTGGAATTTTGTCACAGCAAAGATGAATCCCAAGGCTTCCTTCTCAGTTTGACCATAGTTCTTTTCCACTGTGGTCAGTGATCTGGCTGCATGCTTGACAGCTATTTCTGAACCATCAGGGAAGATATGGGATACGACAGCACCCACCTGGAAGTTGGACACATCCGTTGCAATGACGTTTGGCAACTCTAGGTTGAAATGTGTCAAGGGCAGGTCAGCATATTCTCCACCTGATCAAAAGCCTCTTGGTAGTGTTTGGACCATTTCCACGTGTCACCCTTGTTTAGCAGGGCATTAATTGGCTCCCGTGTTGGCACGTGGCCAAGTGGTTAAGGCGTCGGTCTAGTGATCTGAAGGTCCCTAGTTCGAGCCTCAGCTGAGGCAGCGTATTGTTCCCTTGAGTAAGGCACTTAACCAGACATTGCTCTGCGATGACCCCAGTGCCAAGCTGTATCGGTCCTAGTGTCCTTCTGTTGGACAACATCAGTGACGTGGAGAGGGGAGACTTGCAGCATGGGCAACTGCCGGTCTTCCATACAACCTTGCCCAGGCCTGCGACCTGGAAACCTTCCAAGGCGCAAATCCATGGTCTCATGTGTTACGTACCCCGTAACTGGGTTGTCAAACCAGCAGAAATGGATCACTCAGTTGGAGTCTGGAGTACTAGAACTAAGAAAGTTTTATTAAAGAAACAAACAACACAGTAATCGAAAGGATAATAAATGCAACAGTTCAGCGATGATAAACACACATGTGCACAGAATTAAGATAACAGCATCAATCAAGCTCTATCGTTGTCTAGGGGTAAATGACCAAATTTCAAAGTGACTCAAAGTTCAGTCCAGTTTAGTAGTTCAGTTCGCAGTAATTGTTGCCATGGCGATGGACAACGTGGGGGGAGAGAGAGAGAAAACGGGAACGACTGATCATTCAGACACGGCTTCACTCACAGACCGGCGATATGGCTCACAAGCAGCTTTTGGGCAGGTCCTTGGTGATGTCACCTGAGGTCACTGACTGTGACCCCTCCTCCAGATGCGGTCGATCCTCTGCAGTGAACCCGGCACCCAGGCAAGGGCGGACACACACCGGGTTCCCGCTGATCATACCTTTCCACCCTGGCCGTTGTCTGATACTTCCCACCGACTCGTGAGAGGCGTACCGCTTCCAGGGTCTCGTTACCTCGGGTGGCGTGTGTGTTGCCTTAGCGAACCGGTCCCTTTTTATCCCCCTGCTGGGGTATCGCCTGTCCATCACTTCAAACAGTTCAAGGTTCAAAGAGGGGAGCCGCTCCAGACAGCTCTCTCTCCCCCGTCCCTTCATTACACATCTCCAGACGCTGCTCCATTGTTCCTTATCTCTCCTTCCCCTGGGGACAGGTGGCAGACCACTTGCTGATGTCACTGATGCTAACCCAGGCCAGCAAACATCTTAATTTTATGTGTATTCTCGTCACACATGAGACTAACGGATGCCTATGAATGAAAATTGGCTCCCTCCGCCAGTGCATTGCTGGAAGAACTGCTGAAAAATGACAGATCATTCTCAAAAATGATCGTAAAGTTCTGACATCTAATGGTGGAGGCATCTTTAAGATAGCAGTGTTGATTTCGGGACCTGGCTGATGACCGTGCTTATCTATGAAGAATCCCAGATGCTTAACTGAAGACATAAAGAGGTTGCATTTTATGCCTGAAGTTGCATTCCAAAGTCTTGTAGTTTGTAGTTTGTTTAAGATGTGGTCCAGGGTTTGGCATAGTTCTGTCTGATCCATGCCCATCACAATAATATTGTCAAGGAAAGTAGCAACACTGTCAATATCACTCAGCATGGTGACCATAAACTGTTGGAAAATTGAAGGTGCCACCTATACCCTCAAAAGCAGATGGAAGAAGAAAAGCAACCCCTGATGGGTTGTTATGATGAAAAGCTCCTGTGAATTTTCCACCATTTCTACCTGGAGGTAAGATTCAGCCAAGTCCGACTTCACAAAGTAGTTGTGTTTTACTGGATCTCTTTGCAAAGAGATCTGCCGGCACTGATAATGGATACTGGTGTGTATCCAGAGCTGCATTAAAACCAATTGAGAAGTCTGCATACAACCTCACTGTACCATTGGTTTTCTTGATTACGATTATTGGGGCTACCCAGCATGAGTAGTTAACAGTTTTGATCACACCAGATTGTTGCGGGTGATCTTGGTCTTCCTCCACATTTGGTAAGGCTTACATATACAGGTTTTTTAGAACAGAAGACTAGCTTTGTGTCTGGACAGAGATGGAGTTTTCATTGCAGTTTGGTGCAGCACCCTAAACCACTTAAAACACTGCTACATACTGCTGTTAGAGTTATTGTATGGTCTCACGTATTGATGGCTTTAACTGACAGGATTTGAATGGCCAATGTCTTTGTACAGACCTCATCCGGGGGGTGTTCAGAGATCAAGCTTGTCCATCCAGTCAGTGCCAAGGACATAGAGATTTAGCTAGTCTGTTAGGTAACACACACCATTGACTTGGTTACAGTTCAGCTTCACCATGCAGTGCAGTTCGGCAATCAGTTGGAGGGTTCCACCCGTGCATTGCAGGCATAGTGATGAATTGATTTGACTAGTGGGGACCAAAGTGCCTGCCATGTGTGTTTGGAGATAATGGTGATGTCTGAGTTGTAGCTTGACCAACTGATCGTTGATAAATATGTTGATGCACTGTCTCCTGGGGGCAAAGTCAACTTTGAACATGACCATTAAATTCCTTGTAGATTTTGATGACTTCTGAAATTTCTTGTCCTTGTGTTTTACTAGCTGAGAAGACAGTGAAGTCAAAAGCTTTCTTTGTGACCATGGTGTTGGCAGTTGCTGCAAATGTGTTTCTTGCATTGGCAGATTTTTGGGGTAATCCCATGCATCACAGTTCTAACAAAGCTGTGTTTGGCCGCTTGGAGGGATGATGCCTGGGCCACTGGAAACTGCATAGACATGGTACTTTTCAACCATATGATATAGTGTTTCAGGTTGATCAAACACTGATATTCTTGTGTGACAGCTTGTAGAGTCATATCAGAATCTTGCTGCAGTCTGGCCAGGAGCTGCTTGCAAATGTCTGCTTCACCATGTGCCTTAAGTCCAAAAATCAGACATCTGAACTGTGATTCAGTCATGTTACCCAGCTTAAACTTTTCACATTCGCATTTGATGACACCGACATATGTGATGAAGTCATTGGTGTTGTGTTTTATGAGTTTTAGGCAATGATAGCAAACACTGAAGAGAGATAACTACTCTCCAAAAATGCTTGTTAGCTGTTGGACAGTATTGTCAAACAATAGGTCACACAGGTTCTTAGGCAGAATACAGATGAAATAACACTCATGGTCAGCAGTACCCAATTTTCAAAGCAAAGTGCATGACTTTCACGAGTCATCTTTACTGATGTCTTGACCTGGAATATATCATCATAGCGTTTGAACCATGATTAAAACTTAACTGCCAAAGCAGCATCAAACTAGAAGTTGATAATGGACGTAACATGAATTCTGTTCAGCGTTTGACACCAACATTATTGGACTCACCGATAGCTTGCTGGTCAAGGTTTCGATTAACTTCAGCTGGGTCACCTCAAATTAAGCTTGCTGCTGTTGTAGAATTGTGCGCAAGTCTTCTGCTCAAATTGCCATGTTGCTATAATACACATCTCGTTGCCACTCTGTTGTGTCCGCTCACCTATAACTAATGAGACCCAAACCCAGGAGATAGATCAAAACTGGAACTCAAACTATTCAGTAAACCCACACAACTACAAAAATTTCAAAACTCAGAACTCAATATTACATTCCAAAGCACAATTATTTAAATGGCTTATCCAAAAATGTTCAAGATATTGATAGGAACAATGATCAATTAGTAAAAGTCAGCCTGGGATTGGTTGTCAGCTGACCTATACCCGTTGGTTGTTTTGGCTCACCGTAACACCAATCATGCACATGATAATCATGTACAGACTGAAGTTTCTGGAGGTTTCATTTTATGCATTATATTTATTTTGTAAGTTATAGTCATTTTTATGTTTTTGCAGTGTACATCTGCTATAAAACAATAAATTTCATGTCATATAAGTCAATGATAATAAACCTGGTTCTGATTGTGAGGATCCTCCATTAAAGTTGGAGGAGTTTCTCTCATCTTGGGAGGAATTCAGTTCAGTTTTATTTCTCGCAGAAACTACTCAGTTTTTCCTGGCTAAATATAGTGTAATAAACTGGTTTTAATTATGTATCTCATTTTTACTTCAAATGGAAGGGCTTTAAACTGAAAAAATTAATCATGGGCAACAAATGATTTCTTTAATGTAGTGTTTTTCCTGAATGGTTCCAACTTTACTTTCCAGGTGAAAAAAAATTACAGAGTGACGCTAGTTTGCAAACAGAAAAGGTACAAAGAGTACAACTTGATTCAGGTAAAAGTTTTAGTTTCGTGCTTTAAGTTATAGTTAATTTAATTTTCACTTGAAAATGGGAAAATGCACTGGAACTCGAAATAAAAACTGAAATATGACGGGAAAACTGCAACAGATCTACAGAAAGGACATTGACCCAAAATGTCAATTTTGTTTTTTGGTTCATACAAAGTGTCAGGTTAGTTCAGCAGTTCTAGCACTTTTTGTTTTTAAGACATCTTGAATTCTAGCCAGAAGAAAAAAAAGTTATTCCTTAAGTAACTTTTACTGCTACTAGCAAAATAGTCCCAAGTATAGTTCTTATGGCTACTACATTCCTTTCAAAGTGTGAAGATCTCTGCGACCTCATCAGAAGATTCCACAAACTTCACTTTTTTTCATTTCATCAGAATCCTTCTCTTATTCTCTCATTTATTCTGACAGCTCACTCAGAACTTTATTAGCTCTTCATGACTCGCCAAAAACCCATAGGATTATTTTTCCTAGCAAAAGGGATTATTTGAACTCAAGCCAAAGCAGCCCTTGAAAAACATCTTCACCAGAGTTTTACTGATCAAACTGAGCACCAACAAAGACTCAAAGAAGTTTAGAATTCAGCAAGGGTACTTTTAAATAACACAGGTTGTGAAAACAATAGGTGTGGAGGGAAGCAGCAGGGGGCGGGGGAGTGAGTTGACTTCCTTCTGAGCAAATTTCATGCTTACTTAACATACGGCTTCAGTAGGTTTTTGTTTTTGTAATAAAGATGAGATGATATAAAAAAAATTGTTTTACACATTTCAGATGAGAAAACTGTTCAAGAACCCATTGGAGTAGAACGTGAAACCCGGTTACCAAGAGACATTGAAAACCTTACTTTCAATAAATGTGGTATTATTATCTTCGTTACTAAAATGTCTCAGATAACAGTGATTGTGCAATTTTTAATATGGTACTGAGCTTGACAGCCATCAATCCATCAATTGTTAAACCTGAGCAAGTCACTTTTCAAGACTCACCATGCTAATCACAGGACCCATGGATGTTACATCCGCTCGAGATTTTTTAAAATTTCTAACTTAATTTTGTTTCAATTTTATAAATTAGCTTCATTCCCTATTTTAATTTTTAAAGAGGTATTATGTGTCCTGCAGCTGATAACTTCACTGAAACCCTCAGGAGGAATGGTGAGCAACCCCCCTCCCTCCAGATGATTTAAGTTATTTGTCCCTGTCAATCTGCTGATGATCCTATCCCAGGTTATCTGTGAACAAAACATGGATGATGAACTATTTTTTGTTTTAAAGGAGAACAAAATTTGAATTCATGGCTGCTCCATCCTTTCAGTATGAGAAACAAAAGTTTGCTATATTTTTATCTTTTAAGTATTATTATGATTTATTTATATTGGGTAAATTTTATTCACTTTTCCCCTACAATTATTGATTGACAAAGAAAGCTTATGACCTGATGACATCTTTAATTCATATTCTTCATTATCATAAATTAAAGGTGAACAATTAACCGTGCCACCAGGTTTAGATGGGAATAACCTATGGTTTTGGAATTTGAATATTTTTACTTCCTACATTTTGTCTGGACACTGGACAAATCAAATTTATGATATTGGTTGGATGGGTCAATAATGATGGACACACATTGTGAATATTTCCTCCAAGAAGTAGGTGTGGAACACAAATGGATTTTTTTAAAGATCATCTTGTCATAAGAAAGGTAGCATTTGATGCCTATTTCTAATTGCCTTTGAGAACCTTGTGGTGATCTGCTTCCTTCTAGAACTGATGCAGTCCTTCTGCTGAAGTTATTTTGATAATGCTGACTTTCATTCCTGCTTCAAAGAGAGGAAATCTCCTTTGCTAACCAACTTTATAGAATTTGTCTAACCAATCTTATAGAGTTTTTCAAGGAAATTGTCTAACCAATCTATAGAGTTATTCAAGGAAATTACCAGTTAAGTGGATGAAGGCAAGGCAGCAGGTGTTGTCTACATGGACTCCAGTAAGGCATTTGACAAGGTCCCACATGGAAGGCTGGTCAAGAAGGTTCAGTCGCTTGGCATTTAGGATGAGGTAGTAAATTGGATTAGACATTGGCTTTGTGGGAGAAGCCAGAGAGTGGTCATAGAGGGTTGCCTCTCTGACTGGAAGCCTGTGACTAGTGGTGTGCCACAGGAATCAGTGCTGAGTCCTTTGTTCTTTATCATCTATATCAATTATCTTGATGATAATGTGGTTAACTGGATCAGCAAATTTGCGAATGACACCAAGATTGGAGATATATTAGTCAGTGAGGAAGGCTATTGTGGCTTGCAGAGGGATCTGCATCAGCTGGAAAAAATGGGCTGAAAAATGGCAGATGGAATTGAATGCAGATAAGTGCGAGGCATTGAACTTTGTTAGGACCAACAAGGGTAGGTCTTACACAAGTGAATGGTAAGGCAGTGAGGAGTGTGGTAGAACAAAAGGATCTGGGAATACAGGTACATAATTCGTTAAAAGTAATATCACAGGTAGATAGGGTTGTAAAGAAAGCTTTTGGCACATTGACCTTCGTAAATCAATGTAATGAGTACAGAAGATGGGATGTTGTGTTGAAGTTGTTTAAGATGTCGGTGAGGCCTAATTTAGAGTACTGTGTGCAGATTTGGTCACAAACCTACAGGAAAGATGGTTGTATTACAGGCAAGGTTGAAAGAGTGCAGAGAAAATTTACAAGGATGTTGCCAGATCTGAGGACCTGAGTTATAAGGAAAGATTGAATAGGTTAGAACTTTATTCTTTAGAACGTAGAAGATTGAGAGGAGATTTGATACATAATTATGAGGAGTATAGATAGGGTAAATGCAAGCAGGGTTTTTCCACTGAGGTTGGGTGGAACTACAACCAGAGGTCATCCTCAACACCCTCATGTTCCACTCAAGGAGTTTAAGTGGAACATGAGGGCAAACTTCTCCTCTCAGAAGGTCGTGAAAGTGTAGAATGAGCTGGCAGCACAAATGGTCCATGCAAGTTTGATTTCAATGTTAAGAGAAGTTTGGATAGGTACATGGACAGTAGGGATATGGAGGACTATCGTCCCAGTGCAGGTTGTTGGGAGTAGGCAGTTTAAATGGTTTTGGCATGGACTAGATGGGCTGATCAGCCTGTGCTGTAATTCTCTATGACTCTAAACCAACCCTTTGGCATTTCTAAGATATTGTTGCCAAATATTAATTTCTTTGCCACGACGATTATATTAGAAGATCTCGTTTCCTTTAAGAACAGTGACCCACTTCATGTCACATTTTTAATTGGTAACCAGTTGACAATTTGGATTTATTATTTACTTATGAAGGGAGCCTTATCATTTAATGGGTAACCCAAAGTTATTTTTGATTATATTTCATATTAATCGTATATGAACCTATTCTGCTGCTGCTCCCTGTTACCTGCCCCTTTCACTCTCACAATTTCCCCACCTAATGACACCTAGGATATGCCAAAAAATACATACACACTTGAGCACAGAATTTTAGTTACATCTGAAAACAAGTAGGGTGTCTGAGATATTCTTGAAGGTAAATTGCACCTCTATTAAGCTGTGCATTGTAATTGCAGATAACAAAAATAGTACTGAAAGGATGGGTGACGAGATGTTGAGATGGTTATTAGGCCATTATAAAAACAGTGAAAAGGAGGGGCAAATTCCTCCTCTTGGTGAGCTGGAAACACTTTTTATAGCAGGTGGATAGAAATCACAGGTCATGCAAATAATGGAGCATTGCATCCAAAGCTGAGCTAAAATACAACAAGAAATATAACGATCAAATTAGAGATATTAATGAGGGAAAATAGCTCCTGTATATTCTTCTTTGTATGCCACCTGTGGTATTAATTATTCATAAAATTAAAAACCGTCAGAAGGCATCATCATTCCCACCACCTCCCAATACAACATATTCTATTACTTGTTCCCCTATCTTTTTACAGTCTTGCTCATGCAGCTATTATTATCTGACTTCTCACCACAAATTGCGTTGTACATATGAACTAAAAGCAATTCCTCTCTTGAAGGGAGCAAACTGCAATTATGGAGTTTTGTGGAGGCTCCTATAGCTTGTACTTTTGGAAGAAACTTTACAAAGCCTTTCTTCATTATCTTATTTTTTTCTGGATTTGGCATTGATTCAACTTGGTCATGTAGTGAGGGCAAGAAATGTGAACATTTGTCTGTACTTCCATGCTGATTAGCTCAATATCATACTTCAGTATAACATACATAATTCAAAAGTTTAGATGGAGCAAGTGAAGAGCTGGGATCTTCCAAAAAGCACCAGAATCTAACTTATCCGGCATTTAAAATGGACACCTAATAGTCCTTCTCCATATGATATGCAAAGCTCCCTCCTGGTATAGTGAGAACATTTGATTGTATGGCTAAATCAGTGTTTCCAACCTTTTTTAGCCCAACGTCCCCCTAAAGCACCTTCATACTTGCCAGCGCCCCTCTTAGGCACAATATACTTTCTGGCGCTCCCATTTTTTTGCCAGAGAGGTAAGGGCAAATACTAACTCAGAATTCTCACTCTTCACTAGGGGACGTGGACTAATTGGACATTCCAAATCCGACCACTCCTTCCCCTCACTCCTTAGAAACAATAGAACCCTGTCTTTGAAATCTCCATCCCCAGCTACCGTTATGTCAGCGCTGGTCTGCATTAAAATGAGAGCTGCGCCCACCATTTTATCAAATCTCCACCCAGCAATCGCGAATTTATCAGTACTTAACAGGCGAATTAACAATTAATCCAGAGTACGAATATCTACCCAACTGGTTCAATGCTCAGGATAATCACACAGCAGCCAACAAAATCAATCCCGGACAAGCCCCCACAATTTTAACTCTCAGTTTGGCTAGCGGCTTAATCTAGGGGAAGACCGCCCAGGGCCTGGCCAAACTTAAGAAATCTTGTTTGGGTGGATGCTGCGCGATGTGCCACCTGTTACAAATCAGTACCACAAAATAACAAACAGTACACAAAATGCGATTAAATGACTGAGCTTTATAATTCTTAATTTGACTATATGGTTAGTAAAGAAACAAAAAAAAGAAAATGGCCTATTCTCATGAAACAGTCTAATGCGCAAAGTTGGAGCTCACGGTTCAGTCCACTGGTTTCCCGTCGACCTCCTCCAAACGTAGCCAACCCTCAGACCCTCGCTCCAAGTCCACTCTGTCCGGCGGTCTACCGACACTCTCCATTCATGTCTTCTCTCATCTCTCCCTGGCAAAAGACCGCAAAATCCCTGCTCCCAGACCCACAAGAAAGAATAACATCCCTCTCATTGGACCGCCCCACATTTCAAAGCCTCATTATCTCTAGTCATAACCCAAACATTGCTGCTACAGAGAAACCACTACATTTGCAATGAAGCCTTGCAGTGTGTTACCCAAGTTTCAAGCATGTTGTGACAATAAGTACTCACCTCCTGCAGAGCTATGGTTCTTACTATGTTCCACTGCCTCATCTTGTTTTTTGGAAGTGTCTGCTCTACTAACGGTCTGTCAGGTCTCATGCCTCAAGTTAGGATGCCATTTACCACCCCTCCCCCAAGAATCTTGAATGCCCCCTCCCCCCCGATGACTTCTGTTTCCCCTAATGCCGCCTGAGGACACATAACCACCCCATTGGAAATCAGTGGGCTAAATAAATAAGCCCAAATTTATCTAGTGATAGGTCTTGTCACTTTCTTGAAATCATAGTCACCATCTAAATTTACTATTGATAAGTTGTTCAAATAACTCAGCTATCAAAATATTTACTTTATCATAACAATTTTTTATAGATCTTTCAGATCTAATATACTTTGAAAAGGAACAATGCCCTTGTAAAATGCCCAAGGTTAAAAAGGTGATGTACTTTTGATATACTTGAATATTATTTGAATAATAGTTTTGAACTTACTATGTTCTTGATTTTGGAATTGCTTTAAAACTTTGTTTTTATTATTTTTCAGGACAAGTTAAAATGGACTATAATTACACCAAATATTAGAGAAAATGGAAACAAAAAATTTAGGTGATTAATTCGTTCCTCTATAGAATTTGACGAATAGCAGCATCCCTTTCTACAGTCAAGTATCACCAGCCACAAAAACTTGAATTTACATAGTACTTTTGTTATAATTGCAATGTAGCTCAGGCCAAAGAATTGAAATCAAACCAGTATTGATATATATATAAAATTACTTACATAAAAATGTGGATAGGTGATTTCACAGATGATACAAAAATTGGTAGTGATCTGGATGGTATAGAAGATTGCTAAAGATACAGTAGAAATTAGATCTGTTGCAGGTAAGGGTAGAAAAATGGCAAATGAAGTTTAATTCGGCAGGTGTGAAGCACTTTGGGAGATCAAATGTACAGGCAAAATACGCAGTTAAAGGCAGGACCTTTAACAGAATGGATGTATGGAGAGATCTTGAAGTCTAAGTCCATAGCTTTCTGAAAGTGGTTGATAGTGTGGTAAAGAAAGCATATGGCATGCTTGCCTTTATTTATCAAGGCACTGAGTTCAAGTCAGAAAATTATGTTGCAGTTTTATAAAACTCTAGTTGGGTTGCATCTGGAGTATTGCATTCAATTCTGGTTACCGAATTATAAGGAGGATATGGAGGCTTTAGAGAAAATGGAGAAGTTGTTTACCTGGATGCTGCCTGGATTAGAGCGATGTTCTATAAGGAAAGGACAAACTTTGGATTGTTTTCTCTGGAGTAGCTGGGCCTGAGGGGAGACTTGATGGAAGTTTATAAATTTGTGAGAGGCATAGATAGACAGCTATTATCTTTTTTTACCCAGGTCAAAATGTCTAATAATAGAGGGCATGCATTTAAGGTGAGAAGGGGTAAGTTCAAAGAAGGTGTGAGGAGCAAGCTTATTTCAACGGAGTATGGTGGCTGCCTGGAATGAGATGCCAGGGTTTGTAGTGGAAGCAAATACAGAGGAGGCATTTGAGAGACTTTCAGATAGGTATGTGAATGGGCAGAGAATGGAGAGATACGAATCTCGTACAGGCAGAAGGGATTAGTTTAGGACGGTGTTTAATTATTAGTTTAAGTAGTTTGGCACAACATCATGGATCGAAGGGCTATTTCCTATGCTGTGCTGTTCTATGTTCTGTTCTATCCGTCCTATCTGGCTGCATCATTGTGCGTTACAGAAGCTGCAAGGCATCGGACCATAAGACCCTACAGAGGATAATAAAAATTGCTGAGAGGATTACTGGGGCCTCCCTCCCTGCTATTTGTGACACTTATCAGGAATGTTGTATATGAAGGGCCCAACACATTGTTGAGGATCCCTACCACCTAACCCACAATCTATTTGGCCCACTACTGTCCAGAAGGAGGTACAGGAGCATCAGGACTAGGCCTGCCAGACTGGGTAACAGCTTCTTCCCTCAGGCTGTGAGACTAATGAATACCCTGCCACCACCCGAGGTCTCTAGTCACTAGAACCGCGAGCTATTTACTGTTTGCATGTGCTGTGCACTGCATGCACTTTGAATTTTTTTTATATATATTTTAACATACTGTGGTAGTATTTTATTTTATGTGCTGTGTGTGATATATGTTTCGTAAGTGCACTGTGGTCTGGAGGAACGTTGTTTCTTTTGATTGTATATATGTATAGTCAGATGACAATAAACTTGAATGTGAACTTATGCAGAAGCTTTAAGGTCGATTAAAAAATTAAAAATTCTTGCTACGTCTCCCTGTGAACTCTACAATTGGAATAAAAAACTGTAGGAATCACCAAATACTCTGAAGCTATTATAATCTTCAGAAAAAAATCAACCACCAATTAACCCATATGAAATTGATAATTCTATTCAAAAGTGCTGATCAGAGAGTGGACAAGATCTTTCCAGCTGCTGAACATGCTATAAGAGTTTGCCTTTTACAGAGGATGGTAGGTTCCTTGTGACACAAATCTGGTAACTTTATTGTATTAAAGCTCAGATCACAATGTGCTTGTACTGTTCAAGCAACCATTAAAATGAACAAGGCAATACACTTTTTGTACCCTGATATAGTTCACAAGACTTGGTAGCCTTCAGATTTCGTGGAGCTCCTTAGTTAATTTGCCTCATCTTTTGTTATTCCTCTTTCCTTCTTTCTATATTCATGGTCAAAACAAACACTTCAAACTTTCGTTAAATTCCTACATGCTTTTCTGGATCACATTTCATGACTGATATTAATCCCCAAGCCATAAGTTTTCTATTGTTTAATTGGTTTCCAGTAGTTTAAGCACTTGTTACAAATTGATTTCATCTTATCCTACACAGATGATAAGAGGATTTAGACTATCATTCCATTTGTAGTTCAGTTGTTTACACATAATTCCACAATTTAAAATTTGCCTTTACAAGTTAAGAATATTTTAACAATTGAAAATCTTGCATGCCTGTAATGTTTATTTACACAATTAATGAACTCATGCAGTAATAAGAATAAACATGATTTGATTAATTGTCATTTCCCATAGCGTATTTCCTGCAACATGTGTTAGGTTGAGTGAGTGCCAGTTGGAATGTTGAGTTGCTAATTGCTAGTGCTGTCATCCAATCATCTCTAACTGAACTCATCATCTTCCTGCTGTGCACATTTCTGGTGAACATCCACTGTGTGAATGCTAGCAACTTCACCAAACAGGCACAAATATGTCCGCATGTAGCAGGTGTTATTTTGGAGCTCTAGGAATGTATTCAACACTCATAAAATAAACACCACAGAGCCCAATTTGATTCTCAGGATTAGTCACATCTGTTATTCTTAGCTACTCACAGCAGCAAAAATTAATCTCAAAAGAATCTAACAGTAGTTATTTTTAGTTATTTAAATCTTCTTCCTAAGCTAATATTTTAATATTTCTTTAAAGCATTTTTCTGCCAGATAAAGGTTATTATGAATGTGCTGTAACCAAGCTGAGATGGATAACAAAATCACAGGTTACCCTAACTTATGAATATTGCTCCTGGAATGAATATATTTCAGACGTGCAGAAGCAATGTTGGATAATTGGAAGTTCATTATTCAATATCACCACTCAAGAAGGCAATGTGGAAGCTGTTTACCTCCCTCATTTTATTTGTGAAACAGGTATTTTTTAAAAATATTATCAGATCAATACTTGCTTTACTATGTTTTGTCATTTTATGTTTTACCTCCTGTTAACAATAAATGAAGCATACAAGGAAATATTTTTGCTTATAGGATTCCCTAATGTATTCATAATTTTCACTAGTCATTGATTTGGATAAGGTTACTTAACTCTTTGAGCCAAATCTCCATTTGATGAATACTTCAGCTCAATATATTGGCCTTTTTTACCATATACCTTGCTACACTTTCCAAACAGAGCTGTATCAATCACTGACTTGTAGGCTCCAGTTAAACCATAATTTCTATACTGAAGTGAATACAAACCATATATTTATACAAATTATCTGCAATCTTTTGTGAAAGTTATCTGCATAATTTAATCCTGTAATGTTTGGTAGCATTCTGAGGAATCTGTGTTGTATGACCTACAAGACCAATACATCATAATTGAGGTGTAGTGCACAAGATTGAGGCATTTCAGAATATAAAGTAAGTGCTACAAAAGGAGCTGATAGAAATGGAGTAATGTATACTACAGTGATTGTAGTAGAATGCCAGTGATTCAAGGAGAAAACAGAAAAAAATGAGGTAATTTTTTTTCTATTATTGCAGCTGTGTCCTGAAATACATAATGTTCACACTGACATTCTTTGCCATTCCTCCACATTGGCAGCTTCCATGGAAATATAGCTGCTCAGTTAATGGACGATACCCTACCCTTCCTGACCTTGTACACCAACTTCTCTGAAGCAATGGCCAAAAACTGAGATGACCTTGTAATTTTGACTCTCATTTCCAGAAAGCTCTGAAAGATTGCAGTGTCACCCCTCATTTCAGAGGTGCGACTATCATTGCACAGGATTGTGCAAAATTAAGGATTTGCATTTAATGAGAAGCATTGTAATATTCTGGCAGCCCATGTGTTATTTTTAATAATAACAATAATAATACTTTATTGATCCCAAGTGGGAAATGCTTTTGTTACAACAGCAACATTTAAAACACACTTAGCAGTATGCAGACTTAACTAACAATGAAGTACAGAATAATAATATACACAATAATAATTTACCGATGTGCAATAATTTCCAATAATGTGCAATAACAATGTACGAAATAATAAAACAGAGACTATTATACTATGATGTGTCTTCTCCTGTCGCAGAGATGAACTGCTGTATATGCTTATTTGCATTTGCTAGGAAAGATTTTCTGTAACGATCCTTGTGATCCTTAGTGCAGTTCCATAAATCTGTCATCTTTGTTCTGTGCATGGGATTAGGTACATGCTGCAATCCTGACATCCATTCTGTATATAAAAACATATTCTATCTTGAAATATCAAAACTGGTCACACTTTAAACTTGTTCTTTTTTATTTGTTCTACTTAAAATGTAATTCGTTTTTTTTTTAGAAAAACTCTTTCTTACAATAAAGTACAAAGTTGCATAGACAATTGCCACGTTGAGAACTGTGTACTTCAGGTTATAGTCCATAACCTTCACGTCTGCTATATTGACCAGACAGTCAATTCTGAAGTTTCTGTTATTTTTGCTGGATCTCTGTGTTGACTTCAAAAACACTAGATATCTTAGTTGTACTTCAGCATTCCATGTCTATCTGAAGACTTAACAGATCAGGATTTAAAAAAAGCATTATACAACAGTATCAGGATCAGATTTTTTTTTGTAAGAATAGCAGCTGACTATGTCGCAAAATCAATGTCTTTAGTTCGATAGAACTGTGTAAGCTTATTATGCATTTCACTGAGAAACATCAGGAAGACCAGGAAATTACTTAACCCAGGGCAGATTGGGAAACTGGGAAAGAATTTTGAAAATATTCCATGTTTTAAATAAGAAATTGAATATCACATAATGAGTTAGGAAAACATGAATCTGATTTATTTGTGATTTATATGTTATTGTTTTATTCTTGTCAAATGTATTGAGACACATTGAAAAGATTTTTGTTTTACATGCCATCTGGACAAATCATACCATACATAATGACACTAAAGTGTTAAGGAAAACAGAATGCCAAATTTAACATTGCAATTACAGAGAAAGCACAGTGCAAGCAGACACTTAAAGTGCAGGCACCATGCCAGGGTAGATTAGGAGATCAAGAATTCATCTTTTGATGTATGAAAGGTCTGTTCAAGACTTTTATTACAGTGGGATAGAATTTGTCCATGAGTGAATTGATACCAGGTGCTTCCATCAACCACCATTGTCAATTAACCAGAAAATGCCAGCCTTGTGAAAACTAACATATGTTGAATAAACCATATCTAGATTCCACTAAATGATGAAATTTGATTGCCTTCTCTTTTCAATTCAAAATATGTAAAAGGATATTATTTAAATATAATGAATTTTCACATAAGACGTAGATCATAGGCAGTTGTTAGATTTGCACTTAAAAGTGAAAGTGTAAATTGTAAATATCAAAGTATTGGTATATTTTTATTAATTTATTATAAATGAATTTAGCTTTATTAATGCATCAAACTTCGCAATATTTTTAGGTTCAAGAGAGGCTATATGCTCTGCAGTATACAACATTGCATGTTTCAGAAATAATATTTTCTTCCTGGAAATTCCATCAGAAGTGACTTTATCTCATGCTATATTAAGAAATCAGCCTCTTACCATTATGGGTGTTATCCTGTGTCAAGTTTGCCAAGTGCCTGTGCATGCTATCATATTAATATATCAGACTCTCCAAGCCGATTCTTCAAACTTCCACGTGTATTTGCTACCAAATGATTCAGCATTAATACAGGTAATGAATAAATTTTAATATAAGGAAAAATAGCCATCTTTGATTTTTAAAGTAAGTGTGTTAATTTCCATTTAGTATATAATAAAATCTTGGAACTCAAATATTTTCAAATTCCTTCAATAAATTCTTCACCAATTATGATTATGGCCTGGTTACTAGGCCTGATTAGTAAGTGTTGTACTGTGTGAAAGTAGGCCAAATAAACCCAAAAGTTTCCCTCGTTTGACTCCTTTTTATGTCAATATAATTAGTTTTAAATTTCATCAGAACAATGGGAGGAAAAGTCATCTGAAATCTTTACTATCAAGCCATATTGAGTAATCCTTGCTTAAAAAATCTCAAGACATTTCATTTCATTACAGCCAGTGAAGTGTTTTATTTGCAGTGTAGGAAGCATGGCTTCCAATTTATACATATTAATGTCACACAAGCATTGGTGTTTTCCGGAAATACCTACATTTCCCATTGCACTTGCATATGCCACATGAATACAGAAATCCCAAAACTCAATCAGTTTTTCTGGTGATTTCCTGGTTACATTGCACATCTGGGCTCCATGTGGATTCCAGAATGGGTTAAGAACTCGAGGATAGATATGACATTATATTCATAAACAGATTAATTTAAATGAGTTTTTACACCCACAAGAAAGAACAATAGAATTTATTATTTTAATTATGATTCTGTAATGATTTTAGGTGTTAATATTAATTAAATGCATGAGTTTTGAAAGAAAAGCTGAAGCATGGCTTGACAATTGTACACAGTGCTGGTTCATATCAATCTAGGCATTTGTTTAGATTATGTCACATAAATATCTGCATTTCACAGAGTTTAAAAGAATAAGATAGAATATAGAACAGTACAGCACAGAAATGGGCCTTTCTGCTTTCTGCACTGATCAAGTTCTGGGGTAATGAGATAATATTTTAGGCTAATGACCTTTCCACAGATATTACCTGAACAATCCCTGAAATTTCTGTTCAGATTTCTGGAATTTGTAGTATGTTGCATTTATATACAAGCATACATTATTAAGGGAAGAAGTAGGCTATTTAGTTCCTCAGACCTTCTAATCCCATCTGCCTGCACATGGTCTATATCCCTTCAGTTCCTACTTGTTTGTGTGTCTCTAAATCCCTCTTAAATGTTGCTATCATATGTGTTTCCACCACTTCCCCTGGCAGTAATTCCAGGCACCTACCACTTTCTATGTAAACAAAAACATCTCATAAATGTCCTTTGAAGGTTTAAACTTTGCCTGTCTCACCTTGTTATCCTCATGGTCATCTATGTATTTCTTTTCTCACTCTGACATGCTGAGTATTTGTGGCATTTTTCAGTTTTGTTTTGGGAAGATTGGTTGTGGAGATACAAAGTAGTAGTATTTTTATCCAGAGGACCATATGTGTTTGGGATTTGATAATGATAAGAATGGAAAGATTTTTTAAAAAGTTTTAATTCAACCACTCATCTGCTTGCGCATAGCCACCAGAAAAGATAAAGTAGAATGAGACTTGAATATATTACCATATTTAATAACTCATTAACAGATATCCAGCTTCCAGATAGATGCCAGTGAACATAAGTGAGAATATAGGGCAAATAAGAGAACTGATTCCACATAAAACTCTAAGCATTTTCTTATCTACTACCAGGAAAGGGGATAAGTACAGAGAACCTAATATATGGTCAATATTCCTAAAATATATGGTCCAGAACAATATTAAATGAGAACATTTGTTTAGGTTATCCTTATTTTTCATTTCTGACACAGTTTTTGAAACACTCTCCACTGCATACTTGCAACATTTTCTTTCTTTGTTTTACATTTCCAGTATCTACAGATGTTTTTTAATCAAATTTAGCCTCATTCAGCTTACAAATAGCCTTATTTCATATTTTAATTATTGTATACATTGATTAAGTGGACTGAGCATAATATATTTAATGTTAATAAACTGTGCATATTCAGATTCTTCATGGTGACAGTGCTATAGAAAAAATGGTATTGATTCATGTTATTCACTTTAAAAAGTACTTTTTTACTTTACAGACCAAAAATCTTATCTTTTTTGTATTTCAGGCAGTTGACTTGCATGAAAACAATATAAAATCAATGAAAATTCAAAGACCACAAATAATCACCCTCACCTATGGCAAGAAATACAAGCTCACATCCTTTGCAAATGTGACAATAACACCATCAGTAAGTAGGATTAAAATGTTCAAAATTAACTATTTTATAATTATTTATGTACAATATTATTTTATATTATTTACAATATTTTACAGCATACATATCAAGTTCTCTACTTCTTCTATCAACTTACTAATAGCATATTTAATGGTGACACCAGCTGATTGATCATGACACAGTTGATGAATAAAATTATTACAGAATAATTTATGTAACATCAGAACATTAAAAATTCAACATTCATTCTGTAATAGCTTTTTTTTTGCTTGCCTTCTCAGTTTTAATTTTTAATGTTTCCTTAACTTATCGTATACTAAGTGTAATTGTGCTCCTTTTCTAGTTGCAGATTTACCTTTATGACTCTTTGGATACTTCTGCTATATGCAAAATTCTAGAACGAGTAAGAAGTATTAGGTACATAGGAACACAGAAGCAAGAGTAGGCCATTTAGTCCTTCATTCCTGCTTTACCATTCAAAAAGATCATGACTGTTCTTTCACCTCAATGCTACATTTTTTGCACTTACCTTACATCCCTTTGTTCCCTTCTTATCTATAAATCAAGCTTTTCTGTCTTGAGTTCAACTTTAAAACCCTTATCAGTTCCAAAGACTTAACATTTTTAATCCTATCAGCATTTCGACACAAAAAATATTCATTGCTTTACTATTTAAGCTTTGTTACTTCTATGCCACTGCATTATGCCATTACAACTCAACAATACCATTGCACTCAGACGTAGAAGGATTGTTCACTGCTGTTTCCATAACAATTTTGTTTTACCAATCAGGGTTGTTAGCTCTAGGCTGTACCCCTAAACCTAGAGGACTGGTGGCTTACTCTTAGTCTGACCTATTTGGTATGGGTGACCCTACCAAGAGCCAAAACATAAAGCCCTGACTCCGGCCAACCTAGCTCTCCAGGTCATAGTGGCACACAAGCATCCAAACCATGACAAGGTTGTGGTCCTCTTGGAGGATTTAAGCTTTCCTTTACTTAAAATACTTGAGTTATGCTTAATGAATGTATAATAAATTGGCATTGTTTACTTTTTAAATGCCCCCTGCCTCCTCTCCTTAGCCACATATATACAGTATGTTTGTTCCTTACTATATAATTGTACAGCTATTCATTTTAGATTAATTTATTTGCATGGAAATCTGTTCCACATTCTTTTGATTATATTTTGAAAAGAAAGTCTGAGGATCTCCAGTGCCTACATAATTTTAAGGTTCAGCTGAATGATTTACCTCCATTGTATTCCTTACTATCAAATTTTGCAGACAAACCATTTATAATTCATTAATTTCTAGCTAAAATATACATGTCTTTTAGTTGTATCTGCTGTAACATGTTGAATCTAAACTGCACAATTTGTCGGCATGACTGCATTGAATATTTTGGTTTCTTACAAGGGGTTATACTCTTTTCCCTGCTAACATATCTTCACTCCCATCATGACAACTTCCATCACTTTTATCAGTTGTTCTTGATAATCACACCTATGACTCATCATACATTTTGAAATTGTTAACCAGACTTTAAGGAAAATGTTTCATAACTGCAGCAGGACCTGAAGATTGTATGAGTTAAATTTTGTTATACCTAAGATAAGATGGCACAAGGTTGGAACTTGGGCTGAGTCGTCCCATTCTGTGCTAACTGTGGCTCCCATTATCCAACATCAGATCAGCTACGCCAGCATAAGCCAGAGGTTAAGTCTTGATAATTTCATGTGACTTGTAAGATTAAAGTTGACCTTATAACTTTACAGTGGGTATTTAAGTGTAATTAAAGAAATAATTAATGATGTTAGAAAAATACACACATTGCTGACAATAAGACAAATTTACTGTTTTGATTTCCTAGATTTAATCATGACGTTGACTTGTCATGAACAGCAAAAAAAAATGAGCATTTTATGTTGGATACAACGTTCAATGTCCTTTTTCAAATTCCTTGTATTTACCATTGTTGCCACTATAACCCAGTTAACAATGATTAAAAATAATTTCCTGTCAATCCAATTTACCAAATTTCTTTTTAATGACAGGATATAAAATTCTGCTACTTCAGGTATAATCTAAAGCAACCATTTTATGAAGTGAATTGCACAGATATGAACTACAGTATTAAACTAAGTTTGACAGAGAAAAGTAAAATCGCTGTATTATGGGAATTACTGATAAAACCGGGTAAGTCAGTGCATAATATTCTGATGGTTAAATGAATGTATTTTACTTCATTGATACATAAAATAAATGTATATCAGATAGGTGCTAATGTGGTTTATCTTGAAGACAAGTCATGTGTAATACAATGTAGTTTAGATTTTCCATGGCATTGTCATGTAATAGAAATAAAAATACTTGTTAAAGGTGAAAATCAAGGCTTACAGTGAGCCAGGATTACAGAATTATTTCTGAAATAGTTTTAATAGCAAATGATTGAAGATCAGTAGAATTGTTCTCTGCACCATGCTTGTATAAAAGGAATTAAACAAACCTGGCTATACTGTATATTAGTGAGTTTTTTTTGTAAAAAGTACTTAACACTGTTGGCCTAAAGAAGGAACCTCCACTTACAGGAAACCAGATTTGGGGTCAATAACTTAAATCGTCACGAGTAAATCCACTATTTCAGGCGGTGTCTCTTTTCCCAGAGAATGATTAGAAACTGGAGCTCTACCATAAGTTAAGAGAACTAGAGTCAATAAATTAAAGGGTATCTAGATAAACACACATTAGGGAAAAGAATGGAAGTACTGTGCAAAAGTCTTAGGCATATATATAGCTAGGCTGCCTAAGACTTTGGCATAGTACTGTGGGAATTTTATGTGTTGCACTGTACTGCTACCACACAAAAAGCAAATTTCATGACATATTTGAGCGATGATAAAACTGATTCTGATATGGGTCTCCATTGTGGGCTGAGAGTGAGAATGGGCAGGGAAAAGGGAATCATGGTTGGGAAAAGGGGAAGGGAGAGTAGAAAAATCAGGAAACACCAGAGAAATATTTTGTAATAATCAATAAACCATTTGTTTGGAATCAAATGACCTAGCTGGGTGTCTCAGGGCTGGGTGTGTCTGCATTTGTGCTACAGCTCCCCCCAACCCCCAGCCCTGGCACTCCTTCTCTGCCACCTGACCCACAGCTCTCCTGCAGAGATCTACCCTCACCATTCCCAATCTCCTTTGCTCCCGTCAGATTGGCAAACTCGCTCTCTGCTCCACCTCAACAAATATAGTACAGCGCAAGTCTTAGGCATCTTAGCTCTGTGTGTGTGTGTGTGTGTGTGTGTGTACAAGCATGCATGATTGGGTCAGTTTCAAAATTAAATATGAATTTTATACTTCATTGTTAAAGGGCTGAAATGGCTAATAGATCAGGCACATTTTTAAGGTGCTTGGAAGTAGGTACAGAGGGGATGTCGGGTAAGTTTTTTTACACAGAGTGGTGAGTGCATAGAATGGGCTGCCGGCGAATATGGTGGAGGCGGATACAATAGCGTCTTTTAAGTGACTCCTGGTATAGGTGCATGAGCTTAGAAAAATAGAGGGCTATAGGTAACCTTAGTTAATTTCTAAAGTAAGTACATGTTCGGCACAGCATTGTGGGTCGAAGGGCCTATATTTGCTGTAAGTTTTCTATGTTTCTATGACAAGCTATAGAAATTTATTTACAAATGACAATTTCTACTGAACTCATAAACAAGCTAATATGAATGTACTGAAGCAGTTACATGCTTTCTTTCTTCAGGAGATCTGCAAAGTATTTATCATGCCTGAATCACAAATAATCTTTGCTTTGTTAATATGAGTCAAATGTCTGTGAGACCCCTTTCTCATAGTCTGGTTTTTCAAGATGCAGCCAGCATTGATGCAAGGAAATATGTCCACTAGAAAGTATTAAATGTAACATGAATGTGAAAATAGTTTATCCCCAGGGCATTATAATTCTAACCTACCTGATCACCTTGCTGATCCAATAAATAATTCTGAGCTCTGGATTAGATCTCGGGTCCAACCACAGTCCCCAAGATCTTATAGGTTTCCTATTTTGTAATGTACAGAAATGAAGGTACTAATCCGAACATCCTCAATTGATAGATATTAACCATTTAATAGAATTCTAATTACTTTTCCAATTAATGAACTGAAGTTGAAAATTGTTGTTTCATCTGAACTATTTTTAAACCTTGTGTACAACTTGAGGGAAAAAAGAGCTTCAAAGTGAGACTTTATTTCTCTTTTAGAAGGGAGGGAGACACCAATCAACATAAAATGTGTCTTTGTTTTTCTGCCTTTCTCTTGAGCAATGCAAGCAAATATCCAGTCATATATGAATGACTGTGGAAAATCTGAACACCAAAAAATAACAAACAAAAATTAATATAGCTTCCAAATCAGAAATTTAAAATGCAAGTAGTAGTTAGTATAAATCACCTATATTTCTCTAATTTCCATTGATAATTCATCTTTTATCTCCAGATATGTTTAAAAAATTGAAGAAAGGTGTGGATTTTGTACGAAGACATAAAAAGGAAATTATTTATTGTCTTAAAATGACTCAACCAATCTGGTCACAGCTGCGACTCAAAAATGTTATTAACATAAATGAAGAGCGTGAGGTTGGCTCTCATATTACAGAGATTCAACAAAATAGAGCCCTAGTTCAACTAATAATGAAAAGGGGAGAAGAAGCAGAAGAAGAACTGTACAATATACTAGTTGAAAATAATCCTTGTTTTGTGAATGAAGTGGGATGTAATTATTCAGACAAATTATGTAACAACTGTTTAAAGCAATGGAGTTTAGCTTGTTTACAGGATGATAGTTTAACTGTAAAGGATATTAATAACAAAATATTAAGTACATGGCTGGCTCATTTGGTTTGTATATTCACTGGTATGATTGTAGGTTATTTACTTGGCCACAATTTTTCATAAATTAGTTTTGCAGATCTGCAATATAACTGAAGCTATCTGATGATCAGCTTTACTCCACCAGTGAAATGTATTCTTTGTTAGAATTATAACATAAGAATCTAGGTTTCATCTCTCCAATAATAAACTCTACTGAATGTACTAAAATGTTTTAAAGCTTCTGGCTCTACAGTGATCATTTATCAAATCATTTTGTTTCATTCTTATATAAATACTGTAAAATTATTTGCTGTTAATAATTTTGTAATTTTATTTTCCTTCAAACAGTTCTAATTTATTTTGTTTACTTTCAACCATAGGGATGTTTGTTCTATGATGTCAAGTATTTATAAATTAAAGTCTAATAAAGATAAAAATCCCTTTCAAGAGGTCTAAGTAAAATTAAACCCTAGATTTTGAACATTGTTAATAATTTTCTTAGAAACTGATAGCGACATACAATGATGGCACAAGAAAGTCATTAACAATATCACCCTAAAACAATTAGACCTGTCCATGATGGAATGAAGGCAAAGAGATTCCAAATGACATTTTCCTCAACCCTTCTAATCAATCCACAAGGGTGCTCCTGAGTTTCCAATTGCCAATCACCATAATTCCAGATCCTACTCCCTCTCCAACATATCTGCCATTGGCCTCCTAAATTGTTCCAACAAAGCCTAACATAAGCTCAAGGTACTGCCCCTCATCGTCAGTTTAGACACTTTGTAGGCCTCACAGTTGAATTCAGCATTTAATCCTTTCAGATCATCAATCTGTGACATTAACTCAGCTTTTCTTTCTCTGCAGATACTGCCTGATTTGTTGATTATTTCCAGTATTGCCTTAAGACTTCCAGCAACTGTTCTCTAATTTGCTTTTCACAATTCCAGGATGTTGATTTTTTTTCATATTTTTCTCTTTTATCCTCATTCACTTCCCTGTTTACACACGCAGACACACCTTATCAGACATTCCTTTTCTTCTCTCCAAATCTGCAATTTGTTTTATAGATGGACCTGAAATATTAACTGTTTGTCTTCTCATAATCACTGATCTGAGATTTCCAGTACTTTTCTGATTTTATTTTGCCTTTTCAGCAAATGCATTTTTCTTTTTTTTTAACCTTTGGACCAACTGAGGGAACAAAAATCTAGGCTTAGTGAAGATCACAATAATATATACCATTCTAAAACATAATCCAAATTCACGCTTCGCTGTTTAAAATGTCGCGTTTTCTATATTTCACTTTAAGACTGTCTGGATGTTTCCATCTATCCCGGCCAGGTCTATCACTCGTTCCGTTGACTCAAGACCCCACCCCCTTTCATTTAGTGCCGCAAACAATTTTCACGTCTGAGATCGTTTTCATATTTTATTCCAGTTTCAAATATCCCGCACCTCTAGTCTTGCGACTGCGCGAACTAGACATGAGGGGTGTCGGGATCGGTAGTTCCACACGCTACCGGGTGCTATCATTCCCAGAAGGCTGTTCTAGGGTGGATGTGGCGGTTGCTAAGGACCACGGTAGTCTCAGCTTCTGCGACCATGTCGTCGGGTGGTCAGGGGCATCTTGTCTCGGTGGATTATGAAGTGTTCGGCAAGGTGCAGGGAGTCTTCTTCCGCAAACATACGCAGAAAGAGGCGAAGCGGCTGGGCCTGGTGGGTTGGGTGCAGAACACCGAAAGAGGAACAGTTAAGGGACAACTGCAGGGTGCCGATGAGCCGGTGAGGGCCATGCAGACTTGGCTTAGCAAGACGGGCAGCCCGAGGTCCCGCATAGAGAAGGCTGAATTCACCAACCAGAAGCGGACCCAGCAGCGGGACTATTCGGACTTCCAGATCATTAAATGAGCTGTGCGGCGGTTCCAAGTTATTCTGGTTCCTCCTTCCGGGACTGGGCGCAAGGTCAGGTTACTATTCCTGCAGTTGAATCTTATTTTCCCGGATTTATTGGAGCAGCTTTGGAAACGGATTTGCCTCGCCGCCCTGATATGACGATAATTCTGTGACTTATCTCGAAGTTACTGTTGATGTTAATGTACGAGTATTTCTAAAATAGCCAGTTGATGTTAAACCAAATGGCGATATTCGATCGTGCTCCTGTTTGGTTTAAATGTCCTTGTTTAGCTGTTCAGGGTTTGTGGTTTGGGAATTAACGGGACCATTCTTTGGGGACTGCTCTTCGAACAACGATGTATAAAAAAAATAACCTATGCAAATAAGAGTTTCTCTAAACGCGTTTGAGTTGGAATCGCAATTTCCCTGTTCAGTGCAAGGTGTGAATTGTTGCAAAACAGTACTGGATTCCTAAATAAAATTTCTTCCACATAACTCAATTGGAATTTGAATAATAACTCAACGTATATGAAAATGCTATTGAGCATTACGATGTCACCTAACAACCTCTGCAAGGCTGTTTCTTGGCACCATGGTTGCACAATTGGATTACTTCCCTCGAGATGAAATGTTAAATGACGATTCTGTTTCCCAGATCCCAGATACTCTACTTCAGGTGAATGTTGAAACATCTTGGACTGGGAAAGGATTTAATTTCCCGGAGTCAGGTGCCAAAATCAATATTTCTTCTTCATCAATCCCAATTTTTGTTTGTAATGTGGTGTTGTGTAAAGGATTAATTATTATCACATAAATTGAATGTGAAGTGACCTGTAAATCATCTGATTATTTTATCTGGAGCAATGTTTGTTTGGATCATGGCAATTAGAATATCACGATCTTGTAAGGTTTTGAGTGAAGTTTGGTGTTAAAGAAAATAGGCTTGGCAAAGTTTACATTCTTAGAAACAAAAATTATTCTGCATTAAATTTCCTGAAATTTGGTATTTGTCCCTTCAGTCGTTTGTATGTTGGAAGCAAGTTTTGTGTAAAAATTCCTGTCAGTTTTCAAAATTACTATTTTAATAATTTTCACAATGCAGCACATGCAGTTACAGACGAAAGTCTGAGATTGAAGTTCAAGTTTTGAGTGATGAAATTGAATCCTGAGAATAGTTTAATTCTGTGAAGGAAATTGCAATTTGGGCAGGCCTCCTTTAAATGCTGAAGTAAAAGATTCAAAGTACATTCATTATCAAAGGATGCATGCAGCACACAATCCTTTCATCTCCCCACAGCCAACCACAAAACAGAGAAAATCATGGAACCCATTCACAGAAAAACATTAACTGTCCACCATGTATAAGAAACAAATTGTCCAAGTGGCAACGAAAGGAACAAGTAAACACACAGAATATAAAACACAAAAACAAAGGAATCCAAATTTAGTATAGCTCAGAGTTCATTAGCTGCAGGCTGCTCTGATTCAAAGCCCCAAAAAAACAGATCACAGTCCAATCCACAAACTGTGTTGATTAAACCTTCCTCCAGCAATGTCCTCTGACAGCATTGCAGGAGAGAGAAGTCATTCAAAAACAGTGAGGAGAGAGAGAAAGACCAGCACACAGCCACCTGTCTCTGGCAGGAGTGCGTGAGAGGCTGGTACACAGTACTGAACATTCGCCTGGATGTTTTCAATCTTTCTTGATGTTTTATGTTACATACCCCGTAACTGGGTTGCCAAACCAGCAGAAATGGAACGCTCATTGGAGTCTGCGATTACTAGGAACTAATAAAGTTTTATTAAAGAAATAAGTAATACAGTACTCTAATTGTAAGGATATAAATGTAACAGGTTAGCAATGATAATACACACATATACACAGAACTAGGGTAATAGGAATCAACCAAGCTCTATCACAGTCTGGGGGTAAAATGATCAGTCTTAAATGAAGCAGAGTTCAGTTCAGTTTAGTGCAGTGTGAAGTAATCACTGTTGTACTGTTGGAGAGAGAGAGAGAGAGAGTGGGAGATGCAATTGGTTTCAGGCAGACCTTTGATGTCCTTGCAGTTGGTTTCGGGCAGACCTTTTGATGTCTTCTAATCCCACTGTGGTCACCGACTGTGACCCCTCCGTTCCGGATACAATCGTTCTTCCGCGGTGAACCCGGCAGCCAGACAAGGGCGGACACACGCCCCAGGTTCCCACCAATCGTGCCTTTACACCCTGTGAGCCTCTGATCAGTTCCCGCGAACCAGTCCTCCACACTCCCACCAACTTGTGCGGGCACACTGCTCTCTCCTGGGTCTTGTGGCATGTCTCGTGCCTTAGCAAACCTGCTCTTTTTATCCCCCCGCTGGGGTATCACCTGTCCATCAAACTTCAAACAGTTCAGGTTGAAAGCAACCGGTCTGTCAATATCTGAATTGTGTTTCTCTCTCGTTAATCTCTCCATTCTCTCTCATTAGCATTTTGAATATTTCTCCATTGTCTTCCGTTATCTCTCTCATTAGTATCATCCGTCCGGTAACTCTGCTTGGCGTCACACATGACACCCCCACCCTTAAAAGGATTTTTACTGGGATAAAAATTATGGGCATGAATGCACATTATAAGATACACACTAATATACAGGTAGTCATGAGCTATTCGGTTAATACAGAGAACTTTAAGTTTTAACACCTTGACAGACAATCAGCAATCACATTGTCCGTTCCTTTTATATGTTTTATCTTAATATCAAATTCCTGTAAGACCAGGCTCCAACTTAGTAAGCGTTTGTTTTTATCCTTCATTGTGGCCAAAAACACTAATGGATTGTGATCAGTGTAAATTATCAGTGGTTTCCGTGCCGGACAAATATAAACCTCAAAATGTTGTAATGCTAGTATGATTGCCAGTAATTCCTTCTCCACAGTGGAATAATTTCTCTGATGGACATTAAACTTCTTAGAAAAATAAGCCACTGGGTGTTCAATCTCCTCTTTGTCTGCAACAGTACCGCACCTACCGCTTCGTCGCTAGCATCTGTTGCTATGGAGAAGGGTTTTGAAAAGTCAGGCGCATTGAATACAGGGTGGTGACACAGAATCGCCTTCAGACTCTCGAAGGTTTGTTGACAAAGACGTTCCACACAAACTTCCCATTCTTCGGCAAGAGCTTAGTAAGAGGGAGGATAATATCTGCAAAGTTTTTGCAGAACTTCTGATAGTACTCCATCATCCCCAAGAACCTTCTCAGGGCTCTCTTGTCCGTCGGGATGGGAACTCCAGAGATAGCTTGCACCTTAGCCTGCATCGGTGCCAGCTGCCCCTATCCTACCACATACCCCAGATAAGTGACCTTAGCGTGGCCGAACTCACTTTTTGCGAGGTTCACTATCAGGTTGGCTTCAGACAGCCATTTAAACAGTTTCTCTACTGCCACAATGTGCTCCTCCCACGTGTCACTCCAGACCACTAAATCGTCAATATACACTCCTGCATTCTTTAACCTTTTTATCACTGAATTAATCATCCTTTGGAAGGTCCCTGGGCGTTTTTCATGCCAAAAGGTAAAACATTATACTCGTATAACCTGGATGGAGTCACAAATGCTGAGATTTCTCTAGCCCGGTCGGTTAAAGGAACGCACCAGTACCCTTTTAGCAAATCGATCTTTGTGATGTACTTAGCTCTCCCCACTTTATCGATGCAATCGTCTACCCTTGGGATGGGGTAAGCATCAGTTTTTGTGATGGAGTTCACTTTTCTGTAATCTGTACAGAATCATATGCTCCCACTGACTTTCAGGACAACCAAACGGAGACGCCCATTCCGATTTGGATGGCCTAATAATATCTGTGGCTAGCATATGTTCAATTTCTTTCTCCACTAGCTTGCCCTTCTCCAAGTTCATCCTATAGGGGTGTTGCTTAATAGGCTGGTCTGATGTGACAACAACATCATATACCGTCCCCTTGCATCGCCTCGGGACATACATCTGCATGCGGGTTAATTGGCTTTATCAGCAGCTTGCTCCGTTCGGGGTTTAAGTGAGAGACCCTATCAGCAAAGTTGGCCAAAACAATAGAGTTCTCCAATCTGGTCGGCACCATATTTATCTTTTCAAGATGGGTTTTCCCCTTATCACTTGGCACCCCAGCCTCATTAATTTTCGTGATAACACTAACTAGATCTGCTTTCTGATCGTGGTAAGCTTTTAACATATTAATGTGTACTAATTGGGTTGGCTTACGTCTGTCCGGCGTTTCGATGACATAATTCAAAGAGTCTATCTTTTTAATCACTTTGCACAGACCGTGGAATCTCACCTGGAGGGGGTTGGTTACCACTGGAAACAGAACTAAGACCCTATCGCCTACTTGAAACATTTGTTCGCGGGCACGTCTGTCATACCACTGTTTCATTTTAGTTTGGGAATGTCGTAGATTTTCTTTGGCAAGGTCACAGATCCTTTTAAGCCTCTCACGAAATTTTAAAACATAGTCAATCACATTGACTTGTACTGCCAGACTGGACCATTGCTCTTTCAGTAAGGTCAGGGGTCCTCTGGGCTGATGACCAAAGACGAGCTCAAATGGGCTGAACCCCAATGACCTGAACCGTTTCCCTTACGGCAAATACCAGAAGAGGCAAGGCATCATCCCAGTCCCTAGCGTTCTCTTGACAATAAATTTTAATCATGGTCTTTAATGTCGCGTGGAATCTTTCCAACGCCCCTTGGGACTCTGGGTGGTACGCGGAGGCCAAAATTTGCTTTGCTCCCATCTCATCCAACATCCATCGGAATATGTGAGATGTGAAGACACTCCCCTGATCTGACTGGATTTCCCTGGGCAGCCCCACCGTAGTGAAAAATTTCACAAGCACCTTTACCACTGCGGGAGCCTTGACGCTTGCCAGGGGCACCGCCTCCGGAAACCTGGTGGCGGCGCACATCATAGTCATCACATACTCTCGCCCACTCACAGTTCTGGGCGGGGGACCGACAAAATCCACAGTTATTCGGGAAAAAGGTTCCCCAAAAGCGGGTATCGGTCGAAGGGGCGCTTTAGGCAGGACCTGGTTCGGCTTTCCTACCACCTGACGTAAGACACCGTCTACAATATTCAATAATATCCTTCCTCATGTTCGGCAAGTAAAACTCATTCATAATTCTACCGACTGTTTTCCTCACCCAAAAATGTCCACCGAGGAGTATCTTGTGGGCCAGGTTAAAAATCTTGTCTCTATACATTTTCGGCACTACCACCTGGTGTACCACCCCCCACTCCTCATCTGCGGGCACGGTACGGGGTCTCCATTTCCTCATTAGTACTCCCTCCTTCACATAATAGCCCACTGGTTCCCATTTTATTTCTGCTTCGGAGAGAGCTGTCTCCATCAAAACCATCAGCTCCTCGTCTCGATCCTGTGCCTGTATAAATTCCTTCCTCGCGAATGATAAATCTACCTCAACTCCCTCACTTCCTTCCACTCCACTATGCTCCTTCTTCTCATTTTCTAACCCCTCCTGGTACAAGGCTGGTAAAAACGTCTCAGCTAAATGTACATTCGCTTCGGCAGCCTTTCTGGACATGCGCCGAGTTACTGCACAAACGGGATAAACCTGTGAGTCCATGGGCGGGTCCTCAGTCCTGGCAGGCTTGCTTGTCAGCTTTACTGCTGGGTACACATCTCCACCTGCAAGGTCGTTACCGAGTAAGACCTCCACGTCTTCCATCCGTAATTCGGGCCTCATCCCTATCATGACCGGTCTGGAGACCAAGTCACTTTTTAGGTGTACCTGGTGCAAAGGTACTGCTTCATCCCTTTCCCAATGCCTTTTATCACACTGACCTCCCCAATCTCGGTCTCTGAACCAAAGTCTAACACCGTCCTTAAGATCAATGACTGACAAACCCCAGTGTCTCTCCAGATCCGTACTGGAACTGGGTTTGACCCCTCCTTCACCGACGCCAACCTGGCCAAAATAAACTTCTCGCACCCTTCCTGAACTCTATCAGACCTCTTCTCCCCTAGTGGTTTGTTTGCCGGCTCAATATAGCCAGTCGGAGTCGTCATTTTTCCTTTCCCGTCTCCTTCTTTTGGGCAAAGCACCTAGATGCAAAGTGACCGGCTTTCCCACAATTATAGCATATGACCCCAGGAGACTTCCTACCAAACTGCTTCCTGTCTTCCTTATCCTTCTCACTAGTCCCCAGCTTACTTTCTGGCTTTTCCGGTGGACTTTCTCCACCCTCTCGACTACCCTTCTGGTAGCTCTTACTCGGGGTAAACTTTGCTTTCTGTGTTAACGCGTACTCATCTGCTAACTTAGCAGTTGCGGCTAATGTTTCTGCCTCTTTCTCATCTAGATAGGGCCTCATACCTTCAGGGACACAACCTTTAAATTGCTCAATCAGTATTAGCTGTAGCAATCTGTCATAATTTCCAGTGACCCCTTTCGAAGCGCACCAACACTCACAATACATCTGCATCTCACGGGCAAACTCTAAATACGTGCAGCCCCACTGCTTCCTCACATTCCGGAACCTTTGCCGGTATGCCTCCGGGACCAACTCATAAATCCTGAGTATAGCCTCTTTCACCACATCATATCTCTAGGCCTCTTCTGCTGACAACGCGGAGTAGGCTTACTGAGCCTTCCCCTTAAGTACGCTCTGAAGCAAAACAGCCCACTTGTCCCTCGGCCAGTCCTGACTTGCAGCGACTTTTTCAAAATGTAGAAAGTACCGATCAACATCAGCCTCCTCAAATGGGGGAACCAACCTAACCTCCTGAGTCGCCCTGAACCTTCCACCTTGGTTCGGCATTTGGCCCCTCTCTAGCGCCATCCTTAACTTCTCCAGCTCAAACTCTCTTTCCTTCTCTCACTCTTGTTCTAACTGCCTTACTCTCTCCTCCAGTTCTAACTGCTTCTCTTCTCGTTCTAATTGCTTCTCTCTTTCCTCTCGTTCTAGCTGCTTGACTCGGAACTCGTGCTCGAGTCTCAATTTTTCCACCTGCAGCTGCACTGCTTCTCCACCAGGTTTGCTGATAGACACCACCTCCAGCTCCCTGTGGGGAAACACACCTTTAGATACATAATACTCAACGATAACTCTGTGCATCTCCACTCTCCTCATTGTCAACTTCCCCTTAAAAAGATTCAACCGTTTTGCAACAGTCGCCAATTCTGATTTCCTGGCATCCTCTAATGCCTCCAAGGTCGGCGCCTTTAGAAATTCCTCAATCCCCATTTCTGCTGTTTGCCCTTCTCTTTCTTTCAGGAATTTTAACCCAATCAATTTACCCAGTCCCAAATTTTGGTGTTCAAAATCCCGGAAGAGATCCCCACTTATGTTACGTAGCCCATAACTGGGTTGCCAAACCAGCAGAAATGGAACGCTCATTGGAGTCTGTGCTTACTAGGAACTAATAAAGTTTTATTAAAGAAATAAGTAATACAGTACTCTAATCGTAAAGATATAAATGTAACAGGTTAGCAATGATAATACACACATATACACAGAACTAGGGTAATAGGAATCAACCAAGCTCTATCGCAATCTAGGGGTAAAATGATCAGTCTTAAGTGAAGCAGAGTTCAGTTCAGTTTAGTGCAGTTCGAAGTAATCGCTGTTGTTGTACCGTTGGAGAGAGAGAGAGTGGGAGATGCAACTGGTTTCAGGCAGACCTTTTGATGTCTTCGCAGTTGGTTTCGGGAAGACCTTTTGATGTCTTCTAATCCCGCTGTGGTCACCGACTGTGACCCCTCCGTTCCGGATATGACCGTTCTTCCGCGGTGAACCCGGCACCCAGGCAAGGGCGGACACACACCCCAGGTTTCCACCGATCGTACCTTTACACCCTGTGAGCCTCTGATCGGTTCCCGCGAACCGGTCCTCCACAATCCCACCAACTTGTAGGGGCACACTGCTCTTTCCAGGGTCTCGTGGTGTGTCTCATGCCTTATCAAACCTGCTCTTTTTATCCCCCCGCTGGGGTATCAGCTGTCCATCAAACTTCAAACAGTTCAGGTTAAAAGCAACCGGTCTGTCAATATCTGAATTGTGTTTCTTTCTCATTAATCTCTCCCTTCTCTCTCATTAGCATTTTGAATGTTTCTCCATTGTCTTCCGTTATTTCTCTCATTAGCATCATCCGTCCAAACTCTGCTTGGCGTCACACATGACATTTAATTGGCAAGAAATGGAGTCAACCATGAGCTTACACCCTGTCCCAAGCTTCTTGACCTCAAGGAAGCCCTGCTCCTCCCAAGAACCCTCTTGGAGACACCAAAGCACCAGTTTGCTCAGTTGGCCCAAAAACACACCATTACACTGTAGATCCCAGGCTCCAAGAATACCATAACTACATGTGAAAGAAGCAGTTTTGTGGATGTTGCCCTTGGTGCCATCTCTTTCAGAAGATGAGGTGCATTAGTTACCATTCCTGAATATTGTCAAGTGACAAATCAACCTTTGACCTTTTCCTAATCAATTCAAATTCTCAATTTATTATCTAAGTACAACCCTGAGATTCATTTATTTGTGGGCATAATAAATCCATAATAGAATAATTATCATAACAGAATCATAAATGAAAAACTGCACCATCTTGGGCATTCAACCAGTGTACAAGAATCAAACTGCAAAATAATCATAATAAGCAATAAATATCAAGAACATGAGATGAGTTCTTGAAAATGAGCATAGATTATGGCAACATTTCAACGATGGAGCAAGTGAAGTTGAGTATAATTATTTCCTTTGGTTCAAGAGTCTGATGGTTGAGGGATAAAAACTGTTCTTGAACCTGGTGCTGCAAGTCCTAAGGCCCCTGTGCCACCTTCATGATGGCAGCAGCAAGAAGACAGTATGACCTAGGTGATGAGAGTCCTTGGTGATGGATGCTGCTTTCTTGCGATAACACTCCATTAAATGTGCTCAGTGGTTGAGAGGGCTTTACCCGTGATGGACTGGGCCATATCCACTACTTTTTGTAGGATTTTCCGTTCAAGGGGATTGGTGTTTCCATACCAGGCTGTGAATCAGCCAGTCAACATACTCTCCACCACACATCTATAGAAGTTTGTAAAATTTCAGATGTCATGCTGAATTTTCACAAGTACCTAAGGAAGTAGAGGCACTACCGTGCTTTCTTCATAATAACACTTACATGCTGGGCCCAAGATAGTTCCTCTGAAATTATAACACTGAGGAATTTAAAATTGCTGACTCTCTCCTCTCCACCTCTGATCTCCTGATGAGGACTGGCTCGTGGACCTCCAATTTCCTCCTCCTGAGTAAGAGTTGTCGTTCTGGCACTACTCAGCCAGATTTTCAATCTCGCTCCTATAAACTGATATGTCACTACTTTTGATTTGGATTATGGCAGTGGTGTCATCAGCAAACTTGCATGTGGCATTGGAGCTCTGCTTAGCCAGTAGCACAGTACAGCAGGGGGCTAAGCACACCGCCTTGTAGTGCACCTGTGTTGGTGGAGATTGTGGAGGAGATGTTTTTTCCCAATCAGAACTGACTAGGGTCTGCAAGTGAGGAAATTGAAGATCCAATTGCACAAGAAGGTATTGAAGTCAAGGCCTTGAAGCTTATTATTTTTGAGGAGATGATGGTATTGAATGCCGAACTGTAGTTGATAAAGAGCATCCTGATGTATGTATCCTTACTGTCAAGATGTTCCAAGGTTGAGTGAAGAGCCAATGAGATGTCATGTACTGTGGACCTTTAGCGCCAGTGTGCAAGTTGGAGCAGATCCAAGTCGCTCCAATAGTCATTGACTCCACGGTTTTAAGAAGGGAAGGAGGCAAAAGACAGGCATTTATAGACCAGGTAGCCTGACTAAGTGGTTAGCAAGTTGTTATAGTCCATTATTAAGGATGAGGTTTTAGGGTACTTATAGGCACATGACATAAAAAGGCTGAAGTCAGCATGGTTTTGTGGAAGTCGTGGCAAAGCAGGGTTCACACAATGTCCGGGCAGGGAGGTCTTTGCACAACAGATTCCCCAAGCCATTTCGACCTACTGTAGACAAGACGAGATTAGGGCATGAAGGGATATTGGGAGAAGGTAGGAGATTGAGGCTGAGAGGAAAATTAGATCACCCATGATGAAATGCTGGAGCAGTCTTGGGCTAAAAGGCTGCTCCTATATCTTATGGTCTTATACGAATGTAACGGAAGTTTGTGAAACTCACACAACAACTCAGAGACAACTGTTTTACTAATTTTGAAGTATCATCAGTTGTTAGCTAATCACAAACAAGAGAAAATCTGCAGGTGCTGGAAATCGAAGCAACACACACAAAATGCTGGAGGAACTCAGCAGGCCAGGCAGCATCTATGGAAAAGAGTATTGTTGGCATTTCAGGCTGAAACCCTTCACCAGGACTGGAGAAAAAAAGCTGAGAAGTAGATTAAAAAGGTGAGGGTGAAGTAAAGAGCTTGGAAGTTGATAGGTGAAAGAGACAGAAGGCCATGGAAGAAATGCCCCCCACCTCTCCTTCACCATTTCCCATCCCCTTTTCCCTCTCTCACCTTATCTCCTTGCCTGCCCATCGACTCCCTGTGGTGCACCGTCTCCATTTTCTTAATTCCATGGCCTTCTGTCTCTTTCACCTATCAACTTCCAAGCTCTTTACATAATCTCTCCCCTTTCAGGTTTCACCTATCGCCTTGTGTTTCTCTCTTCCCTCCCCCCAACTTTTCAATCTACCCTGCAGAAGGGTTTTGGCCCAAAATGTTGACAATACTCTTTCCCATAGATGCTGCCTGGCCTGCTGAGTTCCCCCAGCATTGTGTGTGTGTTGATCAGTTGTTAGCTTGTAGTTTCTATTGACTTTTAACACCTCCGTGGTGAATGGTGATTAATCTTACAAATAAGGAGTTCAAACGTACACGGTTTACCAAATAGTTAACTGCTGATCAGTTCTGAAAAAAAAATGGGACATTTCTCTGTTCTCCTTGTGCACAAGTAAAATAAAGTATGATTGAGGAATGAGTGCAAGCTTTCAGAGTCTGGCTAATCGGAAACGACAGTTTCCTCAAGAGGAAATCTTGCCTGACAAAACTGTTGGAATTCTTTAAGGAAATAATAGGCAGCATAGACAAAGGAAAGTCAGTGAATGTGTTATTTGGATTTTCCGAAGACCTTTGACAGGGTGCTGCACTTGAGGCTGCCAAACAAGATAAGAGATACTAGCATAAACTGACTGACTGTCAGGAGGCAAAAAAATGGGATAAAGGCAGCCTTTTCTGGTTGGATTGCAATGATTAGTGATGTTTCACAGGGGGTTAGTGTTGCAAACGCTTCTGTTCACATTATATGTTAATGATCTAGATGACAGAATTGGTCGTGTTATGGCCAAGTTTGTAGATGATACAAGGTGGAGGGACATCTACTGCGAGGAAGCAGGGAGTGTATAGAAGGACAGATTGAGAGAATGGGAAAAGAAGTGGCAGATGGAACACCGTGTAGGGAAGTGTATGGTCATGCACTTTGGTAGAAACAAAAAGAGTGTAGACTATTTTCTACATGGGGAATCAATTTGGAACATGAGGTGCAAAGGGACTTAGGACTTCTGCAGGATTGTAATGCTGAGCTAAAAACAAGAATGTAATGGTAAGGCATTGTTCAGACCACACTTTAAAGTTCTGGGAGCAGTTTTGGGCCCCTTATCTAAGAAAAGATGTGCTGACATTGAAGACGATCTGGAAAAGGTTCTCACGAATGGTGCTAGGAATGAAGGGTTAATGTATGAAGAGTTTTTGATGGCTCTGGGCCTGTACCCGCTGGAGTTGAGAAGAATGAGAGAGGATCTCAGTGAAACTCGTTGAATATTGGAAAGCCCAGATAGAATGAATATGGAGAGGATGTTTGCAATAGTGGGGGAGTTCTATGACCAGAGGGCACAGTCTCAGAATTGAAAGATCTCTCTTTAGAACAAGATGAGGATTTTTTTTTTATCCAGCGGATGGTGAATCTGTGGAATTCATTGTCACAGCAACTGTGGGGCTTAGTGATTGAGTGCATTTAAAGCAGAGGTTGACAGGTTCTTGATTTGTAAGGGTGTCAAAGGTTACTGGGAGAAGGCGGGAGAATAGGGTTGAGAGGGAAAATAAATCAGCCATGATGGAATGGCAGAGCAGACTTAATGAGCCAAATGACCTAATTCTGCTCCTATGTCTTCTAGTCATATCCCACTATTAATAGGCACAGTTTCTCTCTACTTAATCTATGAAAGACTATCAAGATGTTAAACGTGTATCAATTCTACTCTCAATAGCCCAGATTTTCTTTTCTATTTTATATGAAATCTCAAGAACCTTTCCAGTAAATTTTGTTTCACACCTTTCCAAGCATTTCAAAATCCTCTGAATGTATGGTCGCAGAAATTGTATGCAGTACTCTACTTAACCAGTGTTCTAGGAGAATACTTTTATGTTTGAAGCCCAGGATCCTTTATATTTATTGAATGTTTTCTCAACTTGCCCTGCCACCAAAAATATATCCTCATTGCCAGCACCTTATAAGAATTCTACCTGTTGTCTCTGATTTGTTGAAAATTAAAAATATTCCTTGTATGTACTGCTGCTTTTTAAAAGCCATTGAAAGTTATAGAGAAATGCTAAGGTACAAATAATTTTTTTTATTATCAATGGTGCTTGTTTAAGCTACTATTTGTGAACTGTGTTTGCATAAAGTTGTCAAACACTAGCTTGAGATACACAGGAAGTGACAGTGACCTTAGGATCATTGATGTGCAGGAGAAATTTAGGGTGCAAATTCACTGCTCCATGAAAATGGAAAAACAGGTGGATAGGGTTGTGAAGGAGGCATTTCGTTTTCTTGCGATTTGAGTACAAAATGTTGGGGCATTTTATTGCAGCTCTGCAAGCCACACTTGGAATATTGTGTGCTGTCCTGGTCACCACTCTGTGGAAAGGATCTGGTAGTACTAGAAATAATGCAGTAGAGATTCAACCAGGATTTGCCTAGAATGGAGGGCATTGGTTACAATGAAAAATTGGATAGACTGGGTGTCATGAGCCCTGTCGACTTGCACCTGTATTTGTTATTTTGTTGTCTTATCTAGTGTTCTTAAATCCTGTGCTTTCTGTTTAATCTTGCCAAGTATATTTTGACTGACATGGGTTTTCAGCCTACTGTGATTTTTTTTAAAGTGGACTCCCAATTAGCACTTATCTCAGGTTTCGAGTTTGATTCGTCTTGTGGTGTAGCTCAGTCAAGCCACTGATATTCAGTTGGCGTTCTGATGAATAAACTCAGTTTTTCTGTCTCAACAGGGGAGCTTGTTGTTACTCCACACCTGGGTTCAATCGTCTGTCAGCACACACTGTGGGATTGCTCTCCTCGCTGATGGGTGACCCTACAGGGCTTATAAAATTACAAGACACATTGAAAGGAGAGATATTCACACTTTTTTCAAGGGTAGAGAAATGTAAAACTAGAGGACAGGTTTAAGGTAAGAGGAGCAATGCTTAAACGATTTCAGAGAGGCAAGTTTTTCACACAGAATGAGGTATGTATATGGAACAAGATGCCAGAGGGGCTGATAGAGGGAGGTACAATATTTAGATAGAAATAGAGAGAGATGGGGAAAATTCAGAAAAATGGGATTAACATAGTTGGGCATCTTGTTTGGCATGGATGAATTGGGCTGAATGGCCTGTTTCTGTAATGTATGACAGTATCATAGAAGGCCACGGTGTTGGATGCAGGAAAGTTAAGGTGTATTCTGGAGTTAGGGTATATAACAAATATTAATTTCAACAGCAGCTATTCTTCAGATTTGAATGAGGATTGCAGATTGAATTTAAAATGCAGTTCAGAACGGTGGGTTTCCTGGAGCTGCAGGTTAGGGGTCATTTGCAAACAAAAAAGCACTCCACTTAGACATCAGTTACCTGCATTTGCATGAATGTGGCCCAGAGTCAGTGGGGATTAATATTCATTTTGGGTGTGGGTGCGAAGAAGGGTGTGTGAAAACTATCTGTACTGCAAAGGAAGCATTGTAGATACATTGTAACTATAGACTTGTTGTGCTGTTAATTTGATCTTTTGCATATAAAATTGTCATGTAATATTGGGTCAAGCAGGCCTCTACTTCCAGGAGTGTCTCGAATAGCTGTTCATTTTGATGAATAAACACTTCTATACCCACTAGGTTCAGTTTGTCTCAGGTGACTTTGTTCATGCTACAACATAAAGTACATTTATTATATGTATGCACTGTACAACCCTGAGATCTGTCTTCCCACAGACAGCCACGAAACAGAAACATCATGGAACCCGTTCAAAGAAATCATCAAACACCCACATGCAAAAAAATAGAGCAAATCACGCAAGCGACAAAAAAAAAGAGTAAATAGCACACAGAGTATTAAACATCAAACTGTAGAGTCCTGAAACAGTCTAGGAATGTTCGGTTTAGCTCAGTTCTGTTTAATTTATCCTTGTATAATTTGCTGACTGCCAGCCACAGAGCCGGTTCGTCCCATTCAAAATTGCACAAAATGGCAGTAAAAAAAAGTAACCAGAAACCAGAAAGACATATTCCATGAACTGCAGAGTCCTCTAAATACAGTCCACAACCAGCACTGATCAAACCATGAGCAAGATCCAAGATTCCAACACCTTTCTCCAGCAGCAGTGAGCAAGAGAGAGAGGGAGACTGGTCAAAGGCAGATCGATGGTGCTGAACATCTGCTTGCCTACCGCTCTCATCCTAGTTGATTTCAATCTTGCTCGACGCTTTAATCGGCGAGAAATGGATCAATCATGGTCTCCAGACTTCTTGGCCTCCGGGCCGTACACTCCACTCCAAACCTCTCTAAACTCCCTCGGAGACAGCAAAGTGCTAGCCCAAAAACACACCATCAAGATGTAAATCACGGGCCCCAATCACATGTAGCTTAGTAGTAGAATTATATTTTTTTAAAAAAAGAAGTGGTTTTGTGTACTGCCTGAAGGATGTGGCCATTGGTCACGTTGTTCACTGGCACCATCTTGACCTGATCCACAAGTTAAATTACCGGCTGAAATAATCAACAGGAGAAATCTCCAATTATACTAAATCATGCATTACTTGCTTCAGAGGCTTTAGTGAAAATTTTATAAATATATTTCTTAATAACTCCTTAAACTTAGTACACTTGGTCACTGGAGCTTCTTAATAATAAATATGATGTATAAATTTGAAAATTATTCCATGTGATTATGTTTAACATTTTATAAAATTCCAAAAATAATGGGTATGACATTGTTTTGTGGAAGGTTTATAAATAGAAATTAGCTGGAATAATTTAAAACAGCAAATAATTAGCTGAACATTGTAAAGTCTGTACAGAAAATTATTTCATTGTATGTGTAGCGTTGATGCCTTTTTCATCTTTCTACGCTTCTATTGAAGGATTAGCGTATCTAAGCAGATGGTAGTGGGATTTTAAAGGATTTGATGCAGGCAGAGTAGATCCTCCTTCAAACAGTTATGTCTCTGCACTCTTCTCTGCCTCATAATATCAGACAGAATCTGACCAATCTCACTGGTACCCTTTTTATCAGCAATAAAACTCGAGACTGTGGCGATGCATTCAACAATATCCCAGGTAAGACATTTTTTGAAACATCCAACTGAGAAATGTAGTTTTTCAACACAACCTTTGAAAATGCCGGTGTATAGGAAGAACTGCCATGCACAATGTAATGAAAAATCCAAAGATAAGTAAATACTTAACACTTTAATAGGGACCTCCTTACCTCCTTCATAATGGTCTGCATTTTGCGGCTGTAATGACAGTCAAACATCTGACATTACACAAAAAAACTGACAACATCTTTGTGATTTTGATAGTTTAATATGGAAATTATAAAGCCACTGTTAATGATGTACACAGTTTTCTGTGATGAGAGGCCTAGACGAGGATGGTAAGGCCCCAAGTGCTGGAGTATTGGAGACAATTTCGAGACTGAGACGAGAATCCAACGAGACAGAAATCCTAAACGCAATCGCAGACTGAACCAAAGCTGAGCTGGCAATTGAGGTCTGAACTTACGATCCAGGTGCTCTTTAAATATCCAAATCTTGGCACCAAAACATGGCCGCCAATTAGTGGAGCAGGCCAGAATTTTTAAAGGGACTCTGCCAGCTATCCATACTCAGGAGAATCGGAACGTCTAAATCCTGGAGGCTAGTGCAGTGGGGTGCATACCATAACAGTTTACACCAGTACAATCTAGGACAGATGAATTAAATTGACAAGAAAAATTAAGTGTTTAAATACTAGTGGTATTGCAAAGTCCTGATTCATCTATACAAGACATGTAAGTGAGTTTTTATTGGTGAACTAATCATAGTTACCGTAAATCATAATTACTGTTTGACAAAGTTCGTGGCCCTCAAAAACACATCTGTTGATTGTAACTCCATCTGTTTTTTTTTAAAGGTATTATTTCAGCTCAAATTTCAAGTTCACATTCTACTTTAATTATCCACATGCATTTCAACCTTTCACTGGAAAATATTAGCCCAAAACGTTGCTCTCTTTGTCTGTTTTGCCACAACCTGCGAGAATGGTTCATGGCTGCTTAAACTGCTTGATGAAATCACAGTTGGTGGACACCAGCAATCGCTTTGAATAACAAATAGAGAACAGCACTGGAAATGAGAAGAAATCAATCACAGTAATCATTTGGCTTTTGTGAGCAGCTTTGCCCACGCTCAGCAGCAAGCTTCTTTGTTTTACTGCTGACTGCCACATGAGGACCAATTCTGGCAATAATCTAAATACTTCCTGGCATACCTGCAGTTACTCGAGAGCAAGTCTTCTTCTTCTAACTTTTAATTGCAGTTGGCAGTCCAACTTAATGGTGCATTAGGTGTACAGAATTGGAAAATAAAACCCATACTAATTCTTTATCAAATGAAAACTAAATTACCCCAAAAAGTAGATTGTAAGTAATGAAAGACATTACTGTGAATTAAATTAAAGTCAATTCCATAACTTAATAAAGATTTTAATTGAAAACTATCAACCGCCAAAGAAACTTCGGAAGCTCAAAGTTTTCAGATGGATGGACTCAGTGTCGGCTGTGGTCCTCTGCTTCCAAGGCATCGGCAAGTTGACGGTGCCTGGAGGTTTATGGCAGGGAGTTTCTCCCTTTTACCACCGGCTATCGGGGACTCGGGAGTCGATCGACTCGGGGACTTTGAGACTTCTTTTTTTACTGTGCCCATAGTCTGTTCTTCATCAAATTATGGTATTGCTTTGCACTGCTGTAACTATATGTTATAATTATGTGGTTCTGTCAGTGTTAGTCTTTGGTCTGTCCTGTTTTCTGTGATATCACTCCAGAGAAACATTGTATCATTTCTTAATGCATGTATGCATTTCTAAATGACAATAAAAGAGGACTGAGTGTTCTCATAATCTAAAAAAAGTAGTGAGGCCTACAATTGATTTCTTTCAACCTTATATGCTTCACATTGTAATAGAATGTGTTCAACTGTTTCATAATGATGACCAAACCTACACAACACAGAGTGAATTTTTCTAACAAGATATAAAGAATAATTAAGAGTGTTTACAGCCAACTCCCATGCGTGGACATGACATTAACAATCCAAAAATTGTAAATGCTGGCAATAACTGCAATCCTCAAAACACGAGTGCCCCAATATAAAGATGTAATATATATAAACCATGAGCTACCAAAGATCCTTTTACGTTTTATGGAGAGTTTATGGTGGAACACTGAATTTGGAAAGAGAACTTGTGAATACAGCAATGCTTTATAAGTTAGATACACCTTTACATGGATATCACACACAAATTGCTGGAGGAACTCAGCAGGCCAGGTAGCATCTATGGAAAAGAGTATACAGTCAACATTTCGGGCCAAGATGTTTCTTCAGAACTGAGAGGGAAGGGAGGAGGGAAGGGAGGAGGGGAAAGAGGCTGGCTGGAAGGTGATAGGTGAAGCAAGGAGTTGGAGAGCAGCAGAGATCACAGAGGGGGAGCAGTGAGAGAGGGTTTCCCTGAACTGCCGTCAAAGAGAAGATTTAAACTTCTTCAGGGTAGGCATCCCTCAAGACTTCACAGTGAAGCAGCAAATCATAAACATGAGAAAGTCAGTAGATGCTGTATATTGAAGTGCAAGAACTACATACTTATATTTATAAAGCAAACAACAGGAATTCTGCAGATGCTGGAAATTCAAGCAACATACATCAAAGTTGCTGGTGAACGTAGCAGGCCAGGCAGCATCTCTAGGAAGAGGTGCAGTCGACGTTTCAGGCCGAGACCCTTCGTCAGGACTAACTGAAGGAAGAGTGAGTAAGGGATTTGAAAGTTGGAGGGGGAGGGGGAGATGCAAAATGATAGGAGAAGACAGGAGGGGGAGGGATAGAGCCGAGAGCTGGACAGGTGATAGGCAAAAGGGGATACGAGAGGATCATGGGACAGGAGGTCTGGGAAGAAAGACAAGGGGGGGGGTTGACCCAGAGGATGGGCAAGAGGTATATTCAGAGGGACAGAGGGAGAAAAAGGAGATTGAGAGAAAGAATGTGTGCATAAAAATGAGTAACAGATGGGGTACGAGGGGGAGGTGGGGCCCAGACGGAATAAGCTCTGTCCGCCAGAGAAAGCAGGATCTCCCAGTGGCCACACATTTTAATTCCACATCCCATTCCCATTCTGACATGTCTGTCCACGGCCTCCTCTACTGTGGAGATGAAGCCACACTCAGGTTGGAGGAACAACACCTTATATTCCGTCTGGGTAGCCTCCAACCTGATGGCATGAACATCGACTTCTCTAACTTCCGCTAAGGCCCCACCTCCCCCTCGTACCCCATCTGTTACTCATTTTTATGCACACATTCTTTCTCTCACTCTCCTTTTTCTCCCTCTGTCCCTCTGAATATACCTCTTGCCCATCCTCTGGGTCAACCCCCGCCCCGTCTTTCTTCCCGGACCTCCTGTCCCATGATCCTCTCGTATCCCCTTTTGCCTATCACCTGTCCAGCTCTCGGCTCTATCCCTCCCCCTCCTGTCTTCTCCTATCATTTTGCATCTCCCCCTCCCCCTCCAGCTTTCAAATCCCTTACTCACTCTTCCTTCAGTTAGTCCTGACGAAGGGTCTCGGCCTGAAACGTCGACTGCGCCTCTTCCTATAGATGCTGCTTGGCCTGCTGCGTTCACCAGCAACTTTGATGTATGTTACTTATATTTATAATTGTCTTCTGTTGGTATGACACAAATCATTTAATTCTAAATTGTAGTTGTGATTGCTTCATTGACAAAATCAATAATCAATTTATCTCCACACTTACTTACTGCCTGTTACGCTGCTGGTGCTTAGGGCAGTGATGAAGGTCCTCCATCTCTGTCCTTGAACATCTTCTCTATTGTGCCTCAGGTGTGGCTCAGGGTTCTCATTTCTGCCCCTATGGTACGGCGCCAAGTCTTTGGTCTCCCGCGTTTCCTCCAGTCCAATGAAATGCTGTCTTGATGATGGAATTGACCTCTCTTCTCATCTCATGCCCAATCCATCTCCAGCATTTCCTCATGACGATTGTGTTCATGCTCTCCTGGTGACACTGAAGGACTAGAGCGTGGTTGGAGATCTTCTTTGGACGGAAAATACAGAAGATCTTCTGGAGGCTCGTGGTGTGGAATGACGACAGCTTGGCAAGGTCACTCTCTGTCATGTGCTAGCATTCTGACCCATAAAAGAGTGTGGACAGAACACAGCCTCACCTTGATGTGGATGCTGTACTTGGTTGATCACAAGATGTTGCAAATTTATCTCCATTAATGGCAAAATTTTAGAAAATCCGCTCATGGTGATGTTGGTTGAAGGATGCATGATCATCAGTTAACACACTGTCTCAGAAAACTAAATTTTAAAATATATTAATAATATGCAATGTTAAAGGAGAATATCAGTTCAATGGCCTACTGCTTATAAGTTTTTGTTTATATAACAGAATACAAATATATTTATGAAAATAATTTGATTGTAGAAGATGTGAGATGCCCAAGTGTTGGGGATGGACAGCAGTTTTGTTTTGATGGACTCTAAGCCATGGTCTCTGGGGGTTTTGCTATTGCTTGGATGGTGGATAGTCGGGGGGGGGGAGGTTGGTGCTTTCACTGCTGCTTGTGCATGCAAGGGTTCATTTTTCTGTCATTCATTCTTTGGGGTTTTTCTGTTTCATGGATGTCTGCGAAAAATAAGAATTTCAGGTTGTTTGCGAAGAGTACGGTTTACAAGTTGTATACTGTATACATTTTCTGATATTAAATTGAACAATTGAAAAGATTATTAAATGGATTGAGAAGCTAAGTACAGGATAAAAATTATGTTGATTATTATTACTGGTTGCTTGTCACATTTTCACCAACTTCACTGAATATTTTTTCATATACAATTAATGCCAAATTAGTATATATTGGGATTTACATATAAATTTATTTTGGCTTAATAAATTTGTCTGCTAATTAGCATGATAAAAAATGTTTGGATATTCATTATTTTCTCTTAACAGTTAATGAGACAGTGTCCAGCCTCCCTTTACAGATGGCACTGTATTTCAATGCCATCTTCTTTCCATTCTGGTGGGTGTCAGAAGTGGTTATGATCCATCTTAAGGTGAGAGTTTGTTGTAAATATTATTGACATCATTAAGACAATCAACAAGTTTTAAGATCATTGAATTTATAGCAGAACTCATAGATAATATTCTCCTTTGCAAAGCCTGCTCAATCAACAAACGGATTTCATTTAAACATAAAGAGGCCCCATATTGACCTCACTCTGCACCTCAGTGCCCCCAATACTGGAGTGGGACGCAGTGATCCTTGATACCAAGGGAAAGTGATAATTGAAACGATGGTCTCCTACAAACAGATTACAGGGGCTATTTTAGCTGCAGCAAACAAAATTCATGATTGGAACTCCAACAACATGGCAATTGCTCCAGAAAATATAGTCAGCAGAATGTAGTTACCTTTAGAAATTACTTATTTCTCTCCACTGACTGAAGATGTGTTGTTGAGTATTTAAAAGTCCAACACTATCATCAGCAACAGAACCATTCAGAAACTTACTCAATATCCATTCTGAATTTCCAGACACTGGGTGAAATCATTGGATGGAGGGTAAAAGCCCTTCAAGTTAAGAGAGAACTAAGAACCAAATGTAGAAAAACCCAGCCTCAGTGACTGGAAGGGGTGGGATGCGGGACTAGGCAATTGAAAAAGATCTCAAAGGTTAAGGAAAAGGATAATAGGGTGGTGAATGAGAGAGGGTGAGATAAAAACTGAAATGATGGGAGGGCTGAGCAAGGGCCATGAAGACACAGTTCTTAGGTCAGTTAACAACAGAGTTGTTGATTGTCGCAATACAGAAACAAAGTATATTGCAGGGTAAACAACACGAATTCTGCAGATGCTGGAAATTCAAGCAACACACATCAAAGTTGCTTGTGAACGCAGCAGGCCAGGCAGCATCTCCAGGAAGAGGTACAGTCGACGTTTCGGGCCGAGACCCTTCGTCAGGACTAATTGAAGGAAGAGTTAGTAAGAGATTTGAAAGTGGGAGGGGAAGGGGGAGATCCGAAATGATAGGAGAAGATGGGAGGGGGAGGGATGGAGCCAAGAGCTGGACAGTTGATTGGCAAAAGGGATACGAGAGGATCATGGGACAGGAGGCCCAGGGAGAAGGAAAAGGGGGAGGGGGACCCAGAGGATGGGCAAGGGGTATAGTGAGAGGGACAGAGGGAGAAAAACGAGAGTGAGAGAAAGAATGTGTGTATATAAATAACGGATAGTCATGCCATCAGGTTGGAGGCTACCCAGACGGAATATAAGGTGTTGTTCCTCCAACCTAAGTGTGGCTTCATCTTGACAGTAGAGGAGGCCATGGATAGACATGTCAGAATGGGAATGGGATGTGGAATTAAAATGTGTGGCCACTGGGAGATCCTGCTTTCTCTGGCGGACAGAGCGTATTCCGTCTGGGTAGACTCCAACCTGATGGCATGAACATTGACTTCTCAAACTTCCGCTAATGCCCCACCTCCCCCTCGTACCCCATCCGTTATTTATTTATATACACACATTCTTTCTCTCACTCTCGTTTTTCTCCCTCTGTCCCTCTCACTATACCCCTTGCCCATCCTCTGGGCTTCCCCCCCCCCTTTCCTTCTCCGTGGGCCTCCTGTCCCATGATCCTCTCATATCCCTTTTGCCAATCACCTGTCCAGCTCTTGGCTCCATCCCTCCCCCTCCTGCCTTCTCCTATCATTTTGGATCTCCCCCTCCCCCTCCCACTTTCAAATCTCTTACTAACTCTTCCTTCAGTTAGTCCTGACGAAGGGTCTCGGCCGGAAACGTCGACTGTACCTCTTCCTAGAGATGCTGCCTGGCCTGCTGCGTTCACCAGCAACTTTGATATTGCAAGGTAGATATTTCTCTTCCTTGTAGTTAAACCTGATTGAAAGTCTTCTCAATCGTGATTGATAGAGCAAACTAAATAGAAAAGAATGTTTTTCTAGTGCCTAACTTTTGTTTCTCCGCATTGCCTCCCTGAACCAGTACAACATGTTGCCAGGATACTACCAATGGCTACTGCTGGCTGCTGTAATAATTATCACAGTGACTGAAAGTATTCGTCTGTGTCTGGGCTACATGGGAAACTTGGAAGAAAAGGTAAGCAAATTATAAATCATAGTTATTTGTAAATGCTTTTTGTATCTGCATCTTTAGCCTGTGGCACAAAGGATAAATGCTCCAGCTATTTCAGCAAGTGCTCCCTCGATTGAATGATGTGTATGTCTATACACTAATAAAGCCCAGTTAAAGTTCAGATGAGATTTATTTTCTCTGGCTCCCTGGCATGTTTTATAAACACAAGTTCTTATTTAATAGCTTCCTAAGTTTCCCAGTGGCATCTCACGTAAAAGTCAGCGTGCACCATCAAGGACCTCTATCCTCTTCTCAGGAACAGGAGCATTAGGTCCCACCCCACCAGGCTTTTGAACCAGAGAGGATAATATCATTCACCCCAATACTGAACTAATTCCACAACCTATGGACTCACTTTCAAGGACTATATAACTCATGTTCTCAATATTTATCACTTACTTTTTCTTCTTTGCATTGGCATAATTTGTTGTCTTTTGCACATTGGTTTTTTTGTCTGTTTCTGTTGTGTGCACTTTTTCATTGATTCTATGGTGTCTTTTTTTGTATACTGTTACGAACTGTAACGTTCTAGAAACAAACCAGCAGCAAGAGATTTCACACCGAGTCTGGTTTTGATGTTAAAACCACTATCTTTATCAATAACTACTCATAATATAGTAACTTAACCAAGATAAACAAAAGTTAACATGTTATGTGTAGGTATGTGTGTAAATATAACTCCCAAACGATTGAGCTTGGGGGAAACAAGGTTTAGAGTCTTGAGATGGTAAAGTAGGAAAGTTCAGTAATCCACAAAATAAAATGATGGGAGAGAGATATTTGTAACCCAAGGTGAAATGTAGAGAAAAGGCAAGTGCGAAGTATTCCACAGATTCCACGATGGTAAAATGAGATAATAGTCACCGTAGATCTTGTCCGTCGTGCCGTTCCAAATCCACATACGAATTATCACTGAAAGTGACCTGTCACGGGAATATCGTCGTCCAGTGCTTACCACACCACATACCCAGGCAAGGGCTACAAAAGTGGTCTCACAAGATACCCCAAAAAATCCACTCCTATGGATTGTACGAAGTGACAGTCACACATTCGTTATGCACTCCGTGCCGATGTTTAACCCACCCTTGTGGGCATAAGAGGGTTCCAAGTCTCAGATGCCACAAGCTGAAGCTACCAGTTTCCCCTGTCTCCCTCTCCCCCTCCCTGTCCCCCTCCCCCTGAAGGTCGCTCTCTGTATATGAGTTTAAGTTCGCAGCAGCCTGTAACTAACGTCATAGTCCCGCCTCACTCAGGCGCTTAAAGCAACAGTCCACAGTAAACAAAACCTGTGGGTTCGTAACATTATTGTGAACACCCACAAGAAGATGAATCTCAGTGTGGTATCATATATGTACAAACGTACTTTGATAACAAACTTACTCTGAACTTTGTTCCTCCAATATATTCAGTTTGTTTACATGAATTTATATTTGATTCCCCTACTGCTTGTTGCAGTAAGAGAACCCTTTAATCTTATTTAAAAACAATAGACATTACTAGTGTGCATGTGTTTTTGTTCATCTCATTAGGATTTAGATATACTGGAAATTAAAGGATATAGAGTTAATGTGAGAAAGTGGCACTAAGTTACAATATCAGCCCTGATCTTACCTGAGCGACGGAAAAAACATAGATTCCTGCTTATATTTCTTACCTTCTCAAATTCTTCTTTTCATCCTACAGCTGCCAGAGTTAGCTGGATTTTGGTTGCTGTCCTTTGTCATCCAGCTACCCATCATTTTGTTCCTCCTCACCGATGAATCCATCATCATCCTACCCCTGGAAAGGGGTATGAATATTATCTACTCCATATTCCTGGTTTTTGAGTTGGTTCTGGGATTCCGGGCCCTAAGGGAAATGACGAATCACCTAACAAAACGCTTCTACCTCCAACAGTTTCAGGAGCCAGAGTATCCTCAACGGCACAAAAGAAGTCAAGAAACTGGTATTCCATTTGGGAGCGGTTCTATTTTCCTTGTGTAGTAGGCCAAGGACTTTCAAATGCATTAACTCTTACAATTGATCCAGTTGGCATTGCCACCATGTGGAGATCCAGGCTTCTTTGCCATTTCTCAGGTAAAAGCCACCTGTTGTAGCAACATTGACCTCTCCAGAGTAATAAAGAATATTTCATCACCTGATCTGTACTAAATTGCATGAAGAAATATGAATCTATGCTGTTAGTAGAATAATTGACCCAAGAATTTTTTAAATAAAATTATTCCTTTGTGGGAAATTTTCATTAGCATTAAATTCTTTGCATTGCATTTATGATTTTTTTTTCTGATTTGTATATCACAGACATTTTCCAAGTTTCCTTCCTTTATCCAATATCTTCCTGTATGATTCCACGCATTGACTTCTATTTTAGACCTAAGAGGTGTGTCACCAATACGTAAATTCAATTCAATTCAAGTTTAATTGTCTTCAACCTCACATAAATATCCATGATACAGCCAAACGAGACAGTGTTACCCAGGGGACATGTTGCAAAACACAGTACCAACAGCCACATATGGCATAAAGCATGTACAAGATAGCAAGCGTAGTAAGATACAGCCATGCAATAAGAGTCCTGACCCGAGCTGCAGAAATCTGCGGTCCACCACAATGCAGCTTGTCTTTGGCCGAGCGAATACAAGGGAGCAGCGCTATCTCCAGCCCGGATACCATTGCACACCGCCTTTGCTGGAGCACACCAACTCGGATGTAAATGTATGGAAATATATGTAAATATTTGAGAACCGGTTACTGGAGGTTAGTATCATTGGTTATTCCTATTAACTCTTTGTTCATACCTAAACACAAGATACTTTTGCATCTCTTTCCCCCTTCTCTCACTCAACACATTGACAGTCTTTGTGAAATCTATGACAAAGGAGAAGAAAATGGAGAATCCAGTGCATTGGCCTAAGACACAGAAATCAGAGAAACAAGGCAGTGTTCCACTAGAAAGTATCCATCAGTCACATATAAGTGAAAGAACAAATGCCAGTACTGCATGTAAACTGATTCTGTCTTGTTTGGGAGCAACATCTTACTAAGATAACTGTCCCTGTCTCTGATAGTGGTTCAAATCCACAGTGAAATGGATAGCCAGAATCATGTAATGAAATAACATACTTTCATTGTGAATAATACTTTCTGCTGATACCGTCACTACAATTACAAATCACTATTCCACTCACAGACCTCTAACTTAAGTGGCAGTTGCTGTGAATGATAATTCTTCAAGTCAGTCTGAACCAAATTTAAACACGATGAAGTTTGCAGATGCTGGAAGTCCAAAGCAACACACAAAATGCTGGAGGAACTTAGCTAGCCAGGCAGCATCTATGGAAAAAAGTACAGTCGGCATTTTCAGGCTAGTCCTGCTGAAAAGTTTTGGCCCGAAACGTCGACTGTACTTTTTCCATAGATGCTATCTGGCCTGCTGAGTTCCTCCAGCACTTTGTGTGTGTTGCTCGGATTTCCAGCATCTGCAGATTTTCCCTTGTTTGTGAAATGCTGGAGGAATTCAGCAGGTTAGGCAGCATTTTTGGAAATGAATAAACAGTTTACGTTTTGGGCCGAGACCCTTCTTCAAGAAATGGAATGGGGAAGACACAAGAATAAAAAAGTGGAGGGAGGGGAAGGAGGATAGCCAGAAGGTGATAGATGAAACCTAGTGGGTGAGAAAGGTCAAGGGCTGGAGAGGAAGGAATGTGATAGGAGAGGAGAGTGGACCATAGGGGAAAGTGAAGGAGGAGAGAACCCAGGGAGAGGTGATAAGCAGGGAATAGAGGAAAGGGGGAAGGGGATGGAAAATCAATATTCATGCATCAGGTTGGAGGCTACCCAAACAGAATATAAGATGTTGCTCCTCCACCCTGAGGGTGGCCTCATCTTGGCACACGAGGAGGCTATGGATGACATGCCGGAACAGGAATGGGAATCAAAAATTTTAATGGTAAGTTCCACTTTTAGCAGATGGAGCAGAGGTGCTCGATGAAATGATCCCCCAATTTACAACACATCTCACCGATGCAAAGGAGGCCACATCGGGAGCATTAGACATAATAGATGATGCCAGTAAATCCACAGGTGAAGTGTTAACCAAACTTAATTTTCCAACTTATTTTAGAAAGTATGTACTGAGATTGGAGAGGGTTCAGAGAAGATTCACGAGAATGATTCCAGGAATGAAAGGTTTACTATATGAGGAACGTCTGGCAGCTCTTGGGCTGTATTCCCTGGAGTTCAGGAGAATGAGGGGGGATCTCATAGAAGCATTCCAAATGTTAAAAGGCCTGAACAGATTAGATATGGCAAAGTTATTTCCCATGGTAGGGGAGTCTAGGACAAGAGGGCATGGCTTCAGGACTGAAGGACGTCCTTTTAGAACTGACATGCGGGGAAAATGCTTTAGTCAGAGGGTGGTAAATCTGTGGAATTTGTTGCCATGAGCAGCTGTGGAGGCCAAGTCATTGGGTACATTTAAGGCAGAGACAGATAGGTTCTTGATTAGCCAGGGCATCAAAGGGTATGGGGTGAAAACAGGGCAATGGGGATGACTGGAAGAATTGGATCAGCCCACGATTGAATGGCAGAGCAGACTCGATGGGCCGAATGGCCTATTTCTCCTATATCTTCTGGTCTTGACTACATCACCTGCTCTGACTGCCATGTAGATATTGTACCTCTCACTCTAAATCCCCATTGATCGTATGTATGCTTACCAAAGCTGTGTAGTCCTTGTTGACTGTCCATTAACACCACGCTTCTCCATTGGTATGGACTGGGCGGTTTAAATGATTTGGCACAGATTGAATGTGCTGAAGTGCCTGTGCTGCAGTTTTCTATGGCTCGATGTATCTTGTCATGTAGTTTAAGACTGTTACTCTTTATTGTGAACCATTTATGTTTGGATAACTCAGTCGTGGTAAAGTTTATCTTTTGGGTAGTAATCATTTTTCAACTTTCAGCAGTTTCTGCTTCAACTAATTCTGCCGTCTCCTTATGTGACATGGAACAGCCAACACTAGATGTACCCTGTCCTGTAATTTCCCAAATTCGTACTCTGAGAGTTTCTTTTTCCTTTTAACCACTTGGGAAGTTTGTGGAATAATTCCTTGCCTGCAGAAAACCTACTGAAATGGTCTGGAATGTCAACAATTTATGCATTTAACATAATTTGACTGAATCAACTTGCAGACTACACCAGAAGACATAGGAGTAGAATTAGGCCATTCAGCCCATCAAGTCTGCACTGCCGTTTCACCATGGCTGATCCTGGATCCCACTCAACCCCATACACCTGCCTTCTTGCCATTCCTTTGATGCCCTACAGGAAACAATCAACTACCGCCTTAGATATATCTATGGACTTGTCTTTCACTGCAGTCTGTGGCAGAGCATTCCACAGACTTACTACCCTCTGGCTAAAAACTCCCTCCTTACCTCTGTTCTAAAAGGTTGCCCCTCAGTTTTGAGGCAGTGCCCTCTAGTTCTGGATACCCCCACCAGAGGAAACATCTTCTCCACATCCAACATATCTAGTCCTTTCAACATTCAGTGGGTTTCAATGAGATCCCCACACGTTCTTCTAAATTCCAGTGAGTACAGGCCCAAAGCTGCCAAATGGTCCTCATATGTTAACCCCTTCATTCCCGGAATCATCCTTGTGAACCTCCTCTGGACTCTCTCCAATGACAACACATCCTTTCTGAGATATGGGGCCCAAAACTGTTGACAGTACACCAAATGTGGCCTGACTGGTATCTTATAAAGCCTCAGCATTATCTCCTTGCTTTTATATTCTCTTCCCATTGAAATAAATGCTAAATTGCCTTTGCCTTCTTTACCACAGACTCAACCTGTAAATTAACCTTCTGGTAGACTTGCACGAGGACTGCTAAGTCCCCCTGCTCCTCTGATGTTTGAAGCTTCTCCCCATTTAGAAAATTGACTGTACTATTGTTCCTTCTACCAAAATGCATTATCGTACTTTCCATCTGTCACTTTTTTGCCCATTCTTCCAATTAGTCTAAGTTCTGCAGCAATCGCATTGCTTCCTCAGCACTACCAACCCCTCCTCACAGACTATGTTAGAATTGAACTCTGAACTCTAAGCACAGTTGTCCTGAGCTGCAAAAGAGTCAAGCGAACTGCAACGTTACTGTGGCTCTCCTCAGTCCACATCATTAAAACAGACTGCGTAGTTTGTGAGAACTTGTGCATAAACTCCAGCATCCCCCATACTTCGAAAGATTGATAGTGTCTGTAAATTGCTTTAGGGTGTCTGGGGGATATAAATAAATAGAAGCCTTTCTTTTTACATTGGGGACAAACAGTAGTTAACGCTTAACCTCATTTTTCCAATGAATGATTGTTTTATTTACAAGGTTTTCAATTAGAAGCTTAAAAGCTAAAGGAGATTTTGCATGTTCCAAATACTGTAACAACTTCTACAGATGCACTGATGAAAGTATCCTGACTGGTTGCGTTATGACCTGGTATGGCAATTCCAATGTAGAGGCTGCAGAGACTCGTGTTCACTACCCTGGGTCCATCACAGGGCCAACCCGACCTACCGGTGAAACTGTCCAGATGAGCGGCTACCTCAGGAAGGCGCCACCTATCATCAAGGGTCCCCACCATTCAGGTCATCCGCTCTTCTAACTGTTCGTGTAAGGCAGGAGGTACAGGAGCCTAAAGTTCAGGACAGCTACTTTCCTACAACCATGAAGTTCTTAAAATGACCTGCACAACACTAACCCTACCTCGGCAACAGAACATTACGACCACCTTTAGCATTACCACAAAGATGGAAAGGGGTAGATTCAAGGGGGATGTGAGGGGTAAGTTTTTTTACTCAGAGAGTGGTGGAAGCCTGGAATGTGCTGACTGTTGTGGTGGTAGAGGCAGATACAGCGGTGCTAGAAAATTTGTGACCCCTGTAGAATTATCACGATTAGGGCATATGACCTAAAATGTATCAAATCCTTATGTAAGTCCTAAAACTAGATAAAGAGAACCCAATTAAATAAATAACACAAAAAACATTATACTTGTTCATTTATTTGTTGAGAAAAATGCTCTAGTATTACATGTATTTGTTGGGACAAGTATGTGAACCTCTGGGGTAATCCTTTCTACAAAAGTCAGCTGTTTCAATCAATGGGATGAGATTGGAGGTGAGGGTTGTAGAGGTGCCCTACCCTATAAAAAAGACACACAAAGTCAGGTTACTGACAGAGCCTGCTCTTCTCAAGAAAGATCTGTTTATGATTGAAACGTATAAGATCCTAAAGGGATTGGACAGGCTAGATGCAGGAAGATTGTTCCCGATGTTGGGGAAGTCCAGAACGAGGGGCCACAGTTTGAGGATAGAGGGGAAGCCTTTTAGGACCGAGATTAGGAAAAACTTCTTCACACAGAGAGTGGTGAATCTGTGGAATTCTCTGCCACAGGAAACAGTTGAGGCCAGTCATTGGCTATATTTAAGAGGGAGTTAGATATGGCCCTTGTGGCTACAGGGGTCAGGGGGTATGGAGGGAAGGCTGGGGCGGGGTTCTGAGTTGGATGATCAGCCATGATCATAATAAATGGCGGTGCAGGCTCGAAGGGCCGAATGGCCTACTCCTGCACCTATTTTCTATGTTTCTATGTGCAGCAGGCCTTAATCAAAATAACTTTCAGAGAATCTTAGAAGAAGAATTGTAGAGATGCACAAAGTTGGAAAAGGCTACAGAGAACATTTCTAGAGACTTGAGTGTTCATTAGTCCACAGTAAGAGAAATTGTCTACAAATGGAGGAAACCCCTCAGGAGTGGGCAATCTGCAAAGATCACACTAACAGTACAACATGCAATGCTGAAGGAGGTAAAAAAAAATCCAAGGGTAATAGCAAAAGACCTGCAGAAGTCTCTAGAACTTGCTGAAATCTCTGTTCATGTGTTGACTTTAAGAAAAACACTGAACAAGAATGGTGTTCATGGAAGGACATTATAAAGGAAACCACTGCTCTTCGAAAAAAATATTGTTGCCTGTCTCATGTTTGCAAAAGATCACCTGAATGTTCTACAACACCTCTGGGACAATGTTCTGTGGACAGATGAGACAAAGTTGGACTTTTTGGCAGAAATGCACATTGCTATGTTTGGAGGAAAAGGGACATGGCACACCAACACCAAAACCTCATCCCAGTTGTGAAGCATGGTGGAAGGAGCAGCATGGTTTGGGACTACTTTGCTGTCTCAGGGCCTGGACAGATTGCAATCATTGAGGGAACAATGAATTCAAAATTGTATCAAGACATCTTACAGGAGAATGTCAGGGTAGCAGTCCATCACCTGAAGCTTAATAGAAATTGGATAATGCAACAGGACAATGATCAGAAAGGCAAGAGTAAATCAACAACAGAATGGCTTAAAAAGAAGAAAATTTGTGTTTTGGAATGGCCAAGACAAAGTCCTGACATTAACTCTAAAGAAATGTTGTGGAAGGACCTGAAGCAAGCAGTTCATGCAAGGATACCCACCAACATCCTAGTGTTGAAGCAGTTTTGTAAGGAAGAATGGCCTAACATTCCTCCAAACTGATGTGCAGGACTCATCAACAGTTACCAGAAACATTTGGTTGAAGTTATTGCTGTACAATGGGGAGGGGTCACACCAGTTACTGAAAGCAAAGGTTCACATACTTTTTCCAACAAATACATGTAATATTGGATCATTTTTTTCTCAATAAATAAATAAATGAACAAGATAATGTTTTTGTGTTATTTATTTAAATGGGTTCTCTTTATCTAGTTTTAGGACTTACTGAAGATCTGATCAAATTTTAGATCATATCTGCAGAAATAGAGAAAATTTTACAGTGTTCACAAACTTTCTAGCACTGCTGTACACTAGAGGCTTTCAAGAGACGTTTGGATAGGTACCTGAATGTAATGAAGATGGAAGGATATGGACATGGTGTTGGTAGGAGGTATTAGTATTTGGGTACTGTATTTTTGATTTGCTTTTTAGCTGGTTCAGCACAACAGTGTGGTTTGAGTGGACTGTTCTTGTGCTGTACTCTTCTATGTTCTATTAACTTCTCTCTAACACAAGAGATTCTGCATATGCTGGAGATCCAAAGCAACACACTCAAAATGCTGGAAGAACTGAGCAGGTTAGGCAACATCCATGGAAAAGAATAAAGAGTCAACGTTTTGGGTTGAGACTCTTCATCTCCAACTATGTTTTAGTCTTCCAGTCTTTTTTATCTTCACTATCTTGTATATTTGTGTAAAGTTTATATATGGTTTATGTTCTGTGTTATGTTTTGACTGTACCTACGTGCTTGTGATGTTGCTGCAATCAATCTTTCACTCTACCTGGACCTCAACGTACTTGTGCACATAACAATAAACTTGGCTAGTTTTCAGGGTGGTGGTGTGGAGATACGTCTCTACCAAGGAGCTGTAAGGCACTCCTTCCCTCTGCTAGCCTGCAGGTCACCCTTGGGCAAGGTATAGCCCCTGCCTAGACCCCCCAATCAGGATTACCTGAAGCCACAGGAGCAGGTGGTGGATGGTCGGATGAGTAGTTGGTGCACGTCACAAGTACAGGTCATGCGACCACTGACACCTCTGAAGAGTATTGATAACGGCTGGGGTCACCCGTCTTGTAAAGACACTGCCCAGAAGAGGGCAATGGCAAACCACTTCTGCAGGAAAATTTGCCAAGAACAATCACGGTCAAGACCATGGATGTCCATTTCCCATGACACAGCATGTGATGATGATGGTGAGTTTTCATCAGGAACAAAATCAGCACTAGGAGCACCATATAAGAACAATGTTTCAGAGGTAGAAGCAGGGACATGCCATTTGGCCCCTTATGCCAGCTCCAGCATTCAGTCAGACCCTGCTCAGTCTTCAGCTCCAGACCTGCAACAACTCAATATCCCTTCTTTTTTCTAAACATCCAGAAACTTGCCAACCTCTGTCCTGAATATACTCATCATTATTCTGTCAGGAATTCTAAGGATTCTCTAATCTCAAGGTGAAAACAAGAAACAAAGGACATTTCTTAGGCAGTACAGTATCACCAGCATCGGAATCAGGTTTATTAACACTGACGTACTGTATGTCATGAAATTTGTTGTCTTGTGGCAGCAGGACAATGCAATACATAAAATACTGTAAGTTATAATAAATATATATAAAAACACTAAATTAGTAGTGCAAAAGAGAGCAAAAATAGTGAGGTAGCGTTCATGGGTTCATTGACTATTCGGAAATCTGATGGCAAAAACGCCATTCCCTTCTCGCAATTCCTCCGTCTCCGCCGCATCTGCTCTCAGGATGAGGCTTTTCATTCCAGGACGAAGGAGATGTCCTCCTTTTTTAAAGAAAGGGGCTTCCCTTCCTCCACCATCAACTCTGCTCTCAAACGCATCTCCCCCATTTCATGCACATTTGCTCTCACTCCATCCTCCCGCCACCCCACTAGGAATAGGGTTCCCCTGGTCCTCACCTACCACCCCACCAGCCTCCGGGTCCAACATATTATTCTCCGTAACTTCCGCCACCTCCAATGGGATCCCACCACTAAGCACATCTTTCCATCCCCCCCACTCTGCTTTCCGCAGGGATCGCTCCCTATGCGACTCCCTTGTCCATTCGTCCCACAGATCTCCCTCCTGGCACTTATCCTTGTAAGCGGAACAAGTGCTACACATGCCCTTACACTTCCTCCCTCACCACCATTCAGGGCCCCAGACAGTCCTTCCAGGTGAGGTGACACTTCACCTGTGAGTCGGCTGGGGTGATATACTGCGTCCGGTGCTCCCGATGTGGCCTTCTATATATTGGCGAGACCCGATGCAGACTGGGAGATCGTTTTGCTGAACACCTACGCTCTGTCCACCAGAGAAAGCAGGATCTCCCAGTGGCCACACATTTTAATTCCACATCCCATTCCCATTCTGACATGTCTATCCACGGCCTCCTCTACTGTAAAGATGAAGCCACACTCAGGTTGGAGGAACAACACCTTATATTCCGTCTGGGTAGACTCCAACCTGATGGCATGAACATTGACTTCTCTAACTTCCGCTAATGCCCCACCTCCCCCCGTACCCCATCCGTTATTTATTTATATACATACATTCTTTCTCTCTTTCTCCTGTTTCTTCTGTCCCTCTGACTATACCCATTGCCCATCCTCTGGGTTTTCCCCCCTCCCCCTTTTCCTTCTCCCTAGGCCTCCTGTCCCATGATCCTCTCATATCCCTTTTGCCAATCAACTGTCCAGCTCTTGGCTCCATCCCTCCCCCTCCTGTCTTCTCCTATCATTTTGGATCTCCCCCTCCCCCTCCCACTTTCAAATCTCTTACTCACTCTTCCTTCAGTTAGTCCTGACAAAGGGTCTCGGCCCGAAACCTCGACTGTACCTCTTCCTAGAGATGCCGCCTGGCCTGCTGCGTTCACCCGCAACTTTGATATGTGCCGCTTGAATTTCCAGCACCTGCAGAATTCCTCGTGTTTGCAAAAGGGAAGAAGCTGTTTCTAAAATGTTGCGTGTGTGTCTTCTGGCTCCTGTACCTCCTCTCTGATGTTAGTACTAAGAAGAGAGCATATCCTGGGTGAAGGAGGTCCTGAATGACGGATGTCGCCTTTTTGAGGCATTGTCTTTTAAAGATGTCCTCGATGCAGGGGAGGCGAGTGCGCATGATGAAGCTGGCTGAGTTTGCAGTCCTCTGCAGCTTTTGCTGATCCTGGGCGGTGGTCCCTCCAAACCGAGCGGTGAAGCAAGCAGCTAGAATGTTCTTCACGGTACATCTGCAGAAATTTGCTAGTTGTTAGTGACATACCAAATCTCCTCAAACTCCTAATGAAATACAGGTGTTGACGTGCCTTCTTCATAATTGCATCAATGTATTATTGGGCCCAGGATAAATCTTACAGAGGTTGACACCCAGGAGCTTGAAACTGCTCAACTTTTCCACTACTGACCACTCGATAAGGACCCAGCTGTTCACAATCTGGCTAACAACCAAGCTGAAGGGGTGAAATATTATATTTCCCAAGTCTATTAATGATACAAATCCATGGTGGAATTGCAAATGGGCAAGAATGTAAAGGAATTTCAAGGGAATATAAACAAGTGATAAGAACATATTGGATGAACATAATGCCAAAAAAATGTCATATCATCCACTTCGATATTCAAAGCAGAAAAACAAAATTGTTTTTGAAGTGATGAAAGACTGGCAAATGTAATGTTTAAGGAGACCTAGGTGTCTTGAAATAAACCATGGAAGACTGAAATGAATTTGGTGGAATTAACAGGAAGGTACATGGTTTTTATTAGAAAATGAGTTGACTACAACAGTATACATGTCTTACTGCATTTACGTTGGTCTGGGTGAGAGTGTGTACTGTATTGATATCCTTAAAAATTATATGGAGGGGGTGCAGTGAGAGGATTAATTGCGCTGGTTCCAGGGGTGATGGATTTGACATATGAAGAGATATTGAGTTGATTGACCCAATATTTTATCAAGTTTAGAACAATGCAAGGTGATCACATTGAAACATGCCAACATTTTTAGCAACAGCATGCTGGGGGATCTCAGCAGATCAGACACCTTTTAGGGAGTTGATGTTTTGGGCTGAGATGCTTCACTGGGACTGGAAAGGAAGGAGAGCAGAAGCCAGAATAAAAAACGGGGGGGGGGGGTGGTGATGGAGGAGCATGTGCTGGCAGATGTTAGGTGAGGGGGTAGGTAGGTGAGGCAGGGAGATGAAAAGGAATGATGTGAGAAGATAGCATCTGATAGAAAAGGACAGTAGACCATAGAATAAAGGGAAGAAGGTGGTGAACCAGAGGGAGTTGAAGGGCAGGTTGTGAGGGGGCAACAGTAATGAGGGAAAGCAAAATGTGGTGGGGGAATATGGGAATGGTCATCAGGTATCAATTTCTGCAATTTAAATTTTTTCCAGTTTTGACGCAGGGAGAAGGTTTGCCCAGGCTAGTCCGGAACGAGGGATCAAGGGCTCAAGAGCAGAGAGTGAGCTATTTCGGACCAAGCTGACAGCAGTTTCTTCATTCACGGGTTGGTAAATCTTCGAGGGTTGAGGCGACCTCGTCACTGGGTGCACTCATAACAATGATAGATTTCTGGGTATTAAGGGAGTCCGAAGCTATGGGCACAGTGTAGAAAAAAAACCCAGAGGTCAATCATTCATGATCTCGTCGACAGGCAGCGAGACCATAAGTTCTCTTTCTGCTAATTTCCATCCTCTTGTTACCAGCTCTGCCGTTAATGGCGCAGCTTCTTGTGTCTGTGACCTCTGGTTCCAGACTCCCCCGGCGTGGGGGAATCATCTTGCTTATCCTGTCGAGGCCCAGGAACATTTTATTTGATTACCCCCCGCCGCCTATTAGGTGTTTGGGAGAAAGAGGCATCCGCATTTCCAAGTTCTTGCTGCGGTCTGACTGAAATGCACAGGTTCCCCGCCAGAGTCTGATGTTGATCGCGGCATTTCCCCAGCCGCTCCGGCGAACAGGTTGTTGCGCCCTTTGTGTCGGCGGCGTAATACGGAACTGATCCGGCAGAGTATGTTGTGTTTGCGGCAGCGGGCGGCGTGTCTTCATTGTTTGTTTGGGGCTGCGAGCTGACGGACCGTGGCCCGTGGCCCTCCTCCAGCACCGGAGGCTGGACCGAGTTGGGCCACTCTCGGAGGAGGTGAAGGGTCACTCCAGCAGGTGCAAATGGTGGAAGCTGAGGGGATCGGAGCCCAGGGTGAGCTGCCTTTCTCAGGTATGGACTCTCGGTCTGATCCCGGAGGCCAGTCCAGGTGGCGGGTGAAAGTCTGGATCTGCTGCCGGGACGGTCCTCGGTGTTCCTCCTCGCTGAAGTTTAAAGGAAGTGGTCTGAACCGCAGGAGGTGCGGTTGGGCTTTTGCCGGATAGATGGTGAAGTTTGCTGGAGGTTGGATGTCGGCCCGGCCGGGGGGACACGTTGGCGGCGGGAGCCGGGGGGCGGGGGGCTACCCCTTGGTATTAACTCCCAGCCCAAACCTCGCTCCTCTATACCCTTGATCCCGGAGTTTGCTTCTCACCTCCCTTCCTCACCTAACCCCCACCTTCTGCTTCCCTCCCCCGCCCGGCTACCCTCACCTAACCTTCAACCATTCTCCTTCCCCCACCTGACCCATCCGGACCCTCCCCTACCCCTTTGACATTCTCTCCATCCTTGAACGGAGTTCGCTAACCCCTCCAACACCCCCCCCCCCGCCCATGCTTTGGTCTCCTTCCCTTTCCCCTTTCCCCACCGTCTCCCGCCCGCACCACCCCGAGAGTTTAACCTCCACGTTGGGAACGAAGTGTTTCTTATCCTGGGGCAGAGGAGTAGGCTGTAGAATCACCCGCACAAAAAAAAACACTTGTTCTTTCAAAATTGTTTTGTTTGGAAGAGGTTGTATTTTACACGAAGCCTTCCACGACAAGAAATCGCCTGGTGTAGTCTTTAGGAATTGCTCTTCAACTCGCGTTCACATGTAAATACCTGTACTTCTTGGTTGTTGTGAAATTGAGATGAATCGACTGCGGGGAGGTGTTGGGGAGGGGGAAGAACCTCTCTGTCCCCCTCCCCTCCCTTCCCTCCCCTTCCCCCACCGAAGATTGTCACCAACTGCATTGTTCAGGGACTGAGGGCAGATTGCAGACTCGACGTTGGGACAGAACACAGTAACCTGGCAACGCGTATTTTTTTTTAAAAATATATATTCTGCTTTTAAAACCGCCAGAGAAGCGGGATCTTACAACTTTCTTTTCATTGAAAGTAACGCTGGTGCATTGTAAATTGTGCGGGCTTGTTGCATTGTTTAGGATTTTGACATTTCAGGGACAAAAGAATCGTTTACAGATAGGATGGAAAATCACAGTCTGTGTTCTTAAAATCTTACACACTGGTCTGTTTGGATATTATTTTGTTTCCCTCCTAGTAACTTTTTGGACTAAGCCTTTGTCCTGTTGTCCAATTTTTACAAGAAAACATTGTTGTAATATTGTCATACTTCAGATTTATTTATGTTCATGGTCTTGTGACTAACGACACAGTCTGAACTCCTGTGCTTTTTATTGTATATAAAATGGGCTGCTGTCTGTGTTTTTGCCAAAACTGATCCCACCCAACTGCAAAGTTATCAGAATAGTTCACTAGACAGTGTATTGTGTTCTGTTCCAGGATGCCCAAGGCTTGATACCTTGCATGTTCAAAACTGAAGAGTTGCAATTGTTACTGACACTCACTTGCATTTAAAAAAAACCTGTGAAAATTTAACATCCTATTTTTTAATAAATATAAGATTAATTTTAGAAGTACCAAGAGACATTTGGATAAATATGTGGATAAGATTGGTGTGTACCAGGAGTTCCCAACCTGGGTTCCATGGATCTTTGGTAAATGGTATGGGTCCGTGGCATAGAAAAAGGTTGGGAACCCCTGGTTTAAAAGGATATGGACCAAACGAGGACAAATGCGACTAGCTTAGGTGAAAACCTTGGTCAGCAGGTCCAAAGAGCCTGTATCCTTGCTTTATGATTCTGTAATATTAAATCTGAGCTCTGAGTTGGATGAAAATGTAGTGTGGTTCCAATTTCGGATCTTGTTCAATTGGTGGACGTTTCTGTAGGGCCCATTCGCGATGCTCGCGCAGTCAGGTATTAGCTGCTCTACCGCTTCACTTCAATGAAGGTCATAACGTGGCTGTGTACAAGGGGTCCACATACATCCACAGGAAGTGGACACTTTTTTAGATAGGATAAAGAGAAAATTGACATTAAGAAAATAGGCAGTGCCCACAGTTTGAGTTGTCTGTTACACAGATTAATAACAAAGGTAGACTTGGACCTTTGTGCCTTAATTCTAGAGAACTAAAATGGATATTGCATTTTATCTACACAGGCTGTGCATAATGGGGCCTGATAACCGTTGTATGACTGATCTTATTTTAAACTTGTCTCAGGTAATGTGCAACTGTGTCGCTTGTTTGCAAGTGGGAGTGATATACCACCTAGTTCATCTTGTGCTGTATTGAATGATATGGGCAGTCATGGTCTTTTCATCACCATGATTGTTTCTCACAAATTTTTCTACAGAAGTGGCTTGCCATTACCTTCTTCTGGACAGTGTCTTTACAAGACAGGTGACCCCGGCCATTATCAATACTCCTCAGAGATTGTCTGCCCGGCGTCAGTGGTCGTACAACCAGGACTGGCTGCTCATACGACTATCCACCACCTGCCCCCATGGCTTCACGTGACCCTAATTGGGGAGGTGGGGCTAAGCAAGGGTTACTCCTTGCCCAAGGGTGACCTGCAGGCTAGCGAGGGAAGGAGTGCCTTACACCTCCTTTGATAGAAACATTTCTCCACCCCGCCACTCAACTGGTACCTTCTTGAAATTATGAAGTATCTAGCCTGTTATGGATCAGTAAACATAGAAATATCAGAAACTCTGATCAAACCTTTGCTATTAATCTCTCACTTTAAATTTTCCTTCAGTTTTGTTTGGCTCTTATTGGGTGGCTGGTGATTTGCTTTATAATAGGGGTGCCAATCTAGGGTCCACGGACCCCTCAGTTAATGGTGGGGGTCTATGGCATTAAAAAAGTTTGGGAACCCACACTCTTAAGACGAGAGCTTTGTGTGAAGCTGTTGCTCACTGCATAGAAAAGTATACCGTCCACTTGAAAGGTGGATACCAGACTTCTGCTTTGAGAAAGTGCTGAAATAGGAGATGGATCTAGGCTTGATCGATATCTCCAGTGTATATTTATTGAGGATTATTGGTTGCAAATGAAGCTGAGAAGTGGGAATATACGTAAAAGGGGGAAAATAAATCTTATTGCATTGTATTTATGACCTTTGCTTTGGGAACTTTGAATCTGCTCGGCCTTATAGTATGTCATATTTCATAGTATCCCATCCTCCTTCCCTTTCTCTTATGGTCTACTGTCCTGTCTGATCAGTTTCCATCCTCTCCGGCCCTTTATCTTTCCCATCCACCCAGCTTCACCTTTCTCCTTCTTGCTATCCTCCTCTTTCCCCCCCCACCTTTTTATTCTGGTGTCTTCCACCTTCTTTTCCAGTCCTGAAGAATGGCCTTGGCTCAAAACGTTGACTGCTTATTCATTTCCATTGATGCTGCCTGACCTGAGTTTCTCCAGTATTTCCCAAGTTACTCTGGATTTCCAGCATTTGCAGACCATGCTGTGATTATGTCATATTTAAGGATGCTTTTCATATATTGCCGTGACATAGCAGATTAACATTTTTTGCATATGTGGTCACGTGTTCAGTAATTGTGGAAAGATACAAAGTCCTACATTATAATGTGGAAGCTTTGTGGTGATTATTCGTACTGCAGACAGTGTGATTGAGTCTGGTTTTTGAAGAGCGTGCTATAAACAGCGGCAACTGATGTAAAAGTAAGGTGCCAACACACTGAAGGTACAACACAAGAACATAGGCGTGTCAAGCAAATTACATTAACATTTCTTGAATGGGTATAACATAATTTGGACTTGTGGTATGCAGGCCTTCAGATACAAAGGATTGGAATATAAAGTTCAAAGTAAATTTGTTATCGCAATAGCGTAGTGGTTAGCACAGCGCTTTACAGTACAGGCGACCGGGGTTCAATTACTGCCGCTGACCGTAAGGACTTTGTGCGTTCTCCCCGTGACCGTGTGGGTTTCCTCCGGGTGCTCTGGTTTCCTCCCACAGTCCAAAGACCTGGTAGGTTAATTGGTTATTGTAAATTGTCCCGTGATTAAGCTAGGATTAAATCAGAGATTGCTGATTGCTGGGTCTATTCGACACTGGATTTCAGTACGTAAAAGCGTATGTCGCAATGTACTACCCTGAGGTTCATTTTCTTGCGGGCATTCATGCTGGAACAAAGAAATACAATAAAACCAATGAAAAACTATACAGAAAGACTGACAATTAACCGATGTGCAAAAGAAGACAAGATGTGCAAATACAAACAAGTAAACAATGCTGAGGATATGACCTTGTGGCCTTGTATATACAGTAGGTTGTGTTCGGTGTTGAAGTGAGTGAAGCTATCCACACTGGTTCAGACGCCTGTTCCTGAAGCTGGAGGTGTGGCTCCCGAGGTTCCTGTACCTCCATCCCGATGGCAGTAGTGAGGAGAGAGCGTGTCCTGGATAGTGGGGGTCCTTGATGATGGATGCTGCTTTTTTGTGGCAGATGTGCTTAATCATAGGAAGAGCTTTTTCTGTGACGGACTGCTCTGTATCTACTACTTTTTGTAGGCTTTTCTGTTAGAAGGTATGTCATAGCTGAGCAAAGCAGTGGTTAAAGCACATGCAGAGTACGAAGTAAATCTGGGAACCATACCATATCCGAGAACCTGTTTTGTTAGCGGTAATTTTGGGCATCACTGAGAAGCTTGGAAGGAGTGTGGTTTGATTTACTAGAATGGTTATTGAACACGAGAGGTTAAGTTGTGAGAAGCAGTTCCACAAAGTATGGGTTGTGCTCAGTTTGACTCAGGGTCTCAGGCTTTGCGAAAGTAGATGAGGAAAAATGTTGTTAGTTGGGGAGTTGAGTATTAAGGAAATAAGTGAAGAATAAAGTTCAGGATTTCATGAATGATTTTGGGCTGGGAAGAATTTGAGACTCTCCGATTTCAATTGCACGAGGTTGGCTGTCTTAGGTAGTGCATAGCTGTATTGCTTGTTTGCAGGTGAGAATAATGAATCAACCAGTTCCTCAGTTTCAGCCCGATGTAGATCAGTGCCGGACTGTCAAAAGTTCTGAGCAGAACTATTGCCATTAATCTGTCATGTTTAATCTTTGATACTGAGGTGTTAATCATTACTGTGTGATTGATTTTAAATAATGCAAAGTATTAAGGGAAAAGGGGTCAAGGTTAGAATTAAACCATAAAAAAATACAATATTTCATTGAAAGGTTAAACAACTACACTTTTTAAACATGAGATTCTGCAGATGCTAGATTGAACAGAACAGGAGCAACCAATTAGACACTATCTCGGACAAAGTAATCTGTTTTACTGGTGACATATCAGTTGGTAAAAAATTTATTCTCTTTACACCAGAGTAATGTGGCTTTAGTGTTTATCAATATTCCTAAATCAACAATCTCTCTCATAAAGAAGGACAAGGAAGTAAGTTCCTGTGCACACCCTCAGTTCTCCCTCTAGGTCATATTTGGACTTGTGTGGAAACATATGGGCTACTTCTTCATTGTTGCTGTGTCTAGTTCCTGTGACAACCCCCTTTGACAAACTTCTATAGATGTGTAGTGGAGAGTATACTGACTGGCTGCATCACAGCCTGGTGTAGAAGCACCAAGGTCCTTCAGCACAAAATCCTACAAAAAGTAGAGGATATGGCCCAGTCCATCATGGGTAAAGCCCTCACCACCATCGTGTACATCTGCACGAAACAGTGTTGCAGGAAAGCAGCATCTGGGATCCCACCACCCAGGACCTGCTCTCTTCTCACTGTTGTCATCAGGAAGAAGGTACAGGAGCCTCAGGACTCACTCCACCAAGTTCAGGAACAGTTATCCCCCGTCAATCATCAACCTCTTTAACCAAAGGGGGTAACTTCACTCAGCTTGCCCCATCATTGAAATGTTCCCACAAGCTATGGACTCACTTTCATCTTAAGATCTTCATCTTAAATTCTCGATATTTATTATTATTGTTTCTTTCATTTTGTATTTGCACCGTTTTTTGTCTCTTGCACACTAGTTGAATGCCCGTTGCTGCGGGCTTTCATTGATTCTGTTATGGTTATTATTCTAAGGAATTATTGAGTATGCCTGCAAGAAAATGAATTTTAGCGTTGTATATGGTGACACATATGCACTATGATAATAAAATTACTTTGAAAGTTGAACTTTAAACAGCAATGAGAGCCCCCTGCAGAGACTGCAACAGTTCAAGAAGACAGTTTAACCCCAGATTCTCAAAGCCAATTGGAGCAAAGCAGTAAGTTCTTGGTCTAACAATGACGTCTGCATTCCATACTTATAAAACTATATTTATCTTTTCTATAGATGCTATAGAACAGATGTATTGGATGTTATGGAAAAAACAAGCACGATAGACAGATATTTCAGTTGATTGTCAAGTCTGAAGTGCTCCAGTCACTGTTCTGCTGGAGGATTTTACAAGTAATTGGAAAAATATAGTTAATTGTATTGATTCAGTCAAATCATAGCCTCCCTTAGCGTCTGCTCGTTGCCTTCCACTGAAGAAATGGATGATGATTACAGTGCGATTCTTGTCTTTGGGTAAAATAAGGCACACTTAACTATTTGTTAGTCTTCATCAGAAATATTCCATGTATTCGTTTTGCTAATTTAGTTCCCTTGTTACTAATTCATGTTATTGAAGCAGGTGTATGTTCCAGGTGTTCCTGTTCCTGTTCTTTGTCCAGAGCAGATACTTAATCCTGGTAATTCTGTATGTGGGAATTCATGACTGCAACTGTGAACTTTTATTGCTTGGTGGCCAGATTAATTGTCAGAGATGCTTAGACCAGTTTTTGAGAATTGGGGCAGTCTGATATTGGATCGAGGAACATCTTAGTCGTAGGTGGATCCAAAGGACTGTTATATTATTCACTCCAATCTTCAGAGCGAGGGTAACAATGGAGATGACATTAAAGTAACAGCAAACCATCTCCCTGGCCCTATACCCATCGCTGGAGTATCTGGACAGTAAACATACACACGCCAGACTATTGTCTGTTGACTACAGTTCTGCATTCAGTACTATTATTTCAAGCAAACTCTATCACAAAACTCCAAGACCTGAGTATCAATACTTCCCTCTGCAACTGAATCCTCAATCTCCTGATTAACAGACCACAATCAGTGAAGGTGGGCATTAACACCTCCACCAAGATTGTCCACACTGCTGTCCCACGAAGCTGTATCGTCAGCTCCCTATTCCACTCCCTGTACCCTCGTGACTGTGGCCAGAGTCTGCTCTAACTCCATCTACAAGTTTGTAGATGATTCCACTGTGGTGGGCCACATCTCTGAGTTCTGAGTCAGAGTACAGGAAGGAGATAGAGAGATTCGTGGCATGGTGTATCACGACACTTTTCCTCATAGTCAACAAGAGAGCTTCAGAAGGGGTGGGAGACAGTGCATTTGCTCCTGTCTAATACGTCTACTTCCTCAGGAGGCTAAAGAAATTTGGCAAGTCCTTGTCAACCCTTACTAGTTTTCATTGATGCACCATAGAAAGCACCCTGATTGGATGCATAACAACTTGGTGGCAACTCCTTGGCACGTGACTGCAAGTAACTGCGGACCATTGTGGACACAGCTCAGCACAGGGGTCACCTTCCCCTCTATGGACTCTGTCTACACTTCTTGCTGCCTCAGTAAAACAGCTAGCACAATCAAAGATCTCCTCCCACTGCAGAAATTCTCTTTCCTCCCCTCTATCATCAGTTGGAAGATACAAAAGCATGAAACCACATATCCCCAAGCTCTAGGGTCTTCTATCCCACTCCTATCAGACACTTAAAAGGGCATCTTGTACGGTGACCTGGATTCTCGAGCTCACAATCTACCTCGTTATGGTCTTGCACTTCGTCGTATACTTGCACTGCACTTTTTTGGTAGCTTTCCACCTTGTTCTTCATTGCTGTTATTTTACCTTATTCTAGCTCAGTGCATTGTGTAATGATTTGATCCGTATGAACAGTAAAAGAAGCAAGTGTTTTACTTTTACTCCTTTTTGTTGCTATTTTGTGCAAGTTCTGCTCAGGGCGGACTGTCTCGGTGCCCTGGAGTTAACGAGCGACACGGGTAGATTGATCTGAATATGCTTGGACTGTTCCGATGATTTATGGTTTGGTGATTTATGTTCTGTGTTGTTCACTTTTTTTTTTGCCATTTGCATGATTTATTTTATTTCTTATTATTGAGATACAGTGTGGACTAGGCCCTTGTCGCCCTTCAAGCCAGGCCGCCCAGCAATCCCCTGATTTAATCCTAGCCTAACCTACCAACCGGTACATCTTTGGGACTGTGGGAGGAAACCGGAGCACCCGGAGGAAACCCACGTAGTCACGGGGAGAACATACAATCTCCTCACAGATAGCAATGGGAATTGAACTCAAGTCACCTCTCCTGTAAAGCATCGTGCTAGCCACTATGCTATGTGCCTCCCTGAGTGTTTTTTTTGTACTTGGGTTTGGTGCTTTTCTTTGGGACAGTTTCCATGGTTTCCTTTGTTTGTTTCGTGGCTGCCTATAAGGAGATGAATCTCTGTGTTGCATACTGCATACATACTTTGATGATAAATGCCCTTTGAACTTTGCATGCAGGTTCATGGTTACAGGAAATGTTGCAATGCTCTGGAGGTGACGTGTTACTTGAGGGGCTGTCATAGTTAATGAGATACCAGAGGACAGATTACCAGATTGTTGGCCAGTTTGACATCCTATTGGAGTTTGAGGTGAGCTTCCAACCTCATATCCACATCATCACCCAGGCTACTAACCAGCTCCACCTCCCGTCGTTGCTGTCTTGTTCTAATATTGTCTGCTGTCATAATCCGTATCAAGGCTTCTGTCACCATTGTCCATTTACAGCTACTTCCCTTCTTCGCAGCTCCCACTTTTTGTTAATTTGAACTGAGTCAGAACAACTCTGCCTCGGTGCTAATGACCACATCTCATGTAACCCATCATCCTGATTAGGAGTTTTGGTTTAACTGTAAAATTGTCACCCTTCTTTTCCAATACTGTGTGATCTGTGAATTTTATCCTCCCTACTTCTGTAATCGCCAGCCATACAAATATTAGACCGGGGTGGCCAACCTTTTACATTCCATGCATCAATTTTTTGACGCACAAGTTCAGATGCAATTTTTTTTCATGCACGAGTTCTATATTAACATATCTTTACAAGAATTGAGTGGGGGTACAAGAGTTGTGTGGCGCATCTGAACTCGTGAGTGAAAAAATTGACGCATGGAATGTAAAAGGTTGGTCACCCCTGTATTAGACCATAAGACATAGGAGCAGATTTACTCCATTCGACCCATTGAGTCCACTCCGCCATTCCATCATGACTGAATTATTATCATCTATTCTCCTGCCTTCTTCCCATAACCTTTGATGCTCTCACAAATCAAGAAGCTATTAACCTCTGCTTTAAATATACCCAGTGACCTATCCTCCACAGCTGTTTGTGGCAGTGAATTCCACAGGTTCACCAACCTCTGGCTAAAGAATTTCTTCCCCATCTCTGTTCTAAAGGGACATTCTTGTATTCTGAGGCTGTGCTCTCTGGTTCTAGACTCTCTCACTGTAGGAAATATTCTTTCCACATGCACTTTATCTAGGCCTTTAAACATTTGGTACGTTTTAAGGAGATCCCCCCCTCATTCTTCTAAACTGTAGTTATTACAGGCCAGGGCCACCAAATGCTCCTCACATTAGCCCTTTCATTCTCGGAAACCTTCTTTGGACCCAGGAGGGGTTATGAGAATGCCAGTATATCCTCGGAGATGAGACTCGAAGTTGCACGCAGTACTCCAACTGTGGTCTGACCAATGCCTTATAAAGCCTCAGCATTACATCCTTGTGTTTATATTCCTGTTGATATGAATGCTAACATTGCAATTGCCCTCCTTACTGTCTGTTCCCCCTCCATAGATGCTGCCTGATTTGCTGAGTTCCTCCAGCATTTTGTGTGTGTTACTCAAGATTTTCGGCATCTGCAGAATCTCGTGTGTTTATATTCTTAACAGCAGCTGGGCCGAGCACGCTAGTGAGAAGGAAAAGGCTGCTGCACTTGCAAATTATTTCAAACAGAGGTCTTGTATAGTAGATCCATGGGTTCGTGCTTCCTTCTGGGATTCCCACCACTCCAGTAGCTAATCTGCAGCCAAATTGTTTCTCCCTCACATTACTTCAGAAAATGAAATTGCTGTTCCAATATCATTGCCACCTTCAAGTTCTGGGAGCCCCTACCAAAGAAATTGTAGCACGAGCTTCACCACACGGACTGCACAGAGCGGCTTACTGACTTGTGGGCAGTTACTGTGTAGTTAATGCTTATCTTGACTGTGATGACCACATCTTGTGTGATTCTGATTCTGAATAATAAAAAGTAACTGCGTTACCTGGCTGCTGGTTTTCTCTGTATTTGTTCGGGCTCCGTATTTGTTCTCATCGCCGTCATCATTACATGCCGTGTCAATGATTGTTCGTAGCAAATGTTTCTTCTGGGCAGTGTCTTTACAAGACGGGTGACCCCAGCCGTTATCGAGACTCTTCAGAGATTGTCTGCCTGGCGTCAGTGGTCGCATAACCAGGGCTTGTGATATGCACCATCTACTCATACGACCATCCACCACCTGCACCCATGGCTTCACGTGACCCTGACCGGTGGGGGGCTAAGCAGGTGCTACACCTTGCCCAAGGGTGATCTGCCAGCTAGCGGAGGGAAGGAGTGCCTTACACCACCTTTGGTAGCGACGTGTCTCCACCCCGCCCTCTTTGTTCTGGCGCTTCTATTTTGCCCATTGCGGAGTGATGGAAATCAGAGTTTGTAGAGCTGTTTTTATGCACTCGGGTCGCCAGCTTCTATATTTTAAAAACTGGTAAAGAACACGTGTCAGAAAACTGCAGTATGGCTTTTGTGGGTACCTTCCGTATGAGGGACATTGTCCATGCTGATTTGTGTCCAGTTCATATCTGGACACCACTTCCAGGAAAAAGACACCTTTGGCCAGTCAGGCAACAGGCAAGTTTAGCAGAGGCAGGGTTATGTTGATTGAGCAGCACGTAAGCAGGACTGATGAGAAACAGAATTCTTGAAGTGTTCAGTAGGTCAGCCAGCTTCAATGGGTGTGGAACTGTGTTCAACATTCCAGGGCTCATTCTGTGTAACGCCCTACAAACCCTAGAGCGTGTTGAAAAAAAAGGCCCTGTGTTTTATACATAGAATGTATTACAAAAATATAGATTTGACACCACAAGTGAAAAACACACACTGTTTATGTATAAATTGTATTTTTTTAAAAGTATTATTTTTGAAATTTAAAAAAAAATCAAGTGTTGTTCTCTGCAGCCTGAGGCTTGGGGAGTGAGGGCTGTCTCAGTGAGTTTCCTTTGAGTTACTTAACAGCTATTTTTCACCCCTTCCACCATTTCCCATTCAACAGGCACTACATACCTGTAGATGTCACCCACTGCCGTCCCAGTCCCTTCCATCCTCACCCACTGATCATCTGTGAAACCACCCTCCCCTTCCCTCCGCGCCCCCCCCCAACTGTTTATTACAGCTGACCCATGCTCATTTGATTTGTTTCACGGGCGCTCTGCTGGTACAGATTGCAAAGGAAAGGCTGCCTCCTTGGTGAAGCTTCAGGACTCGGGCACAATTAAGTTTCCAAGCCACGGATCCAAAATCAAAACAGTTTTTGGTTGCGCTGTGCTGTGCTGTGACCATGTAACGTCCCCCTCCAGATGCTGAGGAAATTCTATACCTTGGGCTCCTGTGTTAATAATTGGTTAGATTGACTATAATGGGTCCTTGCCCGATTTGTATTGAGAAGCTCAGAGAGTTGTCGTGGAAACTTTGGAGTGAGTTACAGGTTGGTAACGAAGTTAAGGTGCACAGATGGTCTGCATATGAACAACTGGGTACCTGGCAGTCAGTCTGTGCACCCTAACTGAAGGGGTTGGCTGGAGGTTAAACTATACCCAGATAATACATTGTAAGCATGCAATTACTTGTATCCAGATTAAAGGTGGAAGCAATGCGACATTTGCTCTGCTAATTATGTTGAAATCTTGACAGGTGTTACACTAAACGAGGGGGAGAAGTAGCCAGGGATAGCGAAGGTGGTACCAACTCCCTCTTAGACGACATGACAGTTGTTTGGAGTCGGAGGACTGCACTGAGAAGAGAGATATTAAAAGGATAACTCTGAGCAGACCAACCGTTTTGTACTTTACTGAATATTTTAATTGTGTTGGAGTTCAAAGTGAATTTTTTTTTCTAAAAGCCTGGTTTCTATGACTGTGTGAATTGAAGTTTTATTTTTATCAGAAGAGGAATTTGAGCATTTATTGTGTTTGTTTCAGCCTATTCTCATCTAACGATGTCTGAGAACAAAAGCATAACTGTAGAATGCTCAAAGGGAACATTTAACCCATTGTATGTGCACCTGCTTTCTAATACATGGCCATTTTAGTTCAGCTCTCCTGCCTGTTCCAAAAAGCTATAAGATGGAAGCAGAATTAGGCCATTTGGTCCATCGATTCTGCTCTACCATTCCATCACGGCTGATTTATTATCCCTCTCAACCTCTGACAAATCCCATCATTTAGTTTTAGAACAAGTCCAGTTTTGGCAGCACTGTTGAAAATTTCACCATCCCCATTGTGGTTTGCTTGATTGGCACCCATCCATTAGATAAGGGGCTCCCAAACTGGGGTTCGTGGAGCCCTCAGTTATTTATTGAGATGTGGTGTGGAACAGGCCCTTCTGGCCCTTCGAGCTAGCATCACTCAGAAACCCCCAAATTAACCCTAGCATAATCACAGGGCAATTTACAGTGACTAACTAACCTACCAACTGGTACATCTTTGGAATGTGGGAGGAAACCGGAGCACCCGGAGGAAACCTACACAGTCATGAGGAGAACATACAAACTCATAAAAGATAGTGGCGGGGAATGAACCCAGGTGGATGGTACTGTACGGTGTTGTGCTAATCACCACGCCACTGTGCTGCCCCCAGTACGCTCACCCTATCCATCATAAGTGTGGCGCGTGGCCAAGTGGTTAGTGTGTTGGACTAGTGATCTGAAGGTCGTGGGTTCGAGCCTCGGCCGAGGCAGTGTGTGTGTCCCTGAGCAAGGCACTTAACCACACAATACTCCAGTCTACCCAGCTAAGAATGGGTACCGGCAAAAATGCTGGGGGTTAACCTCGCGATAGACTAGTGTCCTGTTGGGGGGGGGGGGGAAAGAGTCTCATACTCTCAGTCGCTTCACACCATGGAAACCGGCATAAGCACCAGCCTGATAGGCCACAAGGCTCGTGACAGACTTTAAAATCCATCATAAGTACAAGTGCACAGAATACTCTTCAAGACATTTCCCAACCTTTGGCCTCCACTGCCAAGGGACAAGGGCAATAGTTGCACGTGAACACCATCGCTTGCACGTCCATCCTATGCTGACTCGGAATAATACTGTAGTTCCCCAGTTGTTGCTGGGACTAATTCCTGTAGTATTATCACCTGAGGGTTATTATCACTCGAGATCAAAGTAAATTTACTATCAAAGTATGTATATGTCACTATAATATTACCCTGATAGTAGGTATTCACAATAGAACAAAGAAATACAATAGAATCAATTAAAACTGGGCCGGCTGGTAGCACAACGACATCGGCGCCGGACCCAGGAGCGGAGGTTCCCAGGTTCGAAACCAGTCGGGTCCACTCTCGAGTACGCTTTCCATCCGTGCCGGGTTGAGTGTCGAGATCGCAACTCGACCTCGTAAAACGAAGGGAAAAATACTGCGAAAATATCTGTGTGAGGAGTGGCGTGCCACACAGTCTCTCTCGCTCCGCGTCTTGTAAAAGCCATGAAAAAGACATCATCATGGATGCATGCAGACGCAGACGTACAGACTCGCACGCACGCGGGCACACGCCAAAAAAAAGAATCAGTTAAAACCTACACACAGAGACTGACAACCAATGTGAAAGAGAAGACAATCCATGAAAATACAAGAATAACAAATAAACAAATTGAAAATATATGGATAGATAATACGAATATCGTGAGTTATAGAGTTCTTGAAAATTAGTCCATAGGTTGTGGTATCAGTTCCGTGATGAGTGAAGTTAGCCAGTCTGGTTCAAGAACCTGATGGTTGAAGGGTATTAACTGTTCCTGAACTTGGTGGTGTGGGACTTAGGCTCTTGTATGTCCTACGTGATGGCAGCAGCGAGACGAGAGCATGGTCTGGTTGTTGGGGGTCTTTGGTGACGGGATGCTGCTTTCTCATGGCAGCACTCCATGTAGATTTGCTCAATAGATCTGATCAAGAGAGAGTTGATCACCTCTGTCGTAACGTCAGTTAGGGATAGCAAATAACGATGACCTTGGATCTGTCACCTACATCTGAAAATCCAGTAAACTTGTTTTTCAGCTCATTACTGATGATGTTTTTTTTTTAAAAGTTACTCATTTCCCTGGTGGTTTTTCAGTCAGTTATCTGTGGTAAATCTGCACCCTATGATTATCAGTCATTCTGCCCATGAACCCAGCTTCTCTCTGTCTGCTGTGGTTTGAGGTTGTGATGGCCTAAGTCTGAACAGCATCCTGTAGATTTGGAAGATTTAAGAGCACTCTGGAAGAGTGAAAGTAAGGTATAATGTATCAAGACAGATTGAGCAAAGTCTTGGAGTAAGGATGTTGAAACTCAAGTTTAAGTTTATATCCTATGTCTGTACATCAATGAAAAATAGCTTTTGCTCCAGCAGCACAGTATGTTACAAAACAGCAAAAATTCATGAACATAAACTTAAATCCATATAAACTAGACATAATTTACATGTGAGTAAAAATAAAGCACAAAACCTGATAACAGTGCTATTGAACCTTGAGGTGTTTGTCCTTGGGCTCCTGTACCTCCTGCCTGTTGGCAGAATCACGAAGAGGTATGGTGAGGGGGTCCTTAAGAATGGTGTCACTTCCTGATATTTTTTATAGGTGTTCTTGATAATGGGGAGAGCTCTATGCATGATGGAACTGGTTGAGGTCCACAATCTGTGTAGCCTATAGCATTCCTGTGGATTGGACTTCCCATACCAGGTGCTGATGTAAGCACTCGAGTGCTTTCTGCAGTACATCTGTTGATGTTTCTCAGGGGCTTCGAAATCGTGTCGGATCTTCTGAAACTTCTAAGAAGATGCAGGTGCCGGTGCCCCTGAGAGGTCCTGTGAGATGTTGACACCCAGGATCTTGAAGCTGCTCACCCCTTCCACAGCAGATCCTTCAACGAAGACTGGTGCATGTTCCGATGACCTTTCCTTCCTAAAGCCCACAACCAGACCCTTGGCGTTGCTAACACTGAGCGCAAGGTTGTTGTTACAACCTATGTCACTCCCCTTCATCGCCATCTGTGATTTTGCTCACAACTGTGGTGCCATTGGCAAATTTGTAGAAGGTTTAGCGCTATGTTTAGCCACACAGTCAGCTGTACAGGGAGTGGAGCAGGGGGTTAAATACTCAGCCATGAGGTGCGCCTCTGTTGGTGGCCACTGAAGAGATGAGGTTTTCGATCTGCACTGATTGTGGTCTTCCAGTGAGGAAGTCCAGGTTCCAGTTGCACTGGGGAGATGAAGAGGCCCAGGTCTGGGAGTCTGACAAATTTAGAGAGGAAAGTGCAGCTGATAATGGTCTAAGCTAAGCCTAACTCTGCGGTAGACACCTTGGTTATGTGATAGCTTGCATACTGTCATGGAACAAATGTAGACTTTCTGTGGGTGCCCAACACAGCTTTTGGTCAATTGAGGATGGTCATTTGAAAATCAAGATCTGACATAATACTCATAATCTAGCAGGCAGCCATGATCTCTGGCCTTCCATAAGTTTCTGAGACCTGGGAGACCTATGGAATAGAAAGACACCACCAACACTAACTCACAAAATCCTCCAAATCCATTGTAAGGACAAATGAACCACTTCAGAGCTGTCTTCCAGGCCAACGTTGTTAATATTAAGGCCCTGGTTATTCTCCTTTGGTTACATTGGGAAAACTACATTATTAGAATACACGACGCCAGACTCCTGAAGTAGATAGTCTGTTCTGTATTCTGCTACATGAAAAGATTACCAGGTGTTTGGGGAAACAATTCAAGGATTTGTTTGAAGCTCTCTTCAAGAAATGGAACACCGCTGGCTCCTGGGAATCTCAAACCCATGCCATTCAAAATGGGGGATGAGCATTCAGATTCAAGTTCAGCCACTGGATGCACATAGTAGCCCGGAGACAGTGGCAGAAGGAGCAGACCACATCATAAGCAAGATCATAGCTTGAATAAAAAGGCAAAGGTGTATTGCTGAGGCTTTATAAGGCATCTGTCAGACCACATTTGGAGCATCGTGGGCAGTTTTAGGCCCCTTTTCGAAGAAAAGATGTGCTGGTATTGGATAGGATCTAGAAGATGTTCAGGAGAATGACACAAGGAATGAAAGGGTTAACATATGCCCATTTGATGAAACCAGGGTCATAAGATATTTAGATTAAAGGTTGGGGAGCTATGTGAAAACAAGCAAAGTGCAATAATTCAAGAAAGGTTAAGTCATCGCTTGTAATTGTCTTATTATTTTTTTCCAATAATAATGTGGAGTCTTTCCCCTAATGTATAGTCACGTCATAAATACATAAAGGCAGGAAATGTTAGAGGAAATTGGAATAGTATGATGATTGAACAGTCAGTGATTTGGAAGACTTAAAGTTGAAAATCATTGTGGCTAATGTGTCGAAATACAACATTAATTTATATCCAAATGTTTAAATCCAAGTACGCTAACCTTCAATGCTTCTTACACAAGAATATCCAGGTCTTTTCTGAGCATCGCCTTTCAATCTCTCACAACTTAGAAAATATTCTGGTTTCCCATTTTATCCACCTAAATTTTTGACCTTGTAGTTTTTCCACATGCAGCCTTCACTACAATGGTGAGATCCTTTGTAAATTGGCGGACCGCTTTGTCAAGCACTTCTGCATTATCTTCCATCATTTTCCATGGATGCTGCCTAGTGGGCTGAGTTCGTCCTGCATTTTGTCTGTGTGCTTTTTATTTTTCCACCTTGCTGTCCACTTGCTACATTGCTGTCCATTCCTTTAGCCTGGCTGAATCCACCCTGAGACTTGCAGTCGAAGCACCTTACCCAGCTCAGTGGATTCAGAAAACCTGGTCCCCTCATCCAGTGGTTGGAGCCTAAGGACCAATCCCTGCAGTACTGATCAATGAGATCAAGTCATTAACATTGCATTAGTTACCTCATTATTAGCTTGTGCTCGTCTCCTATTAAAAATTCCTAAACAATCTGATTGTTTTTTGACTTTTCTGGCTAGGAGAGCCAGTTTATTGAAGTGGAAGGATTCTAATCCACCTACTGTCTTTTATTGGCTCTCCTCCATTATGTCCTGTTTAAGTTTAGAGACAATAAGTCGGACATTTGATACATCCTTTAAATTTGAGCAAATTTGGTGACCTTTTATCCGATATTTTCATTTAATTTGATTTATTACTCTTTCAATCTTTTTTTCGAAGTTTTAGATTTGATCAGAAAGTCTTTCTTTCTTTCTTTCTTTTTTGGTCGTATCCTCAAAATGGACTGCCCAGTCCCTTTTTTTTGTTTTATTTTATATAGCATAGTGGTTTTTTTTGTTTCTTTTCATTTAAAACCCAATGTGTTTTCCTTTCTCTTCATAAACTGGTAAGAGGAGAATTGTTATTTTCTTTTTTTTATTGTATATTTTATACTAGTTTAACAATATCTATGATTTTGACAATGTCTATCTTAATCTTGGTTTATATTGTTACTGATATATATATATATATTTGAACTAATTCTCCTCTTGATTATATTTATGCTTTTTTTTAATCAATAAAAAGATTAATAAAGAAAGAAAGCAAGTCAGGCAGCGTCTATGGAGGAGAATAAACTCTGTGGATGTTCTTGCCTGTCTGCCATCTCCCTGAGGTGTTCCTCCTCCTTCCCTTTCTTCCATGGTTCGCTGTCCTCTCCTATCAGATTCCTTCTTTAGCCTCTTGTTGAGTGAACCTGGCCTTTTCTCCTTGGAGCGGTGGAGGATGAGAGGTGACCTGATAGAGGTATATAAGATGATGAGAGGCATTGATCGTGTGGATAGTCAGAGGCTTTTTCCCAGGGCTGAAATGGCTGAGACGAGGGGGCATAGCTTTAAGCTGCTTAGAAGTAGGTACAGAGGGGATGTCAGGGGTAAGTTTTTTTACACAGAGAGTGGTTTGTGCGTGGAATGCACTGCCGGCGATGGTGGTGGAGGCGGGTACAATAGGTTCTTTTAAGAGACTGTTGGATAGGTCAAAGAAGCTTAGAAAAATAGAGGACTATGTGGTAGGGTAATTCTAGGCGGCTTCTAGAGTAGGTCGTATGGTCGGCACAACATTGTGGGCCGAAGGGCCTTTAATGTGCTGCTGCAGATTTCTATGTTTCTATGTTCTTATCTCCTTCACTTTCAGCTTCATATTTCATCCCCCACTTCTCCCACCCAGCCATCTTCTCCCGCACCTGGTCTCATCTATCACCTGTTTGCTTGTACACCTTTCCTATCACACCGTCTTTATTCTAGCTTCTGCCCCTTCTTTTCCAGTCCCGATAAAAGGTCTTGGCCCAAAACGTCAATACTGTCTATTCCCCTCCATGTCGCCTCCCAGCTTCTTTCTTCATCCCCCTCCTCCCCTACCCACTCACCTGCCTTCAACTATCACCTGCCAGCTTGTATTCCTTCCCCTGTTTGAATCTTCTTATTCTGCCTTCTTGCCCCTTTCTCTCCAGACCAGAAGAATTGTTTCAGCCCGAAGCGTCAACTGTTTCGATGCTGTTGGAGTTGCTGAGTTCTTTCAGCATTTTGTGTGTTTTGCTCAAGATTTCCAGAATCTGCAGAAACTCTTGTGTTTTTGACAGCAGTGGTACAGTTAAGTTTTGTGTTTCTGCACTTCCAAAATTCCCTTTGCTTTCTCTTTACGGTCTTCATTGTCTTCAGGAAAAGACCGATGATGCAGATCACACCCATGGGAGCAAGTAGATCTGTAGTCAGATCTCATTGTCCAGGGAAGAAACTCTCAGTTTATAATACAAAGAAAAGCCAACTTTTAATTGAAATCGAGGGACTTGTCCACAACTTGTGCTGGGTTAGTTCAGCCCTGCCTTTCCTGGTCTCAGTTTTCCATCTCAAGTCTCCAGTTCAGATTGAACTATCTGTCAAGTGGAGTATTTGAGTCCTGTAAACTTTAGAAGCCAAAGATGCTAAAACTTCAAATGCTGGTGCCCCCAATCGAACTACTGTCCTGAAGGGCAAAGTGATGAAGGATCAGTACCTGCAGCACAAAGTGTCAACTAGATGCTCAGTTGGTATATTTGTAAAAGTTTTTAAGAGTTGTGGCTTTAATTGAGAAAGGGCTTTGGCCTATTTGGTTTAATCTTCATGCAGGATGATTCCAGGGATTCTGTTGCAGCCTCCAGTTTGTTTGAATGAGCGGAATGTCCTGTCCTCAACTTCTTCTGTCTTTAAACTCTTAACTGTGGATTTGCCGTTACAAAAAGGCTGACATCTGAGCTGAAGTTTCTGCTCTAAAGAACAAACACCCATGTCATTTTGTTTTTGAAGCAAGAGCCAGACTTGCACCGGTTTTCAGTGCGCATGCAGCCTGGTACAGCCGTTCTGATCAGTATTCTTACTTTCTTCTTCTTACTTTATAACTTAGATTATTTTTTGTTTTTTTTTACACGGTAACACGTCAAAGCTGCACCCTCTCTAACATGCTGGTAGAGAGAGTTTTATTTGGGTTTTTAGCACTGGAAATAGTTACATCCCGACACGCGGGACAGAAGCAAGGTCGCATTGTTCATTCCAGGGACCAGCTGATTGCGCTAATGCCGGCCGGTTTAGCGAGCAGAGCGGCGGACACCCCTGCTGAAATCTGGAGGAAAACACACAGAGGATGCAGAGGGGGATCACAAAGTCGAGGAAAGAGGACCGGGTCGAGACAACAGAGACTTATGGAGGAGAGGAGTTCGGTGGGTAATAAAATGGACGAGTTCACGGCGCTAGCCAGGCGTCAGAGAACATTTCGGGAGTGCAATGTTATGTGTTTCACCGGATCGGGGCTGCATGAGGACGTACCCGATCAAAACTTCTCCATGGACGGCTTCTGGACCATTCCGGCTGACCGGAAGTGCACTGAGAGCGGTAAGCGTAAAGGAGTTGGGTGCTTACTGTTCTGGTTAACAACAGATGGTGCAATCCGGGTCATATTACGATCGAGGAACGTGTTTGTAGACTGGATATTGAATTTTTTACTGTTGGATTTCGGCCACATTCCACCGAGATACAACACTTGGCGGCATGGGAGTTCATTCCTGCCTGTGGCCATCGAACTTGCAGCTCGTCCCGTGTAGGGTCAGACACCCTGAGCCAATAGACTGGTCCTGGACTTATTTTTCATCTAGCATAGTTTGCATTTTGTTGTTTGATTGTTTGTGGTTTTTGTATTGCTATATTTACACTCTGTTCTTGGTTGGTGCGGCTGTAACGAAACTCAATTTCCCTTGGGATCAATAAAGTATATCTATATATCTAGAATCATGCTGTTCAGTGTTGAGGTCCTCGACAGTGTAAATATCGGCTGTTCAGTGCTCAGCCAGTCCAAGAAGAACTTTCCGGATGAATTCTTTTCTCCTGCACTTGGACTGGGTCTTCCCTGTGTGGGTGAGGGTGAGGCCAGATGGACCTGCTCATGTGTTCAAAGGCCTTCTGAACCTTCACACACCCAGGTTCAGCTTCTTCACCTCAACCATTCAGCCTTGAACCATCCTGGCAACCGTGGTTACTACCACAGTAAAGCAGCACTGTGACTCACTGCATTACAATGGACTTTGATTTTATTCTTATATTCTGTCTGGGTAGCCGCCAACCTGAAGGCATGAATATCGATTTCCCCTTCCGGTAAACAAATTCCACCCCACTTCTTCTCTTCCCCACTCTGACCTCTTACCCCTTCTCAGCTGCCTACTACTTCCCCCGGGTCCCCTCCTTCCCCTTCTCCTATGGTCCACTCTCCTCTCCTGTCAGATTCCTTCTTCTCCAGCCCTTGACCTTTCCCACCCACCTGGCTTCATCTATCACCTTCTCGCTGGCCTCCTTCCCCTCCCCCCACCTTTTTATTCTGGCATCTTCCCCCTTCCTTTCCAGTCCTGAAGAAGGATCTCGGCCCAAACCATTGACTCTTTATTCGTTCCCATAGGTGCTGCCTGACCTGCTGAGTTCCTCCAGCATTTTGTGTGTGCGTGACTTTGGATTTCCAGCGTCTCGTGTGTATTATTCAAGTTGTGTCCTTTCTTGTATAATTGTTGTATAATTTAGGCTTATGTTTTTCCTTCTGATTGTTGCGACTAATTTTATCTGCAGAGATGCTGCTGCAAGTTAGTTTTTCATTGCACCTGTGTGTACACGTACTGGTGTGTGTGACAGTCAGCTTGGCTTGAGTCTGAACCCCTCAGGCTGTCATCTCCCAGAGCAATGTCCATTGAGCTGGGAGGCCCCCTTGTATTATGCTGGAGAGGATTTGACTTGGTGAACTGTATAACTTCAGCATGGTGTTCAGTATTTTGGCAGCAATTCAACATCTTCATTGTCTTGTTTATTCTTTATTTACACTCTTTATGCCGTGCGACAATACCAACTAAATTCCTGTATGTTAAAGGAAAGGATTATATTTATTAATGTGCATCTGATGATGCCCCAAAGTATTTTACACCAATGAAGCAGTCCATGGACGATGCCTTTTGAAATCCAACAAGCTTGACTTCCAGGTTCATGCAATCAGCATTTTTCAGTATTGAAATTCTTTCTCCCTGATTCGTGGTTCTTTTAGGCTTTGCACAAAGTTCAAAGAAAATTTATTATTGAACTACATATGTGTCACCATATACAACCCTGAGATTCATTTTCTTGTGGGTATACTCAACAAGTCTATAGGATAATAACTATAGCAGAATCAATGAAAGACCGCCCAATCTGAGTGCAGAAAACAAGCAACAGTGCAAATACAAAAGAAGAAACGTTAGTAATAAATTAATAAGCAATAAATATCGAGAATGTGAGGTGAAGTGTCTTTGAAAGTGTGTCAGTTGGTCATGGGAGCATTTCAGTGATGGGGCGAGTGAAGTTATCCCCTTTGGTTCAAGAGCTTGATGGTTGAGGGGTAGTAACTGTTCCTGAACCTGATGGTACAATCCTGAGGCTCCTTCACCTGGTTCCTGATGGATTTATTTAAATTGGTGCAATCTACAAATTTGGCAATTGTGTGTTAGTATCAATTACTGTAAATAATTTCACTAATTAGTAAAATAGAAGCAGAGTTTGGGCCCTCATGCTCGGACTGTCTTTAATAAGATCATTTACCTAGTACCGCTTTGATGCACTAACCTATTTTTCTCCTATTTTTTTCTCAATATACTTAGTGACTGTCTCCACAGCATTTTTGGAGAGGGAATTGATCATGGTCCAAGATTAGATTTTTAATCGGCTCCTTGACCTTGTAAACCTTAATCTCTCAAGTTTCTCTCTCTCTGCTCTACAATCTCCCACTCCTTTTGACAGCTTGGCATCTGAGCTCTATCACTCCAAGTTAACTGTCAGGAATAAAATTGCTCATCTTGGATATTTTGGCAGTCATTGGCACTGCAGATGGAAAACACATTGCAGTTGGTTCAACAGCCAGTTTGTAATATTGGTGTGATAGGCACTAGTTTTAACAGTTAGACCAGGGGTTCCCAAACTGTTTTTTTTGCCATGTCCTGTTAGGACTTGGGTATATCACAAAGTTCAATAGCAGCCATTCTTCAGATTTGAATGTAGATTGCAGATAGAGTTTAAAATGCAGCTCAGAACAGTGGCGGGGGGGGGGTCAATCTCAAACAAAGAAACACTTCACTTAGACCTCAGACGCTTGCCTGTGCATGAGTGTGGCCCAGAGTCAGTGAGGATTAACATTCATTTTGGGTGTCTGGAGTGTGGGTGCAAAGAAGGACGTGTGTGAAAACTATATTTAGGGCAGAGGTTGATAGATTCTTGATTGATCGGAGTGTGAAGGGATATGTGGAGAAGCCAGGAGATTGGGGCTGAGAGGGAAAATGGATCAGCCTTGATGAAATGGTGGAGCAGACTTGATGGGCCAATGGCCTAATTCTGGTCCTATATCTTATTGCCTTGTGGTCTTGTATGTAATTCAAAGGAAGCATTGTAGATACATTGTAAATATAGAATTGTCCTGCTGTTACATTTGACCTTTAGCATCTAAAAATGTCATGTAATATTGGGTCAAGCAGGCCTCTTCTCACAAGAGTGTCTCAATAAGCTGCCTGTTGCTCATGTTTGCTGAATAAAATATTTCTATATCCACTAGCTGTGGTGTCTCTCTGGTGACTTTGTTCACTGTTACAAGAGACCCCTGCCATTAACCAAGGGGTTTGTAGACCCCAGTTGGGAACCCCTGAGTTAGACTCTCGGTGACATATGAAGCTTACTTGAAGATGAACGAATGCTTCTAACCAGCAGCAAGTATCAAAAGCAATAAATTCCGTTTGCTCCCGTGAAGGATCTAGTATGGTATTTCAGAGTAAACTGAATTGTGGTAGGATTACTCGACACACATCTTGTCAGAGCCACTTCAACTAGGAAGTTGTGCCAATCTCTTGGCCCGTTCACCAGGATCCAAGCTCTGTCGATGAAGATGCTGACGAGTCCCCCAGGTCGGATGCTCAGTCAATGAACACCCGGCAGGAAATGGGCAAGTACATGGAGGGTTAACTAAAGATCCCTTTGTTTCCATGGAATGTCCGACCATGAACACATCATTGTCTCTAAAAGGCTCCAAGTCGACTTATTGAAATGTCTGAATTCTGTCTGTTTCCATTGGCATGATATCACTGTGAAAGTAATTTCCCCTTCTACCCACTTCCACTCTTGTCAAAAGTTGCAATGTTTGTACTAGAGTGTGTCTGGGAAAGTGTCCTTGAGAAATACCCGTATAGTCTTTGTCTTCCTGACAAGATGTTTTATCAGCTTCCAGAGTAATTATCTACCTGGTCTGTCGACCCCCAGTGCTCGACTGTTGCAAGGAGTTTGATTTTTAGCTCTTAATGCCAGGAGCAGTCCTATGCATATTAAATAGTCCCTGATTCGTGTGACAGACTATATTCTGAAGGTATAACCTGAAGGTTGGTCGAGTCGAGGCTTAGGTTGGATGTGCACAACCTTTTGTGGAAACGGAAATTCAGCAATTTCACAGTTTAATGTAGGAAAATGTAATTTGATTTTTACACAACTGTGTTTTGTGATTTACGCAAGCGTTAACTTTAATGAACCCTTTCATTAACTATAATTTGAAAAGTTGCAAGTTTTAAATGTTGCTTTGTGCTAATTAAGATTAAAAATTAATTAAGTATGCAGTCAAATAATAAAAACATCATCATAATTTCTTCAGTAATTTCTCTACCATTGAGGTAAGGCTTGCTGGCCTATAATTTCCTGGTTTGTCCCTGTTACCCTTCGTAAAAAGAAACAATATTGGCCATTCTTTGTTCTTGTGGCACTGTGCCTCGGCTAAATAGAATACAAAAATCTTGTTCAAGACCCAGCAACCTTCTTCCTTGCCTCTCACAGTGTCCTGGGTTAAATCCCATTGGACTGGGGATCATTTTTTTTTCAAGGCAGCCAACGTCACCACCTCCTTAAGATCAACATTCCCTGGATTATCAACGTACCTCTCCTTATTGTTGCCTGCATCCGCATGCTTGGTGATATTGGTTCTCATTGAACTCCATGCCCACTTCCTTCAGCTCCATGTGTAAGATACCTCTTATGTCCTTCAGTGAACCTACCCTTTCCCTCGCTACCCTCTTGTTCCTAGTATTATGTATAAAATGCCTTGGAATTCTCCTTGCCTTCTTGCCAGGATATTTTTAACTCTGCAAATTGTTTTATGTTTTTTCCTATTTCCTTTCCTCATTCATGGGCCTTGTCTGATCTCATTTTCCTGAACTTTACATATGCCTCCTTTGTCTTTTTGACTAAACTGATGGCATCTCGTGCTGTGGCTGGTTCAGACATGTTTATCTTTAACTTTCATCCTCACAAGAACATGGTAGTATTACACTCTACAATGCCAACGGCTCCGGTTCAATTCCCACTGCAGTCTCTAGTGAGTTTGTACGTTCTCCCCGTGGCCATGTAGGTTTCCTCTGGGTGCTCCAGTTCCCTCCCACGTCCCAAAGACATATGGGCCAGTAGGGTAATTAGTCACAGGGATGTACCTGGGTGGTGCGGGCTCATTGGGCCTGAGGGGACTGATACCGAGCTGTCTCTCTAAATAAAAACAAACAAGATAAACATGTACGTCCTGAACTCTAAACATTTAGTTTTTAAATTGTTCCTTCTGTCATCCCTACCCAACAGCTAAAGGCAAACAAGACCATAAGATATAAGAGCAAAATTAGGCCATTTGGCCCGTCGAATCTGCTCCACCATTTTATCATGACTGGTCTAATTTTCCTCTCAGCCCCAATTTTCTTCCTTCTTCCCGTATCCCTTCGTGCTCTGAGCAATCAAGAATCTGTCAACCCCTGCCTTAAATATACGTGAAGGCTTGGCCTCCACAGCTGCCTGTGGCAACGAATTCCGCATATTCACCACTCTCGAGCTAAAGAAGTTCTTCCTCATTTCCATTCTAATAAGGATGCCCCTTTATTTTGAGACTGCAAATAAATCTGGTTTTAAACTCTTCCATCAATCTCGCTGTATCCACTCCGTTGAGGCCTTTCACCATTTGATAGGTTCCGGGTCAGGATCTGTTCAGCAGTCTTAACACAGTTGGAAAGAAGCTGTTCCCAAATCTGGCCGTACGAGTCTTCAAGCTCCTGAGCTTTCCCCCAGAGGGAAGAGGGTTGAAAAGTGTGTTGACTGGGTGGATCGTGTCCTTGATTGTACTGGCAGCACTGCTCCGACAGCGTGCGGTGTAAAGTGAGTCCAAGGACGGAAGATTGGTTTGTGTGATGTGCTGCGCCGTGTTCACGATCTTCTGCGGCTTCTTCCGGTCTTGGACAGGACAACTTCCGTACCAGGTTGTGATGCACCCTGGAAGAATGCTTATGTTTATTATGATAGATTTGATCGTGAATATTCTTTCTGTGTAAAAGTTTACTTCTATGTCCAGTGTTTTGTTTGTGCGTCTCTTTGTTTGGGTTTTGTTGATGTAGGTTTTAGGTCAAGGGACAGTGTAACATGTCGATATTGAGACTGCAGCAATGCCTGATACCTCGGCTAGGTGAATTGATGGTGGACGCTCAAAAGCTGTACCCAGTAATGACCAACTTAGCCCAGACTGTACACAGGCCTTATAAAACACTTGTGAGACCTCCATTGTGAAACTGCCCAGCGGATTATCGGCACCCAATTGCCCACCATTGAGGACATCTACCATAAACGCTGCCTGGGCAGGGCAAAAGGCATTATCAGCGATGCATCTCACCCTAACCATGGACTTTTTACTCTCCTCCAATCCGGTAGGCGCTACAGGAGCCTCCGCTCCCGCACCAGCAGGCACAGGAAGAGCTCCTTCCCTGAGGCTGTGACCCTGCTGAACCTCACATCACAGCGCTAAGCAGTATTGCACCCATATTGTACTGTCTCAGTACTTTTATATTTGTGTGCTGTAGCACTTTTTTTATTCGTAGTTATTTTGTAAATATCACTATTCTTTGCATTTCTAGTCAGATACTAAATGCATTTCATTGACTTTGTATCTGTACTCGGCACAATGACAATAAAGTTGAATCTAATCTAATCTAATTGGAGTATTGTGAGCAATTTTGGGACCCTTATCTAAGAGAGAATGTGCTGACATCGGAGAAGGTCAAAGGAGCTTCATGAAAGTGATTCCAGGATTGAAAGGCTTATCATACGAGGAGTGTTTGATGGCCTGGGGCCTCTATTCACTGGAATTCAGAAGAATGAGGGGTGAACTCATTGAAACCTATCAAATGCTGAAAGGCCTCTACAGAGTGGATGTGGAGAGGATGTTTCCTATGGTGGGAGAGCGTAAGACAGAGGACACAGCCTCAGAATAGAGGGATGTCCATTTAGAACAGAGATGAGGAGGAATTTCTTTAGCCAGAGAGTGGTGAATCTGTGTAATTTGTGGCCGGGTCCTTCGGTATTTTTAAGGCAGAGGCTGATAGGTCCCTGATTAGTCAGGACAGGAAGGTGTGCTGGGAGAAGGCAGGAGATTGGGGGCTGAGAGGGAATTAGATTCGCCGTGATGAAATGACTGAGCAGACTCGATGGGCCAAGTGGCCTAATTCTGCTCCTGTGTCTGCTGGTCTTATGACATGGTATCTAGGGCTCAGTGATGCATATCGATCACACGGCCTAATGTCAGAAAGCAGCCCTTTCGCTACGCACTTTTTACAGGAAATTGTAAAAAAAACTAATCACTCCCTGAAATTAAAAACAGAAAACGTGGGAACTACTCGGCAAGTGAAGCATCCTCTGAGGAGGGAAGAAAGATCTCTGACCTGAGACATTAACTTTGTTTCTCACCCAGAGGATGCTGTCCGAGCTGCTGAATGTTTGCAATAGTCACGGTTTTTATTTTTACTTTTATGGAAGCCTGACTTTGTGTCGTGAGTGACCATTCCTTGGATTTACTGAAGTAACTATGTGAACCATCAGATTTATTAAAAGTTCTTGAAACTTTTACCAGTTACGTGATTATATGTGTTACCTTGTCAGGAAGACATTGATAAGGTCACATTTGAAATACTACCTGCAGTTCTGGTTGCTCTGTTATAGGGAGGATGTCAATAAATCGGAGAGGGTGTAGCAAAGATTCACGAGGATGTTACTAGGACAGAGGGTTTGAGTTATGGATAGGCTAGAACTTTTTCCCCTAGGGTGTAGGAGGCCAACAGATGACCTTACAGAGGTTTATAAAATCATGAGGGGAGTAAAAAAGTGAATAGAGTAGGGGAGTCTATAACTGGAAGAAATAAATGTGATCATAATGTCATTAGTTTCAAGGTAATTATAGAAAAGGATAGCTATGGTCCTTGGGTTGAGATTCTGAATTGGACTAAGGCCAATTTTGATGCTATTGATCTGGCATGTGTAGATTGGGGCAGGTTGTTACCTGGCAAAGGTGTACTTGGTAAGTGGGAGACCTACAAAAGTGACATTTTGAGAGTACAAAGTTTGTATGTGCCTGTCAGAATAAAAGGCAAGGATAATAGGTTTATGGAACCTTGTTTTTTAGAGAGATATTGAGGCCCTGTTTAAGAAAAAGGAGGAGGTGCATAACAGGTATAGGCAGTCAGGAACAAATGAGACAATTGAGGAGTATAAGAAATGCTAAAGAACACTTAATCAGGAGGGCTAAAAGAAGGCAAGATGCTCTGGCACACAAGGTGAAGGAGAGTCCTAAAGACTTCTAGAGATATATTAAGAGCAAAAGGATAGCAAGAGTGGTAATCTGTGTGTGGAGCAGAAAGAGATGGGGGAGACCTTAAATGGTTCTTTTGTATCAATATTTACTCAGGATTCAAAGGTATCTATAGATGTGAGGCAATGCAGTGAGGTCATGGACCCTATACAGAGTACAGAGGAGGAGGTGTTTGCTGCCTTGAGGCAAATTAGGGTGGATAAATTCCCAGGGCTTGACTGTCTGTTCCCAGTGATTCTGTGGGAGGCTAGTGCAGAAAATGCGGGGGCCTTAGCAGAGATACTTGAAACATCCTTAATCGCGGTTGAGATGCCTAAGGATTGGAGGATAGCTAATGTTATTCTGTTGTTTGGAAAGGCTCTAAGAATAAGCCTGAAAATTATAGGCTGGTGAGCCTGACATCGGTAGTAGAAAAGTTATTGGAAGCTATTTTAAGGGTCTGAATATATACCGAAGTATTTAGATAGACATGTACTGGTTAAGGATAGTCAACATGGCTTTATTGGTAAGTTGTGTCTAACTAATCTTACAGAGTTTTTCAAGAAAGTTACCAGGAAAGTTGATGAAGACAGGGCAGTGGATGTTTTCAACATGGATATTAGCCAAGGCCTTTGACAAGGTCCCGCATGGGAGGTCTGTCAAAAAGGTTCGGTCAAGATGCGATAGTAAATTGGATTAGACATGAGGGTGAACTTCTTCATTCAAAGGTTAATGAGGGTGTGGAATGAGCTGCCAGTGCAAGTGGTGGACGTGGAGTTGATTTCAACAACTAAGATAAATTTGGATAGGTACATGGATGGGAGGAGTGTGGGGGGTATAGGTGTAGGTTGATGGGATTGGTAGATTCATAGTTTGACACGAACTGCATGGGTCGGACAGCCTGTTGCTGTACTGTACTTTCTGACTCCTGACTAGAGGGCACAGGTGTGAGGTCAGAGGGGAAAAGTTTAAAAGGGAGTTGAGTGGTAACTTTATCACACAGAGGGCTATGGGTCTCTGAAAGAGCTGCCAGTGGGATATGTACAATTATGCCATTTAAAATGCAACTGGGCTATTACATGGATTGGTAGGTTTAGAAGATTACAGACCAAGCACAGGCCCTTTGGCACAACTCAATGCCAGCCATGTTGTCTATTTCCATGCTGTGTAACTCCTTGTGTCTAAATTTTTCCTCCCCCACCAAAACTGCACATATTTCAAGAATTTGAAGTAGTTATTTGGTGATTGTCCAGCGAGAGTTCCAAAATTAATTCCAGCTTTGAAAAAGTATGAAGTTATAGTGTAGTTAGAAACTATGCTACATAGTGACCGAGTGGAAAGACATTTAAAATCAAGCTTACTATTGTGAGAGAGATCCAGCAGGGGATTCATCCAGCTGAAAAAGTAGAGGTGTTTAGGTGAATGGTTTCCAGGTGAATGGCACCCAGCAATCTCCCATTTAAACCCTAGCCTCATCACAGGACAATTTACAATGACCTATCGACCTATCAACTGGTACGCCTTTGGACTGTGGGAGGAAACCAGAGCACCCGGAGGAAACCCATGTGGTCTTCGGGAGAACATACTAACTCCTTACAGGCAACTGCTAGAATTGAACCCAGGTCACCATTGCTATTAATTGTTGTGCTAACCGCTACACTGCTGTGCTGCCCAGTTCCGGGACCTTGTTTCAAAACAGAATGCAAGACCCTGTTATGGAACGGGCTGATAAAATCTCGAGATGTTCACTTTTAGCTGTTTCCTGGCATTGCATGATTATCAACTTGAAAGTTTGTGAGATTCAGGACACACCAGTTTCCTGGCTCTTCTAGGGGGGGCCCCCCCCCCCCCAGAGGATGCACTCACCACCCTCTCCTTGATGTCGGGGAGGAGCAAATCCCGAAGATGATGCTTTTATATCCCTATGACAAGACAGCTGCATTGGTGTGAGATTAAAGTGTTTGTGTACTTAAAGGCCTCCAAGAGGATCACAAACTTCTTGTGGTTTGGAGACTTGCGTGCCTCAATGACCTGGAGAGCTAAGTTGGCTGGAGTCAGGACTTTATGCTTTGGCTTTTGGTAGGTCACCCATGCCAGACAGGCCAAAGGGTAGAGGCCGGACGAAGTGTGTTCCATTGGTCCTCCAGGTTTGGGGTTCAGCTCTGGGCTAACAACCCTGACTGGTAAAAACAAAAATTGTTACGGAAGCAGCAATGAAGAATCCTTCTACATCTGAGTGTGACGGTATTCCTGAGTCTCCACTCGGGATCTGCATGACTGACAGTAGTGAGAACTGAATGGAAGCTACTGACACGATGAAGGAAGCCCTGAACACCGCCAGAGTTGAAGGACTTTCATTGCCGCACTAAATGCCAGCAGCGTAACGGGCAGTGAGTAAAACTTGAAAGAGCTTGCTTGGCATGTGATGGCGTTATGACATTGGTGAAGGTGGGGAATTGGAATTGAAACCCGTGGTTTCCTGCTGTTAGTGTCCCGTCACTGAGGGAGGTGAGCAATGCTGGGGGACACTGCTATTGAATGTCTCCATCCTCAACGAGAGTGCGTCAGTAACTCCAGTTTTCTCTGTCTGAACAGTGCGGAAGGCACTGCCAAGGGAGAGAGATGTCAGGACCAAACCAGTGAATGGCTGTGTAAATGCCGACCACATTGCGTATATAAATTTTATGTTGAATATAAAACATCTGCCCTCCTCTCCTTTCTTGAGAAGGTGATTAGGTTTTAATGTTTTTTTAATGTTTTGCATAAATTGTTTGGTACGTTAGGAAGTTTATGGTGCAGGGAGGCCCTCTGTTGTTTGGGGTTTACCGTGAATGTTGCATCCTAGCTCTCTATGTGATATGCAAGCCAGGGCTGTACGATACGGAGAGCAAACTGTTGCCCATGCAGCAGGCTGCCCCTCTCCACGCAGCTGAAGAATCCAAAGGAATGGCAGAGACCAATACAGTTTGACATCAGTGGCGTCGCAGGAGTTCCCAGTCAAGGATTGGACTCAACGTAGGACTGCCTTAAGGACCCTAGCTTCTGATTGTTCCTCGGGGTTTACTCCTGAAGCCTTCCCCATAAGTGGGTATAGCCACAAGGCAGCGGAGATTAAAGATCAGACTTTCCCTTCCAGATGAACTGCCAAGCACAGCTGATGAGTCCTATCTGCCCGAAGCGACTGGTTTTAAGGTCCCCAAAATCTTCCTTTGTTCCTTCTTCTATCAGTAGAAATGGTTCCACCAGGCTTAGTAGCTAAGCAATAGGGGAAGTGCCAGGAGCTGGACTATTAGAGGCCTTTCGAGATGCATGTCTTTGGGAGCATTTAATAGACATTGGGAGCTTATCCCCACCATCACCTTTGGCTATAACAACCTTTAAGAACCAGTGGGATGATAGTTGCTGAATATCATTGACATGTTCTATTGACATCTGTATTTAGCTCTGTTCGTTGTGTGCAGAAGTCACTAGTTCATGATGAGATAAAAGGCATTAAAGTTCAAAGTAGATTTATTATAGAAGTATGTACACAGAATACAACTCTGAGATTTGTTATCTCGCAGGCAGCCACGAAACAAAGAAACACTATGGAACCCGTTCAAGAAAACACCGAACACCCAACAGGCAAACGAAGGCCACATTGCGCAAACGGCAGAAAGCAAGCAAAGAACACATGGAGTATCAGACGTCAAACCAGGAGTCCAATAGTATTCACTTTAGTTCACTTCAGCGCTGTGCTGCTAATCCACTGCCCATTCTTCACCAAAGTGCACTTAAGGTGGGGGTTTGGGCCCAGCGCCTTCATTTGTTCAAGAATTAATATTGGTCAGGTGAAGGGAAGTAAAACCATTATGCAAAAGTCACACTTTGTACCAGATTCCTCAAGATGATATAGGCTGTTATATCATGTTTCTCCATTGTGTCCTATTCAGATTGCTGAGGTTGAAGTTACTGAGGTACGCAGAGGAGAGAATTTATAAACTGTAGCTTAACTGAGTACTAATTGTCACGTGAAGTGTACGAGTACAAACTTCACAGTGACACCAGACAAGCACCTTTTGAGTCCTTAAAACAATGTGAGTTTGTCCTCTGTTGAAGTAACAGTTAAATCTTTCATTGCGCCCACGAGTAATTCCATCGTTTCTTTGCCTGCTTGTTTCTGTAGCTATTTACTGATGTAGCTATTCACCAACGCAGGGCATTTCCTGTGGTGGCGGCAGGCTGTGCTGGCCACATTGTTCTTGTGTTTGAGGGACTGTTCAAATGTAATCAGCGAGTCAGTGCACGGAAGTTCGGAAAATGCTCATATTTCAGGAAGATTTTCATTTTCAGAAAAGTGCAGATGGGTGAAATGCTATCCAGTATCCAGGTGGCAATGTAAGAGCATAATTCTTCAAAGTTAATGTATTGTCAAAGTACATATATATTACCTTGCGATTCGTTTTCTGCAGGCATTCACAGTAGAACGAAGAATTATAATGGAATCAATTAAAAACCACAAAGGCTGGCAAACAATCATTGTGCAAAAGAAGACAAACTTTGCAAATAGGAAAAAAAAATAAACAAACACTGAGAAGTTGAGTCGTAGAATCCTTGAAAGTGAGTCCGTAGGTTGTGGAATCAGTTTAGTGTTGATGTTATTCAGGTCGCGCCTGGGTCCTGACAGTTGAAGGGTCATTTATAAAATTGAGAGGCAAAGATGGTCTTTTTCACAAGATGGAAATGTCAGACACTGGGGGATATAGCTATAAGGTGGGTGGGGGGAGAAGGTTAAAGGGAGTGGTGGAGTAAGTGATGTGTGCCTGGAACATGCCGGTAGAAATAGAGATAAGAATCAGTTTTAATATCGCCAGCAAATCTTGTGAAATTTGTTAATTTTGCAGCAGTAGTACAATGAAATACAGTACATGATAGTATAGGGGGGAAACTGAATTACAGTAAATATATATAGTTAAATAAGTAATAGAAAAATAGAAATAAAATAGTAGAGAGGTAGTGTTCATGGATTCAGTGTCCATTCAGAAATCAGGTAGTGGAGGGGAAGAAGTTGCTCTTAAATCATTGTGTGTGTGTGTGTGTGTGTGTGTGTGTGTGCGTGTGCGCGCGCGCCTGCCTTCTCGATAGTAGCAATGAGAAGAGGGCATGTCCTGGGTGATGGGGGTCCTTAATGATGGTAGCGGTGTTTAACTGACATTGAGACAGGCACCTGAACGTGCAGTGAATGGAGGGATGTGGATACAAAGTTCAGCAATGGACGTGTAGATGGAGCATCAAAGTGGAGTTGATTTTGATTATCCGAAAGGTTATTGAAGGGCCCAGTTGTCTGCCAGGTTGTCTCTTTCCATATCGAAACTGACAGTATTGACTTTCGAGACTCTGAGTCTGATATCTTCCTGGGTACTCTGGACTACTGGGACCCAGAAACCTTGATTCGATTCTCTGAGGGAGGGTCCAGGCCCTTTGAGCTGGGTGAGTGTCCCTACAGCGAGAACACTGACAAAGTTTAGAGCCAGATAGTGTATACTGCCACTTCCGTTCCTCCTGATTTCACGTGGCTTGCCAGTACTAGACCCTGGTGGGTCTGCGAGTCCATGGGGGAAGTTGGAGGCCTGATAGCTGAAGGTCCACTGGAGGCTGGAGGCTCTGGAGATGGCTGGTTGAGGAGTTGGAGGACTGACCTTGTGGTGGGGGGGGTGATCTGGAGGAAAGGGGCTTGTTTTGCTGTTGCTGTTTGTGTTGTTCTGCCAAATGTATGGTCATGCACGTTGGCACCGGAATGAGTGGCGACACTTTTTGGCACAACCATGGGTTGTGTATGTTATTAATGCATATGACGCATTTCACTGGATGTTTCCTTAAGACCATAATTCCACAGATTCACCACTCAATGTACTTGGGTTCATAGAATGTTAAACGTAGGTCATCAGGCTCCTGCATCTCCTCCCCAGTGGCAGTAAGGCGAAGAAGACATCCCTTGCCCCCACTTCAGCATTCACCACCAATATTCCCTCAGTATTAATCAAAAAGCTTCAAAATATGCCCTGCGTACCTCCCTCTGCAACTGGGACTTTGACTTCCTCACTGGGAGACCAGTCAGTGCAGATCAGTCGTAACACCTCCTCGCTGACAACGCAGGCGCATCTCAAGGATGCGTGCTTTGCTCACCGCTCTACACTCGTGACTGTGTGACGAGGCACGGCTCAAACAGCACCTATAAATTCACCAGTAGCACCACTGTTGTTGGCAGAATCTTAGATGGCAACGAAGAGGCGTACGGAAGTGAGATAGATCAGCTGGTTAAGTGGCGTCAAAACAACAACAACCGCACGTTCCAATCCAGCTAGACCAAGGAAGTGATCTTGTACGTCAAGAGAGGGGAAGCTAGGAGAACACACCAGAGTTCATGGACGGCTCCGCGGTGGAAAGGGTGAGCAGCTTCAAGTCTTGGCCATCAACCAGTGTCTAAGGATTTTGTATGTTCTCCCCGTGATAACAGGGGTTTCCTCCCACAGTTCAAAGATGTACCGGTTGGTAGGTTAATTGGTCATGGTAAATTGTCCCGTGATTAGGCTGGGGTTAAATCAGGAGTTGCTGGGCAGCGGGCTCAAAGGCATGGAGGGGCCTATTCCGTGCAGCATCTCAGTCAGTCAATCAATCAATAAACAAACAAGCAGACATCTCAGAGAATCTGTCTTGGGCAGTCATGGAGATGGCATATCAGTGGCTCTTCTTCATTAGGAGTTTGAGGAGATTTAGTATATCGCTAAAGACGTGCAAATTTCTTACTGATGTGCACTGGAGATCATTATGACTGGTTGCATTGCAGCCTGGTACGGGCCTCCAGTGCGTAGGATTTTGCAAGAGGCCGCAGAGGCTTTTAGACTCAATCAGTTCCATCACGGGCACAACTCTCCCTACCGTCGAGGACATCCTCACAAGGCTGTGCCTCAAGAAGGCGGCATCCACGATTAAAGACCATCGTCATCTGGGACTTGCCCTCTTCACGTTACTAACGTTGTGGAGGAGCTAAAGCAGCTAGAAGACCTTCACTTAACATTTTATGAACAGATTTCCCCCCTCTGCCATCAGCTCTCTGAACAGTCCATGAACCCATGAATGTTACCTTGTTATTTCTATTGTGTCCTATTGTTATTCTGTAGTGTCCAGTGCTCCCAATACAGGCTCCTCTGCATCGGTGAAACCTGTTGTAAATTGGGAGACCACTTTGCCAAATACCTCCGCCCCATCTGCCAAATGCAGAACTTCCCAGTGGCCAAACATTTTAATTCTGATCCCCATTCCCATTCTGACCCATCAGTCCATGGCCTCCTCTTGTACCAACATGAGGGCACCCTCAGGGTGGAGGAGCAACACCTTGTGTTTCAAACTGATGGCATTAATATCAATTTATCCTTCTGGTAAAAAAAAAACCCTCATCCTCCTCTCTTCTCCACTCTGGCCTCATACCTCTTCTCACCTACCGATCACCACCCCCGGGTCCTTGCCTCCTTCCCTTTCTCCTGTGGTCCACTCTCCTCTCCTATCAGATACTTCATCTCTGGCCCTTTACCCACCCAGCAGGCTTCACCTATTACCTTCCAGCTATCTTCCTTCTCATTCCCCACCTTTTTATTCTGGCATCTTTCCCCTTCCTTCTCAGTCCTGATGATGGGTCTTGGCCCGAAACATCAACTGTTTATTCGTTTCCGTAGATGCTGCCTGACCTGCTGAGTTCCTCCTCAGCATTTTGTGTTGGTTGTTATTTCTCTTTTATATTCTTTTTATTTATTTTACAATTTATAATCGTTTTTATATATTGCTACTGCAGTATACTGTAGAACAGAGATACTGACTCTATAGTTCTGGACTTTGACTTGTCTGTTTTAACAACGGCAGCGAGATTTTGGCTTGGATAAAGCTGTCAGTCTGTGTTGTAGTGAGAATAATGAGTGTCCCTAGAAATTGATATTATAATTGCTCCATGTGACTGTTGCATTCCATAAAGTCCCTTCAGTTTTATGTCGTCTTTAATTTCCACTTTTGTGAAAATGAAGCAATTTGTGAGAGAGTAATTGATATTGCATGGGGTATTTTTGACCTTTTGAAGGTTAATTTGCAAATTTCAAGTTGCGAATGTCATTTTTTAAATGTATTGACTAGTTGAATTATTAAAACATTGTTACAGGTATTTTATTAATACTTAAGTTCAAGATAAATTTATTAGCAAAGTACGTTTATGTCGTCATATATTACCCTGAGATTCATTTTCTTGCAGGCATTCACAGTAAAACAAAAAAAAACAAAAGTATCAAGGACCACACACAAAGACAGACAAACAACCGATGTACAACAGAAGACAATCTGTGCAACATAAAATAGGAATAACAATCAATCAATCAATAAATAAACAAAGAGATGGATAAATTAAGGCAACACAGACAGAATGCTGGAGGAATTCAGAATGCCGGAGAAATTCAGAATGCCAGGCAGCATCTATGGCAAAGAGAATTGTCGATGTTTTCGGGCTGGGTCCTGCTGAAGGGTGTTGGTCCAAAACATCGACTGCACTCTTTTCCATAGATGCTGTCTGGCCTGCTGAGATCCTCCAGCATTTTGTGTGTGTTGCTTGGATTTCAGGCATCTGCAGATTTTCTCTTGCTTTAGATAAGTTAATGAATGATACTGAGCGCAGGAGTTGTAGGGACCCTGAAAATGAATCCATAGGTTATGGAATACGTTTAGGTTAGTTGAGTTGAGTAAAGTTATGCACCCATGCTGGTTCAGGAGCCTGATGGCTGAAGAGTAATAACTGTTCCTGAACCTGGCGGTGTGCGACCAAAGGCTTCTGCATCTCCGGCCTGATGGTAGTAGTGGGAAGAGAACATGGCCTGGATGGTGGGATCTAGATGGAGCTGGTCTCTCAAAGTCCCCTCCTATAACACTCCCACTACTGATTAGGCTCACTGACATGTAGTGACCACTGTTGATTGAAACTGTTCACCAGGCACTTTCCTGATTTACGATAATGAATATTGCCCGGATGGTGGGAACTCTTGATGATGGATGATGCTTTCTGCTGGCAACGTTCCTTGCCGATCTGTCCAATGGTGGGGAGAGCTTTTCCTGTGACAGTCGGGTCTGCAGCCATTATTTTGTTGACTTTTTGATCTTGACTGTGGAGTATGTACAAAGGTTTTTGGATCCTTAATCTTCAGAATATGTGCATACATAAACATGAGGTGTGAATGTTCATAAGATCACAAAAGGAAGGGAAGAGAGGCTGATGATAGAAATCTTGATTGCTGCGCATATGACGAGGAGGACACAGCTGGAGGAATATTGAACAAGCTGATGCTACAGGGTATTTTGCCAGAAAGCAGCAAGTGCAGTCTCTCCAAGTTTGTATTGCCGTCCTTCCCCGACAGGATTTGTTGGCAACGATGAGTACTAATCAGTGTTGTGTTGATTGGTATTGGAATATACATGATTTCCCACTCCAGTCCCAGTGCATCAGCAGATGGTGGTTGTCCACCGTGTCTGTGCGGGAGAGTTTTTAAAGTGGAAAAGCCTTTGCACTGGGCAGTTCCACTTTCTTGACCTTAGAAGTCGGAGTCCAGTGGTACAAACACGCGTCACAAACTGGGGTCTTCCTTGGTTGCAGTGGATGACGTCTTCTGTGACTTGAACGCCCTTCGCTCTCCGTGGAGCATTACAGTACCGCCCTACTAGCCGTTGTATCTCACTGGAGAACTCGCCTGCCCAGTCTGCCGGAGCTGACTTCACATTGAATTTGTTGCCACAGGCGGCTGTAGAAGACAAGTCATTGGGTATCTTTAAGGTAGAGGTTGATAGATTCTTGACTAGTCAGGGCATGAAGAGATGCGGGAAGAAGGCAGGAGACTGGGACTGAGAGGGAAATGGATCAGCCATGATGAAATGTCAGTGCAGACTCGATGGGCCAAATGGCCTAATTCTGCTCCTATATCTTTTGGTCTTATGGTTTTTAGGTGAACAGTAGATCTGTGAAGACTCTGTGATGTTTACAGGGTTAATGCATTCCCTGTTAAATTAACTGGCTTCAGCCCAATACTGGCAGCAGAATACGGAACATGAGATAACCCATTAGTTTGGATGAAAGAAAATACTTTGATAACTTCTCAGTCGGTGATAACAGTGCCGTTCAAGTGAACTGATTGAAGGTGAAGGACCAAAGTCAACAATAACTCCTGAGGAGCAAAGGCGAAAGTACAGAGAAGAGGAGCTAGCCAGGTCTCGGGTGTAAAGGGAGGCAGACAGAGTTCAACAAGATTGAGTAGAGTGTTCATTCAAACATAAGTTGTTATCTCATAAACAGGTTTATGGAAATAAATTGCACCTTTATTGTTCACAACAGAAAAAAAACTTATGAGGGGTATAGAGAGGGTAAATGCAAGTAGGCTTTTTCCTCTGAGGTTGGGTGGGACTGCAACTAAGTTTAAGAGGAATATGAGGGGAAACTTCTTCACTTAGAGTGTGAGAGTGTGGAACGAGCTGCCAGTACAATTGGTGCATGCGAGCTCGATTTCAACATTTTTAGAGAATTTTGGATAGATACATGGATGGTAGGGGTATGGAGGGCAAGGGTTCCGGTGCAGGTCAATGGGAGTGGGCAGTTTAAATGGCTCGGCACAGACTAGAAGGGCCAAAGTGCCTGTTTCTGTGCTCTACTTTCATATGTTTCTATGAAGTAAGTGAAAAATGCTTTTAATTCCTTTTTCATATTGGTTTTACTTAACTTCGAGAATAAGTGTTTGGCATAACCTGGAGACCTTGCATATTCTGGAAATGTTGAGCAACACACACAAAACTTTAGGGGAACTCAGTAGGTCAAGAGAAATAAACAGTTGATATTTCGGCCTGAGATCCTTCCTCAGCGCTGGAAGAAGCCAGAAAACCAGGGCTACAGAAGAAAGATCTGTAATGGCTTGGTTAGTAAGTTTGCAGATGACACTAAAATAGGCAATGAAGAAGGTGGTCAAAAATGACAAGTTGATTTGATCATCTGAGTAGAGCAAGGAATGGCAAATGGAATTGAATTCAGTTAAGTGCGAGGTATTGTATTTTGGAAAGTGATCTCAGGGATGGACTTTCACAGTGAATAGTCCGGCCTGGTGAGTTAAAAGCTCCCTGAAGGTGGACCCACAAGAAGACATAGTGGTGAAGAGGGGTTGGGCAAACTTTGTCAGTCAGGACATTGGGTTTAAAATTTGAGAGGTCATGGTGTGGTTCGGTAAGTTAATAGTAAGACCATTCTTGAAGTGTTATGTTCCGTTTTAGTCACCCTGCTGTTGGAAAGATGTTATTAAACTGGAAATAGTTCAGAAAGAATTTACGAGGATGTTTCCAGGACTTGAGGGTCTGAATAACGTGGAGACATTAAACAGGTTAGGACTTTATTGCTTGGAGACTGAGAAATAATCTTCTAGAGGAGTATAAAATCATGAGGGGTATTGATAGGATAAATCAAGAACTAGAGGGCAGAGGTTTAAGGTGAGGGTAAAAAATTGATAGGAATTTGAGGGGCAACTTTTTTTACAGGAAGTGTGGTATGTATGTGGAATGAACTGCCAGAGACAGTGGTTGAGGCAGATACAGTAACAACAGTTGGATATGTACATGCATCGGAAATGTTCAGGTAGTTTTGGGCCAAATGCTGGCAAATGGCACTGGTTTCGATGGGCATCTCATTTGGCATCGACCAGTTGGCCTGCAAGGGCTATTCCTCTGCTGTGCGCCTCTATAACTCTCTCAGCCTATGCCTGTTTGGAGCACAGACTGGTGCTAAATTGGGGAATTAGGGTGGTAAGTTTGAATGGGGGAAATCTGGTGAATTTTTTTGTCTTTTATTTTTTCCACGTTCCTTCATCTTTTGACATTCAGTCATCCACTAAAACTACCCTGAACATTTAAATCATCTATAACATGTCGGCAGTGGTTTGTGCGTGAAACTAGGGAAGACTGTTACCAGAAACGAGTTACTAAAGTGAGCTAATATTACAGAAGTCATTCCAGTGGGATGCATTGAAAGAGAGCTCTCAAAAAAAAATGAACAGTTCAACCCTGGTAGCGATGGGAAATGATGGAACATTTTGGTTATGGGATGAAACACTGGATAAAGAGGGAAGAAGCTGCACAAAGGATTGGAGAGAGTGTTGGAGCAATAAATAGAACCTTTATGGATAGGACCAAATGAAAATCGAGATCAAGAAGAAGACCGACATTTTTTATAAACCTACCAATTCCCGTGGCAATCTTGACACTTCCCAGCCTGTCTCCTGTAAAAATGCCATTTTCTTTTCTCAGTTCCTCTGTCTGTGCAACACCTGTTCCCAGGATGAGGCTTTCCTTTCCAGAACATCAGAGTTGTTCTCCTTTTTCAAAGAACAAGGTTTCCCTTCCTCCACCATTGATGCTGCCCTCACCCGTATCTCCTCCATTTCCCAAACATACACACTTACTCTTCCCACTAACAGTGACGGAGTTCCTCTTGTCCTTACCTACCACCCCAGGAGCTTCCACATCCAACACATCATTCTGCACAACTTCCACCTTCTCCAAATGGATCCTACCACCAAACACATCTTTAACTGCCATCCCACCGCCCCCCCCCCGCCATCCGCTTTCCTCAGGGATCGCTCCTTCCATCATTACTTTGTCCATTCGTCCCTCCCCACTAATTTTATCCCGGCACTTATCCCTGCAAGCAGCCAAAGTGCTACACCTCCCTATTCACCTCCTCCCTCACCTCCATTCAGGGCTCCAAATGGCCCTTCCAGGTGAGGCAACACTTTACCTGAGAATCTGCTGGGGTTGTTTGGCGCTATCGATGTAGCCTCCTCTGCATTGGTGAAACCCGTCGTAAGTTGTGGGACCGCTTCGTCAAGCACCTCCGCTCCATCCGGCAAAAGCGGACCTTCCTGATGTTCAAGCATTTTAATTCCCGTTCCCATTCTTGTTACAACATGTCCTCTTGTGCCATGATGAGGCCACCCTTAGGGTGGAGGAGCAACAGCTTAAGTTCTGTCAGGGTAGCTCCAATCTGATAGTGTGACTATTGACTTCTCCTTCCAGTACAAAAAATTTCCCTCCCCCTCCCCTCTTCCATTCCTCACTCTGGCCTCTTGCCTCATCTCACTTCCCTTTAGATCCTCTCCTCCTTCCCTTTCTCCTATGGTCCAGTCTTCTGTCCAATAAGATTCCTTCCTCTCCAGCCCTTGACCTTCCTTACCAATCTGGCTTCACCTATCACCTTCCAGCTATCCTCCTTCCCCTCCCCCCCTCTATTTTAATATTCTGGTGTCCTTCCTTTCCAACCCAGTCCTGCAAAAGGGTCTCGGCCCAAAACGTTGACTGTTTATTCATTCCCATAGATGCCGCCTGACCTGCTGAGTTCCTCCACCATTTTGTGTTTGTTGCTTTGGATTTCCAGTATCTGCAGACTTTCTGGTGTTTGAGATCAAGAGGATCCAAGGTTGGCTTACAGGGCACATGTAGACCAGGCCAGGATGGCCAAATACCTTCCCAAAAGGACATCAATCAAAAAGTGATGGCCTTCTATAACAATCCTGTATCAGTGCCAGAAGGCATTTAGTCCAGATTGATTCATTTATTTGATTTTTAATTCCTTGGTTGTCATGGTGAGGTTTGAATTGATACCTTCAGATCGCATTCCTCTGAGTTGCTGATTCAGTAACAAGCCGCACTATAACCTTACTCCCGTCTTTCCAACTGTTCAACTTCATGTAAGCAACCTCAGTAAATCTGGAAATGCCGCAATCTCAATGTCATTGCAGGTTTTCCTTTGATCAAGGCTGGTGTTGTGTGCTTTAATGTGGGTATTTGAGCGCATCTTATTTAGAATTTATGTTGACTTTATTGTTATCTTTTTGGGGACAGCTTATCAGGAAGCTGAATAAAATGAGGTGGCAGTGGTTGCAACTTGGGTATTTGTTCCGGAGAAACGTCTTTGTGGGTGTCCCAGTACTGTCCACTTTCAAACATTACTGCTCCATTTTTGCCTTCCCTATCTAAACAAAATTGAAACCTGTGCTATTCTTGAGGATGGCAGGATGGAGATACGTGTCTACCCAAGGGAAGTGTAAGATGCTCCTTCCCTCTGCTGGCCTGCAGGTCACCTTGGGCTAGGTGCAGCTCCTGCTTAGCCCCCTGATCAGAGTCACATGAAGCCACAGGAGTAGGTGGTGGATGGTTGTACGAGCAGCTGGTGCATATCACAAGTCCTGGTTATGCGACCACTGACACCAGGGAGAAAATCTCTGAAGAGTTTTGTTAATGGCTGGGGTCACCCGTTTTTTAAATACGCGGCCCAGAAGAAGGTGATGGCAAACCACTTCTGCAGAAAAATTTGACAAGAACAATCATGGTCATGGAAAGACCATGATCACCCATGTCATACAACACTACATGTAACGAACGGTCGAACACTTCCTGAAAGTGAGGGCTTGACTATACGTGGTTAAAGAGTGGAAAATATCACCTGAGATCTTTTGTACACTGACCCTGGGAGGAGTGCAGTACCCTTAAGTTGAGTGACAGCACAAACTCTATTGTGACAAGCGGTGCAAAGTGCTTTAATCTGGGATGTTGGCTCCACCCATCCTGACAATTACTCAACGGGCATCTGTTTAACCAATTTCCCCCAGGATCAATAAAGTATGACTATGACTATGTTGTAGCAGCTGGTGAGCCTTGAGCTTCTCCCCAGTAAATGCTGCCCCTACGCCTAACAGCATCTGCCACAGCTACTGGGTGGCTGGAGAAAGGCGCAAAGACAATGCATGTGGAGTTTCTTAAAGGAGTCCACTGGGAGACAGCTACTGACAGCTATTGGTAGCAGCCTTTATTCAGTGGGCCAGCAAGTCAGAGGACTGTAATCTGAAGGTATCAATTGAAATCTCAGTGTGACAGCTGGGGAATTTAATATCATGTGAATGAATCTGGAATATAATGCCAAATTGGATTGTCATTAAAGCCCACTAGTTTACCCAATTTTAGGGAAGGAAGTTTTCCATCCTGATCAGAGTGTGTGCATTGCCCATCTTAGACCCCCTTGTCTGTTTTCCCACACCTGGTTTGGCAGTGCTCAAACAGCTGAGATTTAATTTCCAAATTTGAAACCTAGCAATTGTATCTGGAATAATTTCTCTGTTGTGAAGTTCAGTGCCTGAAGTCCCAATATATATATGCTGCTGGACTGAGTTTCTGTTTGTATGGCAGGGGTGGATTGGGTTGCCATTCATTTTGTAAGTCTTCAGGCCTGCCTCATGTTTGGTGGTACTGGTGCAGCTTGTTGTGAATTAAACATCAAAATCGGTCAGGAAAGGATGTCAAAACTGGGCCACAATGTCTTTGAGTATTATAGTTTTGCACTGGGCTTTCAGGAGCCATCTTAACATTTGCCACAATCCCTTATCCGAAATCCTTGGGGCCAGTTGCATTTCGGAATTCAGAATTTTTCGGATTTCAGAACCCCCCCCACCCCCAATACCAAAAAACAGGTATGCTCAAGTCCCTTATTTAACCTGTATTAGTGTGGTGAACTCTAGGACCCGGCGGCACACCAAACCTATGCACACCCTCCCGTATACTTTAAATCATCTCTAGATTACTTATAATACCTAACACAATGTAAATGCTATGTAAATAGTTGTTATACTATATTGTTTAGGGAATAATGACAAGAAAAACATTTATTTCCAACAAAAACATTCAATAAAACATAAAAATATACAGCTTCAAATGAACGGAATCAAACACATGATAAATGACTTATTGGAATAAATGTAGAACGTCACTGTCACTGTAAAACTTCAGTAACTTGTCTTTCTGTTTATTTAAATCATATACAGTGGTAGTTCTGACACTATTTTCCTCAGTAAGACGCCGCACAGACACACCACGATAGGGTTCTACAATAACTTCACTTTCTGCGTTATTGATAATGGTAGATGCTTCCTTTTTCTCATTGTTACCCACAGGGTTATCTGCAGCTCTTTTTGACATTTTCACAGTGAAATTAAACACAAAGTCAACAGTGAACACAAAATATCAGCGAACAGCAAATGCACGTGTAACCAGTACGAGCGCTGAGCCACAACTGACGTCTGGCGGCCTCTGCAAGTGCTGCCACATCACACCTGAGTGACGTCAGCTGTTGGCGAAAAAACTTCGGTTTTCGGAGCTTTTCGGATTTCAGAATTTCGGTTAAAGGAATGTGCACCTGTATTTTGTGCAGTGAAAACATCTTTTGTCGGCCACTTGTCTGCAGATGTTGGTTTTACAATAAGAATAGGGAGAACAACAATTCAGATGTCTGTGATTCAATGAAGACCAATACTAGAGGTTGTCAGTTAAGGAGGATGTCAGAAGATTGGTTTCTTAACCAACGTAATAAAACCCTCCCTTGGCTTTGACAGGATCTTGTGGCACAAAGGACTGCCTGATGGATGGTTAGTGTATTGAAAAGTCAAAGGTTGCTGCCTGTATGTTTGTTGTGGAGAAATCTTCATGGCTCTTATAGGATTATTCACTTTTGCATATTATGAAATGGTGAGCATGTTCAAAGTAAATTTACTATCGAAGTATACTGCCGGGAGATTCACACACAAAATGCTGGAGGAACTCAGCATCTATGGAAAAGAGTAAACAGTTGTTTTAGGCCGAAAGGGTCCTGCCAAAGGGTTTCGGCCCGAAACGTCAACTGTATGCTTTTCCTAGATGCTGCCGAGCCTGTTGAGTTACTCCAGTATTTTGTGTGTGTTGCTCGGATTTCCAGCATCTGCAGATTTTCTCTTGTACTGTGAGATTCATTCTCTTGCCGGCATTTACAGAAAGAACATCAACCATAATAGAATTTTATGGAAACTATACATAAGCAGACAAAGACTGACAAACAGCCAATGTGCAAAAGGGCAGACTATGCAAATAACAATACTACTGAGAATATGTTTCCTTGAAAGTGAGGTCGTAGAATGGTAGATCATAGAATCAGTTCAGAGTAGCAGTGTAATGCTGATTCAAGTTAGCTTCCTCCTCCTGAAAAGGAACACATGACTCTTCATCCAAAGTCTGAAGTAAATTTATTATCAAAGTATATATATGTCACCATATACAACCCTGAGATAGGTTTTCTTGTGGGAATACTCAATAAATCCATAATAGAATAATAGCCATAATGAAATCAATGTCAAACTGCACCAACGAATGTGTGTAAAATAGAACAAACTGTGCAAATACAAAATAAAAAGAAATAATAATAATAAATAAATGAGCAATACATATCAAGTCAATGAGATGGGGAGTCCTTGAAAGTGAGTCTATAAGTTGTGGGAACATTGCAATGATGGGGTAGGTGAAGTTGAGTGAAGTTATCCCTTTTGGTTCAATGGCCTGATGGTTGAGGAGTAATAACTGTTCCTGAGCCTGGTGGTTTGAGTCTGGAGACTTGTGTACCTTCTTCCTGATGGTCGCAGTAAGAAGATAGCATGTCCTGGGTGGTGGGGGTACCTGATGATGGATTCTGCTTTCCTGCAGCAATGTTTTGTGTTGATGCACTCAATGGTGGGGAGGGCTTTACCCATGATGGAATATGTTTTGTAGGATTTTCCATTCAAGGCTGTTGGTGTTTCCATTCCAGGCTGTGATGCAGCCAGTCAATATACTCTTCTCACATCTATAGAAATTTGTCAAAGTTTCAAATGTCATGCCAACTCTTCGCAAACTCCTAAGGAAATAGAGACGCTGTTGACTTTCTTAGTAATTGCGCTTATAGACAATAGACAATAGGTGCAGGAGTAGGCCATTCACTGTGATCATGGCTGATCATCCACAATCAGTATCCAGTTCCTGCCTTATCCCCATAACCTTTGATTCTGCTATCTTTAAGAGCTCTATCCATCTCTTTCTTGAAAGCATCCAGAGACTTGGCCTCCACAGCCTTCTGGGGCAGAGCATTCCACATATCCACCACTCTCTGGGTGAAAATGTTTTTTCTCAACTCCGTTCTAAATGGCCTACCCCTTATTCTTAAACTGTGGCCTCTGGTTCTGGACTCACCCATCAGCAGGAACATGCTTCCTGCCTCCAGCATGTCCAATCCCTTAATAATCTTATATGCTTCAATAAGATCCCCTCTCAGCCTTCTAAATTCCAGAGTATACAAGCCCAGTCGCTCCAATCTTTCGACATATAACAGTCCCACCATCCCGGGAATTAACCTTGTGAACCTACGCTGCACTCCCTCAATAGCAAGAATGTCCTTTCTCAAATTTGGAGACCAAAACTGCACACAGTACTCCAGGTGTGGTCTCACCAGGGCCCTCTACAGCTGCAGAAGGACCTCTTTGCTCTTATACTCAATTCCCCTTGTTATGAAGGCCAGCATGCCCTTGGCTTTTTTCACTGCCTGCTGTACTTGCATGCTTGCCTTCAGTGACTGATGTACAAGAACACCTAGATCTCGTTGTGCTTCCCCTTTTCCTAACTTGACTCCATTTAGATAATAATCTGCCTTCCCGTTCTTACCACCAAAGTGGATAACCTCACATTTATTCACATTAAACTGCATCTGCCATGCATCTGCCCACTTACCCAGCCTGTCCAAGTCACCCTGCATTCTCATAACAGTCTTGTGTTTGGATATTGGAAAATCTCAACTGAGAGCTTCCATACACTAACATCAGAAGTACAGAGTGTGAGGAATGCAAAATCCTTGTTAAAATAGGAATTACACATATGATTTACCAGATCACTTTGATGAATCTGCAGAAGATAATCCATCAGGTTCAGTATATCTGGCATATGGGTGATACAGTATTAGGATACCGGTTACTGCCACTCAAGTAATATGACAAATGATAGATAGGTAAATGTCTGAGAGGCTGATTTAAAATGTTGTGCTCTCTTCTCTTCCTGTCTACTCCTGTCCAAGATTCTGGTAAAAACCACTGTATGTAGAATCAGAATCAGGTTTAACATCACCGGCATATGCAGTACAATGCAATACGTGATAAGCGGGGAAAAAAACTGCGGATTACAGTAGGTATATTTACAAACTGCAAAACTAAAAATTAAAAAAGGGTAGTGAGATAGTGTTAACAACAGGAATACTGCAGATGTTGGAAATTCAAGCAACACACATCAAAGTTGCTGGTGAACGCAGCAGGCCAGGCAGCATCTCTAGGAAGAGGTACAGTCGACGCTTCAGGCCGAGACCCTTCGTCAGGACTAACTGCAGGAAGAGTTAGTAAGAGATTTGAAAGTGGGAGGGGGAGGGGGAGGGGGAGATCCAAAATCAAAAGTGAGATAGTGTTCATGGGTTCAACATTCATTCAGAAATCGGATGACAGAGGAGAAGAAGCTATTCCTGAATTGTTGAGTGTGTGCCTTCAGGCTTCTGTACTTCCTACCTGATGGTAGCAATGAGAACAGGGCAAGGACGAAATAAGATTAGAAAACAATTTGGTTAAGCCTCGACTTTCCATGTTGGATGCTGACTGGTTTCTGATTGTAACGTTTAGTATTCTTTCTGGTAGTGAATTAGTTTTGGTTTGGTTTCAGACACAAGACCCAAAGAACCATTTTAGGTCTGGTGTCATCCAGTTGCTTCTGCCGTAAGTGCAAATGTGTCCAGATGTTGTGGTTTTCATTGGTGTCAATAAAAGGAAGGGTGAAAACATGCAACACACATCAAAGTTGCTGGTTAACGCAGCAGGCCAGGCAGCATCTGTAGGAAGAGGTGCAGTCGACGTTTCAGGCTGAGACCCTTCGTCAGGACTAACTGAAGGAAGAGTGAGTAAGGGATTTGAAAGTTGGAGGGGGAGGGGGAGATCCAAAATGATAGGAGAAGACAGGAGGGGGAGGGATGGAGCCAAGAGCTGTACAGGTGATTGGCAAAAGGGGATACGAGAGGATCATGGGACGGGAGGTCCGGGAAGAAAGACAAGGTGGGGGGGTGACCCAGAGGATGGGCAAGAGGTATATTCAGAGGGACAGAGGGAGAAAAAGGAGAGTGAGAGAAAGAATGTGTGCATAAAAATAAGTAACAGATGGGGTACGAGGGGGAGGTGGGGCCTAGCGGAAGTTAGAGAAGTCAAAGTTCATGCCATCAGGTTGGAGGCTACCCAGACGGAATATAAAGTGTTGTTCCTCCAACCTGAGTGTGGCTTCATCTTTACAGTAGAGGAGGCCGTGGATAGACATGTCAGAATGGGAATGAGATGTGGAATTAAAATGTGTGGCCACTGGGAGATCCTGCTTTCTCTGGCGGACAGAGCATAGATATTCAGCAAAGCGGTCTCCCAGTCTGCGTCGGGTCTCGCCAATATATAAGAGGCCACATCGGGAGCACCGGACACAGTATATTACCCCAGTCAACTCACAGGTGAAGTGTTGCCTCACCTGGAAGGACTGTTTGGGGCCCTGAATGGTGGTAAGGGGGGAAGTGTAAGGGCATGTGTAGCACTTGTTCCGCTTACACGGATAAGTGCCAGGAGGGAAATCAGTGGGGAGGGATGGGGGGGACGAATGGACAAGGGAGTTGTGTAGGGAGCGATCCCTGCGGAATGCAGGGGGGTGGGGAGGGAAAGATGGTTAGTGGTGGGATCCCGTCGGAGGTGGCGGAAGTTACGGAGAATAATATGTTGGACCCGGAGGCTGGTGGGGTGGTAGGAGAGGACCAGGGGAACCCTATTCCTAGTGGAGTGGCGGGAGGATGGAGTGAGAGCAGATGTAAGTGAAATGGGGGAGATGCGTTTAAGAGCAGAGTTGATAGTGGAGGAAGGGAAGCCCCTTTCTTTAAAAAATGAAGACATCTCCCTCGTCCTAGAAAGGGTGAAAACATCATTATTTAGATAAAGTTATTTGCATCAGCAGTGGTTCCTGATTGGCTGTGTGTAATTCAACCTGATGTTGATAAGTGACTTCTGCTTTTTAAAAAAGTTGCCTGGCTTTAAGCCATTATATGAAGAATTATTTATGGGTTATAAATGCTTGATAATAATTATTGTTGCATGCTTTCAACCTTTGTCTTTCCCCCCTCAGTCTCATTTCACGTAGTGCCACATCCCTAATCCATGGAGTTCTTTGCTGGTGTTCCATGTGTGGATCTCTCTAGCCAGGTTTCTGAGCAAGGAACTCCCTGCCTCTGGGCTGAAATGGTCGTAATCAATGCTTCAGATGTCTGTGATTGAAACAATGAAGCATTTTTCCTACTGGACTCTCTTCGACCTCCTTATCACAGTGGACCTGGGGTTTACTCCTTGAGTGCCATTCTTCCAAAGTTTAGTTCCTAAGACCAGGTCTCATTTGATTCCACTCCTGCCTGTAACGAGAGGATGTGTAATTTCTAGTTTGCTATTGGTCTCCTCTTCCTGCACCATGATTGTGGAGTCGCCATAAATTTACACCTCCCCTTGATTTCCACTTGTTTTATTTCTTAGCAGCATCATCCGATGATGCCCAACACTCCCGTTAATTAACTTTCTACCACTTTATGAAAAAATTCCATTATTTTCCTGTCAATGGGCTGATCGTCCAGTAGTTTCTCCTCTCCGGAAGACAGAAGTCAGTGCTTTCCAACTACTCTAGCCACTAATTCTGTTCTCTGCACTTGTGGAGTTCAACTCAGCCCTGACCAACTTCACATTGTACAGGTCCTGATGAAGGGTCTCAGCCTGAAATGCCAACTGTTTATTCATTTCCATGGACGCTGCCTGGCCTGCTGAGTTCCTCCAGCATTTTGTGTCTGTTGTTTTGATTTCCAGCATCTGCAGATTTTCTCTTCTTTGTGCCATATTCCATTTTCCCCAGGATATATGTTCACACTCTTCATTGCCTTAAAGAAAACCTTCGTTTTCTGTGTAGTAATATTGTTTATCTTGTCCTCACATCTGGTCCAGTTCACCCCATCCTCACTGTTGGAACATTAACCTTGGAAGCACCACCAGCTAAGAGGGAGAGACCAGCAGAAAACCAATGAGCTGCCAAGTGGGAAACCCTAGTCTGCTTGAGCTTCCAAAGCACCACTGGATGTTTCTGCCAGATTATTGCAGCTATTTTTTTTTATCGATTTCCCTTTTGTGACTGCCGAGACTGGCACAAATTACGTGATCCTAATATCCCTTGGAGAGTCAACAACTTCGACTGGGCATCGGTGAAAGTCCATTGAAAGTGAAAGAACTCAGTAGCCCATTGCTCTACACCAGCAGTCCCCAACCACTGGGCCACAAAGCATGTGCTACCGGGCCGCGAGGAGACCTTTCCTCATTCCCTGTCACGCACTGTTGAGCTTGAACGTACGTGAGGTCATTACCTGCGCGTCATCCATGTCAGCGTGGGAAGAGATCAACTCCTTGAGCTTGCAACTGTTGGCGGGCTGAAAAGTATGTTTGACATAACATCTCTGCCAGCATTCTGGATCAAAGTCAAGGCTGAATATCCTGAGATAGCCACGAAAGCACTGAAAACGTTGCTTCCATTTCCAACATATCTCTGCAATGAATGCAACGAAGACTAAATTGCAGAATAGACTGGACATAAGGAACCCCCTTCGAGTATCACTGTCTCCCATCACCCCTCGATGGGACCGTCTTGTTGCAGGAAAACAAGCTCAGGGCTCCCACTGATTCAGCAATATTGGTGTGTTGCAATGATTTTATATATTCATACGGGGAAAATATGTGCTGTGTGTTTAATATCCAAACGTTACTTAAAATGTTATGATGCTATTGACTTATAAGTGACTTATATAACCATATAAAATTACAGCACAGAAACAGCCCATCTCTGCCCTTCTAGTCCGTGCCGAACGCTACTCTCACCTAGTTCCACCGACCTGCACTCAGCCCATAACCCTCCATTCCTTTCCTGTCCATATACCTATCCAATTTTTCTTTAAATGATAATATCGAACCTGCCTCTACCACTTCTACTGGAAGTTCGTTCAACACTTACTTCAAGCTCCCCTGTTCTCCCCAGATAATTGACTTATCACTATATTCATGCGAGGAAAATATGCACTGTGTGTTTAATATTAAATTCATTAGATAAACCCTTTTAGAAATGAAATTGAGTGTATTAGCCACTTATCACCTATATTCCGGTCGTGATTAACACCCACTCCCCCCCCGAACAGAATCGCCAAAAACGATTTGTAGAAAAAAATGGGCACGTACACACATGTACACTGGTGCCTGCGCAAGGCTTCATGGTCATTGTAGTCTTTCTCAGGGTAAACACAACGTATTTGACTGCTACTCTTATCCGTTGGCAACCCTACCCCCCGCCCCCCCACAGGTCAGCTGGTCCGCAAGAATATTGTCAATATTAAACCGGTCCGCAGTGCAAAGAAGGTTGGGGACCCCTGTTCTACACCCTCGCTGCCACCTCCTTCCGCTCTGCACTGGAGGGTGTGAGGCTATTCTGGGATGGCCAACCTTATACATTCCATGCGTCAATTTTTTCATGCACAAGTTCAGATGCGATTTTTTTTCATGCACGAGTTCTGTATTAACATATTTTTGCAAGAATTGATTGGGAGTACGAGAGTTGTATGGCGTGTCTGAATTCGTGAGTGAAAAAATTGACGCATGGAATGTAAAAGGTTGGCCACCCCTGGGCTATCCAATCTGCCTGGCCTTGTCAGAATTTTGTGTGATGTGTTGAGTTCCTCAGCCTCTCTCTCTCTACCCACTCCAGAAAGGATTGTAGACAGCAAATTCTGCTGTTGGGGTGTGTGACCTCCGTCTTTCCTTGTGCAATGTATGTGCACTGTTCTTTTTGTGTGTGGAGAAGGAAGTTCACAATCCAGCAGTAAGCAAACTCCACCCAGCTGAGCACGGGAGTCAGGATATAGTGTCCAGTTTACTTGGGCAGCGCGTACACATACAATTGAGTAAGAGTAAAACTGAGAACAATCCCGAAAATACCATGGGTACTTAATGCAACAAACTTATGATTAAGTCACACATTCATAAAAAATTTATAATGTATGAAACTAGAATTACATGTAAAATATCCAAAAATTATACATTAAATGAGTAAATGAAGTTTTAAAGTATGCGAGATGATTAATACCAGTACAAATTCGTTAAATTATCAAGGCTGTTCAAACGCTTTACCAGTAAACAGGAATAAACATATATGTAATATTAACATTAAATATTGGTTGATAATGTCCCCTTTTATGAACTGAACCAACACTTACAGACGATAATTTACGATGGCGCAAAGAAAGAAAAGACGATGCAGGCTTATGTAAATGTGCTTCAGTGTGGAAATCTTGCCAAAACAAAATGGCTGCTCTCCTCATGCGGTCCAACTGGCTTTCAAATTTAAAGTCGGCAGCGCCATCAGAATGAAAGTCAGCTAGGCTCTATTTCAAAGTGATAGCTTGAGCAGTACAACTCCAGTCATTAGAGTACTTTTTCCCTTGATGCCCATTGAGCAGAAATACCTGATCTCCTTAGTGTCTCACCTGGTCAAATGCCGCCTTGATGTCAAGGTGTTGGTATTGGTTTATTATTGTCACATGACCAAGATACAGTGAAGGAAAGCTTGTCTATATTTATTTATTTGGAGATACAGTGTGGAACAGGCCCTTTTGGCCCAGTGAGCCTCACCCCCCCCCCCCAGCAACCCCCTTTGAACTCTGGGAGCAAACCCATGCATTCGCGGGAGAGACATACGAACTTCGTCCAGTGTCGGCATTGAACTCCGAGCTCCCAGCACCCCCATCTGTAATAGTGTATGCTAACTGCTATGCAAAGTGATCAGCTATAGAGAAAGTGTAGTGCAGGTGAGCAGTAAGGTGCCAAGATCTTAACAAGGTAGATCGTGAGGTTAAGGGTCTAACCTAGTATACAAGGGAGCTATTTAAATCCCACATCAGTAGGAGGGAAGCTGTCCCTCAGCCTGGCTGCATCTGCTCTCAGTATCATCTGCCCAATAGAAGAGGGAAAAAGGCAGCCTCTCCAAAGAGGGTGGGGTCTTATCGAATCAAATCACGTTTAGTTATCATTCAACCATACATGGATATAGTCAAAAGAAAGGGGTCCAGGTGCAAAACATTTGCAGCACATTCAAAGTACCGAGCAAAAAGAAACATAGTCACGCAAAAACACACATATATAATCCAAGACTTTAAGCGACATGCCTTGTGTATTAATGGTACAGTTCCTGGCAATCTAGCCTGTCGTTCCACCGATTAAACACTGGAGGTTAGCATCGATGGGAGAGGCCAGCCCCCAGCCAAGCGCAGACCTCCACCTCTGGTGTCTCACCTGGACTGCAGGAGCAGGCAAGCCCACCACTTGAGGCCTAGTCCTCGATACAACTGAAGTTAAGCTGCTCCCACGCCACCTGTCTCCCCACCAAACAAGGGAGTCAGGCCCCTGGCATCTTGCATTATCAATATCCCTCCATACATTATCCATCTTGCATTATCTGTTTCTAGGCATCCATTAGTCTTGTGAGACCATGGATCTGCGCCTGGAAAGTCTTCACTCTCCAGGGCGCAGGCCTGGGCAAGGTTGTATGGAAGACTGGCAGTTGCCCATGCTGCAGGTCTCCCCTCTACACGACAATGTTATCCAAGGGAAGGGCAAGGGCCGATACAGCTTGGCACCAGTGTTGTTGCAGAGCACTGTGTGGTTAAGTGCCTTGCTCAACGACACAACACGCTGCCCCGGCTGGGGCTCGAACTCACGACCTTCAGATTGCAAGTCGAATGCCTTAACCACTTGGCCACGTGCCTGTCTAAGTGCCTCTTGACATGGGTATTACATACTGTTCATACAGATTAAATCACTGTAGAGTATTGAACTAGAATAAGATAAAAACATTAATAATGCAGTGTGAAAAAACGTAAAAACAGTAAAAAGTAAAAACTGTAAAAGCTACTGATAAGAGCACAGTGCAGGTAGGCAATAAAGAACGTGATCATAATGACGTAGATTGTGAGGCCAAGAGTATATTGTTTTGTACAAGGTCACCCCTCCCCTCCCCTCTGGAACTCAGCTCTTTGATTTATATCTGGAGAATGATTGTGAAGGAGTCTGGGGCTGGATGTTCCTGGCAGTACCCAGAGTGGATATTAGTGACAAAGGTACGGGCGAGTAAGTACTGCTTGGTATCCACTGGCTGGTAATTAACTGTGATGGAGTTGTCTTGTGTTTTGTAGACTTGACATAGCTAGGTAATCTTCCGCATTGTTGGGTCGAGGCCAATGCTGAGACAGCTCAGTTAGAATGTAACTATCTCTGGCGCCCACGTTTTCAATATTGCAGCCCAGGTGTTGTCTGCTGCTGCAGCCTTTCCTGTTCTCAGTGCTGTCAGCTGTTTGCTGACGTAATGTAGAACGAACCAACTTGATCGAAGTTTACTCAGTGTTGGTGAAGTCTCAGGACGGAGGGGAGACTGTTCATTGTCCAATCAGCATCTGTAACTGAACAGGGTTATAAAGGCTTTGTCTTTATCTTCAGCATTCACAGTTGTTAAGTAAATTAATGCTTAACAAGCAGGCAAGGAGAAGTGAAATTGCAGGGCCATGAAGCTGTAAGTCAAACAATCATGAACTTGGCAGCACACACAACATGCCGGAGGAACTCAGCGGGCCAGGCGGCATCTTTGGAAAAAAGTAAACAGTCGATGTTTCAGGCCAAGACACTTCATCAGGACTTATTGGAGTAGAGGACTTGGAATGAGATTGAGCCACAGTTTAATGGTCATTTACTGAGCTGTGCCGCTTGGAATTATCCCAGATCAACCTTTCCCCTACCCGCCGGAGTTCAGTTCCCCCCGCTGACTGGAAGGAGTTTGTACGCTCTCCCCATAACCGCATGGGTTTCATCCAGGTGCTCCGCTTCCTCCCACAGTCCCAAAGGCGTTCCAGTTGACAGATGAATTGGTCATTGGAACTTGTCCTGCGATTAACTGTGGTTAAATTGGAGGCTGCTGAGTGTCACGGCCAGAAGGACCTACTCTGAGCTGCATCCTAATCCTAATCAATCAATCAATAAATACATTGGAAAGTATTTATACAGCAATTTGTGTGACCTCAGGAAATTGCAACGTGGTGGCAGGTGGCAGGTGGCAAACTGATGCAGCCAATAGAACAGCTGCTCAAAAGCGGCCAGTGTCCCAGGTTCAATCCTCCCTGTCTGCGTGGGTTTCCTCCGGGTACTCTGCTTTCCGCCCACATCTCAGAGACGTGCAGGTTGGTGAAGTAATTGGCCTCTGCAAGTTGTTCCGCGCGTATAGGAGAGTGATAAAATCAGGGCGCAGCTCATAAGAAAGTGGGAGGAACAAAGAGGGGGATTCATGAGAATCAGGGGTTGATGGTTGGTGTGGAGTCAGTGGGCTGAGGTCCCCAGTTTCTGTGTTGTGTTGTTAGGGAATATTCTGGAGTTATGGCATATAGCAAATACTAATTTCAACAATAGTCAGTCTTTAGATCTGAACGTGGATTGTAGACTGAATTTAAAATGCAGCTCTGAACAATAGCCGTCCTGGAGCTGCACTTGGCTGGTTGATTGCAAACAAAGAAACACTCCATTTGACCGCAGAAACCTGCGTATTCATGAATGCGTTCCAGAGTCAGTGGGAATTTTGGATGTCTGGAGTATGGGTGCAAAGAAGAACTGTTTGAGAATTATTTGTGATTGAAAAGAAGCATTGTAGATACATTGTAAATATAGAATTGTCCTGCTGCTACCTTTGATCTTTAGCATATAAAATGTCATGTTAGAGTGTCTTCCACGAGTGTCTCAAATATGATGACTACTGCTCATTTTGCTGGATAAAGATTCTATATCCACTGGCTTCAGTGTCTCTCCGGTGACCTTGTTCTCAGTCACAACAAGGACTCTTTTTGAGTCCATGATCATTGACGTACATGAAGCAAATTCACTGTATTCACTATAGTGAAATAAGAATTGCAGCAGTCACTTTTCACAAAGGAACTTTTGCAATCAACATTTAAATAAATAGTGTTAAACTAAATAAATGCACATGGCATTTATTTACATAAACAGGTAGATAATAGATGAACAAACAAATAAATAACAAGCAAACAAAAGCAAAGCAAATAACGTGGCCCTGTAAAGCGCAGTGGTTAGTACAACACTTTTCAGTATCATTGACGCAGGTTCAATGTCTGTAGGGGGTTTGTATGTGCACCCCATTACTGCATGGGTTTCCTCCGGGTGCTCTGGTTTCCTCCCACAGTCCAAAGATGTACTGGTTGATAGGTTAATTGTCCAAAGTTTAAAGCATATTTATTATCAATCTATGTATATGTTATATAACCCTGAGATTCATCTCCTTACAGGCAGCCACAAAACAAAGAAACCCAATAGAACCCATTAAAACAAAAGAAGACTGTTAAACACCCAATGTGCAGAGGGAAAAAAAAACAAAGCGTGCACACAATAAAAGTAAGTAAATAGCATTCAGAACGGAAGTTAACAAACGTGACTTCACAGATTCAGAATCTTGTTGGTTGCAGGCCACCACCTCAGTTCAGAACAGAGATGAGTAAAACTCACAGGGCAGCATTCTGAACCAGACCCTGCCTCACCTCTGGCCCCCACACCCTGACCTTTTCAATCTGTCCCGGCGCTTAAATCTCGGGTCCTTCCTTGCTCTCGGATGCAGGCCTTGCCGCTTCAGTATGCTCTCGGGCCCGAGCTCCGCTGCCTCGACTCGACCTGTACCTGAACTTTCCAATTCAGCTCGTCACTTAAATCGACCAAACATCAGGTCTTCCCTCGTGTCACCTTGACTCTGCCTCGCCTTGGTTCTGCCGCATCAAATCGCCTCCCAAGTCCACGCCAGCAATGACCGTACATCGGCTCATTCTCCGCTCTCCCGCCCGGACCATGTCACGCCACAACCATCCTGCACCTCCGAGACCACTGTTCACACCTCAAAAATGCCAGGTTTTACAAGAGGTTCAAAAGATCAGCTCCGACAGGTCATCGTACATCGTCCGTTGATTAAGCTAGGGTTAAATCAGCGGATTGCTGGGCGGTGCGGCTCAAAGGGCTGGAACAGCCTATTCCGCACTGTATCTCAATAAATAAATCAAAGAAATAAATAGATAAATAAATGACAATCTGTTATTGGTTGAAGGACAGATGTTGGAGGAGACAGCCTTGCCCTTCTGGCAGCATGGTGGGTTTATTTCGAGCTTAAACGTCCATCAGTTTAAACACCTCGCCTGAAAGAGACACTGCCTTTGACAGTGCAGCATTACCTCTAACAGGCACAAAAATACAGCCATCGCTGTTTTCTAGAGTAGGACTTACCATCCATCAAACATAGAAACCACCGATGTATTGATTAGCTGCGTAGAAGTATCAGGTTAATGGTGTTTCAGGGTTTGATGGACGACAGTGTACAGAGGAGACAATCTGCAGCATTTTGGCTGGCCAGGACTGAGTACTATTGATTGTAAAGTTAGATTTAATTCCTGGAGTATCTTTCAATTACATTTGAAGGTCAGGACAAAATATCAGAAGAGGCACGAACTGTAATCTTGTAGAAAATTAAATCAGTGTAGGTCCATGAGTTGAAAATTGTACGCACTCTGATGCTACTCTTGACAAACCTATTTAAAGCACTTTTGAGAATCTGAATATTTAATATAAACCCTTTATGCTAGTTGACCCAATGGGCAGTTAACAATGCAGACCGGAAAGGGTCCAGATTTGATTCTTAATCCATGCTCAGATAGCTGACCTGGGCGCTGTGGATGCTTTCAGCTACAATAGATGGTCTTGACACATCTGGGCACTGGAAGGCAAAATTGTCAGGTATTACATGTGACTGTTGTCTTGCACCTGCTTGCTGTGAGTAAGAGAGTCACTGGTTGTCAGAAGGTCACAACTGTGTTCAATTGAATCAGAATCGGGTTTATTATCACTGACAGATGATGTGAAATCTGTTGTCTAACGGCAGCAGTACAATGCAATACATAAAATATACAATAAATCACAATAAGAAAAATGCATAAAATAATAAATATTGGAACAGGAGAGCACAAATAGTGAGGTAGTGTTCATGGGTTCATAGTCTGTTCAGAAATGTTATGGTGGAGGGGACAAAGCTGTTCTTAAACATTGACTATGTGTCTTTGAGCTCCTGTACCTCCTCTCTGATGGTAGTAACGAGAAGAGGGCATGTCCTGGGTGGTGGGAGTCCGTAATAATGATAGATGCTTGCAGTTCTAACCAGAAGATTAGGAATGTTAACGTGGCTGCACGAGGGAAGGTTTTGCATTTTCAGGGTGGGAGTGATTTCTGGAGCACCAGGCTGTAACAAAAGGATGGCTTTCACATGAAACAAAGAGGCCCAATTGTCCTCGCGGAGAGTGAAAACAGAGCAGTGGGGGAGGATTTCAAATAGCAAGAAGTGCGGGGTTAACAAGGTCACTGAAATTGAAGCAGAAAGTAATCAAATGAGATTAATAGACCAGAAGATGGTGAAAGGAAAAAAATGCTGTAGAAGAGACATAAGAAGGATATAAAGATTCACATTTCAGAAAATCTCCAGTTACATGCATAAGCAAACTTGAGAGATGTGGTACAAACGTGCATTAGGTGAATGTCTCCACTGCCCTTCTGTGAGCTGAACTTCCATAATAATTCTATTAAATCCATATCCCAAACTATAAGAATTTTAAATTTTCATCATTTCTCTTAACATGCTGATAGAGGTCAGCAAACTGTGGCCGTAAATACAGTGAGTCTTGAGCAGCAGTGTCACCGAGCTATTAGAGCAGGGTGCAGGTGCAAGCTACTAATGTTTTGTAACTTCAAAATAGTAATCAAATTCAAAAGGGGGACACAGGAGTCCGAAATGTGTCTAACTTCATGTTTAACTTATGCGCACGTAACAGGTGGTAGAGTGATGACATGTGCAATTCACGTATTTATACATATAACATAATGAATTATTTATATAATAATTTATATAATTCTCAAGTATTACTTAAATATTAAATATACAGCAGAGGCATCTTGGGTTGTTCCAGGTAGGATATCGGTCTGCAGAAACCAAGAATGGAAAGGCAACTCCGCTGTAGAAACTGCATCGAAAGAAATTCTTTATTGAGGTAGTGGTGACTTCAGATGTATGAAAAGGTTATCTACCTCTTTGAGCCTGCTCTTCAATTCAAATTTGTGGCTTCTATCAGCTTCTACCATCCTCATATCCTTTGATTTCCCAAAATACCAGAAATTTAATGATTTTTGTTCTGAATGAACAACACAGCCTCCACAACCATCCAAGGTAGAGGGTTCCAAAGGTTCATCAACCTCTGGTGATTGGCGGTATTTCTCCTCATCCCAATTAACTCAGTCTCTCCTCATTCAGCAAACACATCATCCCTGGAAACTGCCTAGTGAAACTTCACTGCCCTCCCTCAATGGCACGTAGGCCTTTCCTTGGGTAAGGAGACCTAATCTGCACATAATATTTCAGGTTCTCACTTTCCATGACCCAGTCCATAGGAAAAGTGTGAAATGTATGGAACGAGGTAACCATAGTTCCCATGCCCTCTGAAACCATCTCTTTAAAACCTGAGTCATAGGACATCGGGTACTGGGGAGACATACTACTCTAGTGGTTAGCACAATGCTTTACAGTACCAGCAACCCAGGCTCATTTCCTGCCACTGCCTGTGAGACGTTTGTATGTTCTCCCCATGACCGTGTAGGTTTCCTCCAGGTGCTCTGAGTTCCTCCCACATTATAAAGATGTACCGGTTGGTAAGTTAATTAGTCATTGTAAATTGTCCCATGATTAGGCTCGGATTAAATCAGGGGTTGCTGGGCGGTGTGCCTCGAAGGGCCGGAAAGGCCAAATTCCATACTGTATCTCAATAAATAAATAAATAAATAAGGTTAGAAACCATAGAAATCATAGACAAACTACAGCACAGAACAGGCCTTTTGGCCCTTCTTGGCTGTGCCGAACCATTTTCTGCCTAGTCCCACTGACCTGCACACGGACCATATCCCTCCATACACCGCCCATCCATGTATCTGTCCAATTTATTCTTAAATGTTAAAAAAGAACCCGCATTTACCACCTCGTCTGGCAGCTCATTCCACACTCCCACCACTCTCTGTGTGAAGAAGCCCCCCACTAATGTTCCCTTTAAACTCCCCCCCCCCACCCTTAACCCATGTCCTCTGGTTTTTTTCTCCCCTTGCCTCAGTGGAAAAAGCCTGCTTGCATTCACTCTATCTATACCCATCATAAATTTATATACCTCTATCAAATCTCCCCTCATTCTTCTACGCTTCAGGGAATAAAGTCCTAACCTTTTCAACCTTTCTCTGTAACTGAGTTTCTCAAGTCCCGGCAACATCCTTGCAAACCTTCTCTGCACTCTTTCAACCTTATTTATATCCTTCCTGTAATTTGGTGACCAAAACTGAACACAATACTCCAGATTCGGCCTCACCAATGCCTTATACAACCTCATCATAACATTCCAGCTCTTGTACTCAATACTTTGATTAATAAAGGCCAATGTACCAAAAGCTCTCTTTACGACCCTATCTACCTGTGACGCCACTTTTAGGAAATTTTGTATCTGTATTCCCAGATCCCTCTGTTCCACTGCACTCCTCAGTGCCTTACCATTAACCCTGTATGTTCTACGTTGGTTTGTCCTTCCAACATGCCATACCTCACACTTGTCTGTATTAAACTCCATCTGCCATTTTTCAGCCCATTTTTCCAGCTGGTCCAAGTCCCTCTGCAGGCTCTGAAAACCTTCCTCACTGTCTACTACACCTCCAATCTTTGTATCATCAGCAAATTTGCTGATCCAATTTACCACATTATCATCCAGATCATTGATATAGATGACAAATAACAATGGACCCAGCACTGATCCCTGTGGCACACCACTAGCCACAGGCCTCCACTCGGAGAAGCAATTCTGTACTACCACTCTTTGGCTTCTTCCATTGAGCCAATGTCTAATCCAATTTACCACCTCTCCATGTATACCTAGCTACTGAATTTTCCTAACTAACCTCCCATGCAGGACCTTGTCAAAGGCCTTACTGAAGTCCATGTAGACAATATCCACTGCCTTCCCTTCATCCACTTTCCTGGTAACCTCCTTGAAAAACTCCAATAGATTGGTCAAACATGACCTATCATGCACAAAGCCATGTTGACTCTCCCTAATAAGTCCCTGTCTATCCAAATGCTTGTAGATTCTGTCTCTTAGTACTCCCTCCAATAACTTACCTACTACCGACATTAAACTTACTGGCCTATAATTTCTCGGATTACTTTTCGATCCTTTTTTAAACAACGGAACAACATGAGCCACTCTCCAATCCTCCGGCACCTCACCTGTAGACAGCGACATTTTAAATATTTCAGCCAGGTCCCCTGCAATTTCAACACTAGTCTGCTTCAAGGTCTGAGGGAACACCCTGTCAGGTCCTGGGGATTTATCCACTTCAATTTTCCTCAAGACAGCAAGGACCTTCTCCTTTTCGATCTGTACAGTTTCCATGATCTCACTACCTGTTTCCCTTAATTCCATAGACTTCATGCCAGTTTCCTTAGTAAATACAGACGCAAAAAACCTATTCAAGAGGACCAATTTTATCCCTTACAATCCTTTTGCTCTTAATATTCCTGTAAAAGCTCTTTGGATTATCCTTCACTTTGACTGCCAAGGCAACCTCATGTCTTCTTTTAGCCCTCCTGATTTCTTTCTTAAGTATTTTCTTGCACTTCTTATACTCCTCAAGCACCTTATTTACTCCCTGCTTCCTATACATGTCATACAACTCCCTCTTCTTCTTTATCAGAGTTGCAATATCCCTTGAGAACCAAGGTTCCTTATTCCTATTCACTTTGCCTTTAATCCTGACAGGAACATACAAATTCTGCACTCTCAAAATTTCTCCTTTGAAGGCTTCCCACCTACCGATCACATCCTTGCCAGAGAACAACCTGTCCCAATCCACGCTTTTTAGATCCTTTCTCATTTCTTCAAATCTGACCTTCTTCCAGTTAAGAACCTCAACCCTAGGACCAGATCTATCCTTGTCCATGATCAAGTTGAAACTAATGGTGTTATGATCACTGGAACCAAAGTGCTCCCCTACACAGACTTCTGTCACTTGTCCTAACTCGCTTCCTAACAGGAGATCCAATATTGCATCCCCTCTAGTTGGTCCCTCTATATATTGATTTAGAAAACTTTCCTGAACACATTTTACAAACTCTAAACCATCTAGACCCCTAACAGTATGGGAGACCCAATCAATATATGGAAAATTAAAATCCCCTACCACCACAACTTTATGTTTCCTGCAGTTGCCTGCTATCTCTCTGCAGATTTGCTCTTCCAATTCTCCTTGACTATTGGGTGGTCTGTAATACAATCCCACTAATGTGGCTATACCTTTCCTGTTTCTCAGCTCCACCCACAAGGACTCAGTAGACAAGCCCTCTAATCTGTCCTGCCTGAGCACTGCTGTAATATTTTCCCTGACAAGCAATGCCTCTCCCCCACCTTTCATTCCTCTGCCTCGATCACATCTGAAACATCAGAACCCTGGAATATTAAGCTGCCAGTCCTGCCCCTCCTGTAGCCAAGTTTCACTAATTGCTACAACGTCATAATTCCACGTGTCAATCCACGCCCTCAACTCATCCGCCTTCCCCGCAATACTCCCAGCATTGAAATATATACACCTCAGAAAATTTTTACCAACACTCACAATGTTTCTATTAGCAGATTTGCTTGAACTTTTAACATCATTTATTTTCACCCCAGCCACACTGTCAGCTCTGGCACTCTGGTTTCCATCCCCCTGCAAATCTAGTTTAAAGCCCCCCCAATAGCATTAACAAACCTCCCTGAAAGGATATTGGTCCCCCTGTAGTTCAAGTGTAACCCGTCTCTCTTGTACAGGTCCCACCGGCCCCAGAAGAGGTCCCAATTATCCTGAAATCTGAAACCCTGCCCCCTAACACCAGTTCCTCAGCCACTTGTTCAATCTCCAGAGCATCCTATTCTTACCCTCACTGGCACGTAGCACAGGTAGCAATCCTGAGATTACCACCCTTGAGGTCCTGCTTTTCAACTTCCTACCAAGCTGTCTATACTCACTCTCCAGGACCTCCTCACTCTTCCTTGCTATGTCATTGGTACCGATGTGCACCACGACATCTGGCTGATCACCATCCCACTTCAGAATGTCATGCAATCAATCAGAGACATCCTTGACCCTGGCACCCGGGAGGTAACAAACCATCCTGGATTCTCTGTCACGACCACAGAATTAACTTGGATTTTGGGTTTTATAGTTTTCCAGCTGAACAACAACTTTTTAACTGATAATTCTGCATTTTCTCTGGGCCTTTGGTTCTCCAATGCATCCAGTGTGATTTCTATGTTTTCTTCTGTGAAGGCTGGGGGCAAATCCATTACTAAATTCCTTTCCAAGTCCTTTTTGTATTGCCAAATTCTTTCAGTTAGTTTGAATGTTTCTCACTGGGACTCAAATTATTTTATCAATCACTTAGTGCTTCGCTGCTTTCAAAATACTTCCAATTCTTAATCCTGCTGCTATTTCTGGCAACCTTCTGTTCTTCTAAATTTTTAAATACTCCAGTCAGCCTTTCTGCCTGAAAGGAGGTTTATTGAAATTTGTGCACTCTTTTAGAATCCTATCCATCCATTGCCTGTCCGTTGTCATGCCTGTCAATGTATTCTTGCAACAGCAGCCATCTTCCTTCTCATACCAACAGAATCTACTTTGATCAGATATGCAGCAAAATGCTTATTTTGCAATGAACTCCATCACTTTCAAACTCAATGTAAAATTCTATTTTGTGATGGTAACTCCTCTCCATAGATGCTTCCTGACCTGCTGAGATCCTCCAGTATTCTCTGTGTGTTACTCACTGTTACCACTCCAACCACTTCTCATTGGGAAAAAAAATGAGATTCAAAATGATGTTTGTCTAGTTGGTCCCTCCATTTAATGATCTGTAAAAGCATTCCAAATGTATTGCATGAATTAATCTTCCACCCAATCGCAGCAAATTGATTTGTCCAGTCTATATAGCAGCTTAAAGTCTCCTATCATAACTATACCACTCCTATCATGCATACCTCTAAATTATTGAATAATGCCACACCCAATATTATGTCTTCTGTTTGGTGGCCTGTAAATAATTCTAACCACCTCCGCTCCATCTGTTAAAAGTGGAACCTGCCGGTGGCCAAACATTGTAATTCCGATTCCGATTCCCATTCCGATGTGTTGATTCATGGCCTCCTCTTGTTCCGAGATGAGGCCATCCTCTGGGTGGAGGAGCAACAAATTATATTCCATCTGGGTGGCCTCCAACCTGATGGCATGAATATTGATTTCTACTCCCAGTAATTTTTCCCTCTCCCCCTCCCCTTTTCCTCCTTTCCCACTCTGCCCTCTTCCTCTTATCACCTGCCTATCACCTCCTCTGATGCCCCTCCTCCTTCCCTTTCTCCCATGGTCTCCTCTCCTATCAGCGTCCTTCCTCTCTAGCCCTTTACCTTTCTCACCCGCCTGGCTTCAGCTATCATCTTCTAGCTAGCCTCCTTCCCCACCCCCCACCTTTTTATTCTGGCATCTTCCCCCTGCCTTTCCAGTCCTGAAGATGGGTTTCAGCCTGCAATGTCGATTGTTTATTCAGTTCCATAGATGCTGCCTAACCTGCTGAGTTCCTCCAGCATTTTGTGTGTGTTGTTTTGGATTTCCAGGATCTGTAGAATCTCTCATTTACCATTAACTCTTCCCAATATTTTCTGCCCTTATTATTTTCTGGTAATCCAAGTTAATTCTAATGGTTCTGTAGCACACATGCTAAGGAAGGAAAATAATAAAGAGTTGGTATTTCCGATGGTGCTGCTGTGATTCTGGGGGCAGTGAGCCTAAGTATGTGTGAGGTTGAATGCAATGGCTTTTCTCAGTCAAAAAGGCCTTTGAATGGCAAGGCTCACAGATGAAACTTGGCTGCTTCGGAAGGTTACTATCCTGCTCCCAGGCACTCTTCAAAAGTGAACAAGACTGAGGTAAGCAACACACACAAAACGCTGGAGAGCTCAGCAGGCCAGTCAGCATCTATGGAAAAGAGTAAACAGTCAACGTTTCAGGCCGAGACCATTCATCAGTCCCAAATAAGGGTCTTGACCTGAAACGTCAACTGTTTACTCTTCTCCATAGATGCTGGCTGGTCTGCTGAGTTCCTCCAGCATTTTGTGTGTGTTGCTGTGGAAAAGCTGGAACAAGCTAAGGCGGTGGAGGTTGTTGGTCCATCGAGGTTTAAGACTTCCTCATCTTGGTAACCGTTGGTGCATTGTAATAGAATGGCAGGGGTCCAGCTCGTTCATGTGCTCAAATGGTGCATTTAGTGGGACCTAAAGCTTCACAAAGCCCCAGATTATTAGAAATAAACCGTTCCTCCCACACACAAAAGCAGCTTTCAGCTTACTTTTTCTTTCACGGAGCCTTTTTTTTTGTTAGTCCTGCTTTCAGCACCTGCTGAATCCAGCAATAGAGGTAATTGGTGAATGTTAACCATTTGATTGCTTCCAATGGTGCTGGAAGCCTGTATGGCTTTGAGGTAAAGCATTTCAAAGGGGTATCTATCTTTCCCTTGAGTCCCCATCCCTCAGCTAATGGGACTTCACTGAGGCAAGGTTAAGCAATACTAAACACCAAAATCAGAATCAGGTTTAATATCGCCGGCAGATGTCATGAAATTTGTTATCTTTGTGGCAGCAGTACAATGCAATACATAATACCAGAGGAAAAACTGTGAATTACAAGAGCATATATATTATAACTGTGAATTACAAGAGCATATAAATTAAATAAGTAGTGCAAAAATAAAAATAAAAAAGTAGTGAGGCAGTGCTCATGTCCATTCAAAAATTGGATGGCAGACAGGGAGAAGCTGTTCCTGAATCATTGAGAGTGTGCCTTCAGGCTTCTGTACCTCCTTCCTGATGGTGCAATGAGAACAAGGCATGACCTAGGTGATAGGGGTCCTTAAAGATGGACGCCGCCTTTTTGAGGCTTCGCTCCTTGAAGATGCCCTGGATACTATGGAGGCTGGTCCTCATGATGGAACGGACTAAGTTTACAATTCTCTGCAGCTCACTTCAATCCTATGCAGTCGCCCCTCCACGGTGATACTCTCCATGGTACATCCGCAGAAGTTTGCATACCAAATCTCCTAAAACTCTTAATGAAATATAGCTGCTATTGTGCCTTCTTTGTAGCTGCATCGATATGTCGAGTCCAGGATAGATCCTGGGAGATGTTGGCACCCAGGAACTTGAAATTGCTCACTCCCTCCACTTCTGATCCCTCTGAGGACTGATGTGTGTTCCCTCATCTTATCCTTTCTGAAGTCCACAATCAGTTCTTTGGTCTTACTGGCGCTGTTGTTGCAGTACCACTCAGCTAGCTGATACATCTCACTCCTGTACGCCCTCTTGTCACCATCTGAAATTCTGCCAACAATGGTTGTATTGTCAACAAATTTATAGATGGCATATCTGTTCCTCCTGTATTTATATTTGTTGAAACAGTAGGATGGTTAGAAGGAGCTGATGCTCTATAAGAACATTTATAGAAACATTGCAACAAAACCAATTTTGGGTGGTGCTCGCTCCAAAATATTTTAAATATAATTTAAATAATCACCAGCTCTCAAATTGTTCTGTGGAAATGGGTGCAATATTCACTGTGCTGTAGATATTTCCTAATGGTGCGTCCCAGGGTGGAGCTTGGGCAGTGATTTACAGTGGCTGTGTGATAATTGATTCAGTTCCCTGTATGTGGTCTGCATGTGCACACCGACCATTTCAAGGAAAACAGTGGTACTGAGGCTATTCTTCTCTGTTGGGGCAGTTATTGGTTTATACACCACCGAGTGTATTTAGATTATGAAGACACGCAGTTCTCTTTTATTGTCATTTAGTAATGCATGCATTAAGAAATGATCCAATATTTCCTCCGGTGTGATATCACAAAACACAGGACAGACCAAGACTGAAAAAACTGACAAAACCACATAACTATAGCATATAGTTACAACAGTGCAACAATACCATACACTTGATGAAGAAGTCTATGAGCACAGTAAAAGTTCAAAGTCTCTTAAATGTCCCGAATCTCACGCAGACGGGAGAAGGAAGAAATACTCTTCCTGCCATGCCCGACCACAATCCATCTCTGAGTCATCCGAAAACTTCGAGCCTCCGAATCAGCTCTCCGACACCAAGTACTGAGCGCCATCTCTGTCCGAACGATTCGACCTCAATCTCGGTCGCCAACCGCAGGCAAAGCCGGGGATTTGAGGCCTACCCTCCAGAAGATTCCCGACCACGCAGTAATGACAGCATCGAACGAGCATTTCAGAAATTTCTTCAGATGTTCCTCTGTGCTTTCACATCCCTCTCCATCAAATCAGAATTGTTCACAGCCCCTATTTAACGGATACGATATCATTTTTCACCGGAGGGCTGCGCACGCACGGCGCGCTGCTCTCTCTCCTCCCGCTGATATTTCTTATTAAAGTTTCAAAGTGCATTTATTATCAAAGCGTCCAGAATACAACTCTGAGATTCTTTCTCCGGCAGGCAGCCATGAAACAGAGAAACACCACAGAACGTGTTCAAGAAAACATCAAACACCCAATCGGTGAAAAAATGAACAAATTGCGCGATTGACCAAACAAGGAGGCCAGTATTGTCCAGTCTAGTTCAGTTCAGTGCCACGCTGTGCAGCTGGCCAATGCTGGATGCAGGGCCATTCTTCGCCGAAGCGCCCCAGTGCGCATCGATTGCCCCAGTCAGACTGCTCAAAACTAGCAACAAGAGTAAGTAGAATCCAGAAACACGTGCAGCATGAACCTCAAAGTCCCCAAAGATGAATCTCAAGACCTCACCGATCAATCCTGGCAACTCCTGCACTTTCTCCTGACAGCAGCTACTGAGAGGGAGAGGAAGACCGGTCAAACACAGGCACCCGCTTGTCCTCCCCTCTCGTCCTCAACGCCTCCATCAGAGAGAAGTAATGGAGTCGGTCATGGTCTCGCGCCCTCGACGCCTCAGTTGGAGAGATGCAATGGAGTCAATCATGGGCTCATGCCTCGACTCCAGGCCTCCAGGCAGCACACTCTGCACCAAACCTCGTTGAGCTCCCTCAGAGATAAGCGCCATATCGCTCAATCAATCCTAAAACACACCACTAAAATGGAAATCAATCACAAACAAGAGAAAATCTGCAGATGCTGGAAATCTGAGCAACACACACACACACAATGCTGGAGGAACTCAGCAGGCCAGGCAGCATCTATGGAAAAAAAGTACAGTCGATGTTTTGGGGCCAAAACCCTTCATCCTGCCGAAAGGTATTGGCCCAAAATGTCGACTGTACTCTTCCTAGATGCTGCCTAGCCTGCTGAGTTCCTCCAGCATTTTGAGTGTGTTGACCAAAATGTAAATCACAAATTCCAATCACATCACAGTCCAGGTATATGTAAGACTGTCAAAAAAAGGCAGATTGTGCTGAAGTTTGGATTTGGTTGATGGTTCAAACAGGATCAATCCTGAGCACTGAAGGGCTGGACAGAAGATTTTCTAAACACACAAGGGACTCATTTGGCTTCCAAAAGTACCATTAAGTTGTTTGGGCAAGGACATGCCAGGTTTTTTACCCGGATCTGCTCCCTCAGCTCACTCTGTTGCCAGAAAATTATTGCTAGTAACCGAAGCAAGCAATGAGATTGAGCATTTCAGAATGTAATCTAGTTCGGCGTGAGTATTCAACCATCATGCAAATTACAAAAAAAGAGGCCTTGTCTTGGGAATTTTGCTAAAATTTAGCGATTAAATCGGGGTACTCACTTACATTTTGATTAATACAGTAGACTAGAAGTCAATAGCATAAATCAGGCTCCTGTCATCCTGAATAGGCTGGAGCCAGACTTGGCAATGTCTGGCTGGACAAAGGCTTTGAAATGCAAATGAGAGATTCCCTTGAGGCTGCTCTTCATTGATGATCACTGTGATTAGATGCAAGGGCAGGAACCGTGTAACCCTGAGTGTGGCTCGATTGGAAGTAGATGGAACGGAAGTGGGAAGTGTGGTTGTGTATGCTTTGGGTACTGTGCCCAAACAAAGGGTTAAACTCTGAGCTGCATCAAAACAGCGAGTACTCCTGAGCTTTGAAGCTGCAGTCCTTTGTTCTACTTCGGAATGGCACGATGAACTCACTGAGTCTTTGGCTCGGAGCTGGACTCCTGCCTCCCGAGGAATGGATGCTGTGTGTTGCAGCTGACTGTCGAGGTCCAAGCTGCGTTTGTCTGTGTGGATCATTTCGACGCACGCTCTGCACCTCACTTCTATAGTCTGTAAATTTTGCTTCCTGTTAGAATTGGCCCTGTCACAATAATTTCTGTTGTGCATTTGTGCATTTTTGAAGTTTAAACTGTAGTCCCCCGAAATAATAACACTTACGAATTTAAAGTTGTTTACCCTCTTTACCTCTAATCCTCCAATGAGGACTGGCTCATGGATCTCTGGTTTCCTTCTCCTGAAGTCAATAATCAGCTCCTTGGTTCGCTGACATTGAGTGAGAGGTTGTTGTTATGACACCACTCATCCAGATTTCCAATCTCCTTCCTGTATGCTGATGCATCACCACCTTTGATTTGGCCAATGATAATAATGTCATCAGCAAACTTGAATATGGCATTGAAGCTGTTCTTAGCCAATTAGATTAGATTATGAGGACACTCAGTCCTCGTTTATTGTCATTTAGAAATCCATGCATTAAAAAATGATACGATGTTCCTCCAGAAAGATATCACAGAAACACAGGACAAACCAAGACTAAAACTGAGAAAACCACATAATTATAACATATAGTTACAACAGTGCAAAGCAATACCATAATTTGATAAAGAGCAGACCATGGGCACAGTAAAAACAAAGTCTCAAGTCCCGATAGCCCCATCATCTCAGGCAGACGGTAGAAGGGAGAAACTCTCCCTGCCACGAACCCCCAAGCGCTGCAAACTTGCTGATGCAGTGGATGAACGACAGGCAGGAGGAGAAGATGGCGGCCCGACCACAGCCGACTCTGAGTTCGTCCGAAGACTTCGAGCCTCCGACCAGCCCCTCCGACACCGAGCACCGAGCACCATCCTGTGCCAAGCGCTTTGACTCTGCCCCGGCCGCTGAGCAACAAGCAAAGCGGAGGACTCAGGGCCTTCCCCTCCGGAGATTCTGGATCACACAGTAGCAGCAGCGGCAGCGAAGCAGGCATTTCAGAAGTTTCACCAGATGTTCCTCCGTGCTCTGACGTCCGTCTCCATCAAATCAGGATTGTGCACGGCACCCCACTTGACAAATAACAGACATCACCACCAGAGTGGCCACTGCGAGCTGCGTCGCGCCGCCATCTTCTCCTCCTGCCTGTCATTCATCATTTGGGTCAAATATTCTTGGGTTGAAATATCTGTGCACAAGCCTGCACTTTTAAACATTTGAGCAGAAAGAAAAAATCCTTTTTATCGATAAAATAAAATTGAGGGAGGAAAGGGGCTTGTCTTGCTGTTGTTGTTCTATTGGTTCTTGTGTTCCCTGTTGTTCTGCCAAGCATTATGGGAATGCTATATTGGCGCTGGTCTGTGTGGCAACACTTGCAGGCTGCCCCCAGCACATGGCTGTTAATGCAAATACTTCATTTCACTATATTTGGTGTGCAATACTATGCAAAAGTCTAAGGTACATATATATAGCTCGGGTGCCCTGAAGCTTTTGCACTGTACTGTGGTAATTTCATGTATTGCACTGTACTGCTGTCACAAAAAAAAACAGATTTCATGATATGTGAGTGATGATAAACCTGATTCTGATACGGGTCTCCATTGTGCACTGCGAGTGAGAAGGGGAAGGGAGTGGGGAGGACCAGGGAGACATTCTGTAATGGTCAAAAAACCAATTGCTCTGAATCAAATGACGTTGTCTTGCTGTCTCAGGTTTGGCAGTGTCTGCACCTGCACCACCCCTTGCCCTGACACTCCTCCTCTGCCACTTGTCCCACACCCCTCCCATGGCGCTCCACCCTTGCCAATCCCGACATCTTTTGCCCCCGCCAGATTTACAAACTCGCTCTCCACTACATGTTGATAAATACAGTACTGTTGCGCTGTCTTAGGCACCCTGATATATATACACACCCAAGAGTTTTGCACAGTACTTTAGGTGTAATAAATGAATCTGAATCTGAACACTAACATTCCTCATTTGGAACAAGCAGCTTCCAGTGATATATTTTTGGAACATCAAATCCATGTAGGTTCTGTTCAAAAATGATAATGGTAAACCAAGCCGGAGTATTAGCACAAAGACAAGGAAATCTGCAGATGCTCGAAATCCAAGCAACTCTCTAGATGCTCGAAATCCAAGCAACTCTCTAGATGCTACCTGGCCTGCTGAGCTCCTCCAGCGTCTTGTGGGTGTTGCCAAGCTAGAGTATGTTTCTAATTGCATCTTCGATGGCTTTAGAAAGTGGTCTTTTCTGTTCATAGGACGAAGGATGGTGTCTGAGCTGCTACTCAGTGCAAAGAGAGAGTAAAATGGAGCACCGTCACCTGAGTGCATGTAATGGATTTTTTGGGGGTTAACTTAGTTTTACTCTCTGTAGAGAATTTGTCTTCTGTTCGGCCATAATTCTTATGTTTAATCCTCATTTCTGAAGAATTAAACATTTCTAAATCCTACGCCTGCTGATTTTGGCTCAAGAGGAAGCAAGTTAGCACAACGCATACTGCCAGGCTCAAGCAAGTCCTGCTGTTAGAACAGGAGCTAAACAGTCAGTATCATTACGCCCTCCCTGTTTGCCATCTTTATTACTGCCATCTCTCAGCTCTTTGGCCAAGACCTCTCCCAGGTAATCCCATCCTGTATAGATCAGACAATAGGGTTTTCAACCTAAACCGGTTCAAGGCCAAGAGCAAGTTCATCACCACCAATATCATGGAGGCTCGTCATCGCAGCACACTCCAATGTATCCTGAATGCCTTTGCCAAGACATATTGAGGCCTGGGTCTTGTTCTGAATGTAAAAAAGACACAGGTCCTATACTAGCCACTGCCCAACCAGCCATTTATCCAGCCCTCCATAAAAGGTGATGATATCACCCTTGAAAATGTAGACCACGTTCCCTACTTGGCAGCATTCTCTCCTCAATCCAGAGATCATCTACTGCCTGGGCAGTGTTAGTGGAGCCTTTGCAAGATTAAGGACCATGACCGAGAGGTGCAAACAAAACTTTTGGGCTATAGAGCAGTCACCCTTCCTATATTTACGATAAGGAGCTGAGTCATGGGCACCTGAAAGCCCTGGAACAATAACACCAAAGATCATTATGAAAGATCTGAGGATCAGCTGGAAGGACAGACACACTAACTCCAGCATACCAAAGAGGACCAACATGAAGACCATTTCCTCCACGATGAAGCAACACCAACCCTGATGGATAGATTCTGTAGTCTGGATGCCTAACTCGCGTCCCCCCCCCCCCGCCCCACCAAACAGATCATTTCCTCTCAGTTGAGGGAAGGTCAGGAAGCCCCTGCTGGGCAAAGAAACACTTCAACGATAACATCAAAGTCAGCCTGAAGAATTTCAGCATTACATCTAAAAACTGGGAGACATTGCGCTCTATAGGTGCACCTGGAGGAAATTTGTTCATGAGAGTATCCTCTGCTGTGCTGCAGAAAATAAGCCGCAACTGTGAAAAGAGAGACTGAAAAACCAGAAAACCCAACCACCAACCACGGCCACCATGTACTCTTGCCCACACTGCACCAGAATATGTGGATCCCGGATCGGCCTCCACAGCCACCCGAGGACCCACCAGTAGACACTCCCTTACAGGGGTTCCCAACCTTTCTTGTGTCGTGTACCCCTACCATTAACCGAGGGGTCTGCAGACTCTAGATTGGGAACCCCTGCCTGAGGAGAACATCATACTCGACTCGAGTGATTGCACTGCTCCTGTGAATACTGTTGGAATGAAATCATCTGCATGGATACATTCAAAGCAAGGTCTTTCACCGTATCTCAGTGCAGGTGACAATAATAAATCAATTTACCATTTTTGGTTTGCTCTGAAGGATCATTTTTAGCATGACAGAGTGTCTCTTATTCTGTTGCCCTTGTCCAAAGAGCATCAATACTTCTTTCCCTTGAAATTGAAGTTTTACAAAAAGTTGCATTTGTAGTGGTGGACACCACCAAACTTTAAAGAACTTAAAATATATGTTATTTTTTAGAGAGGTATAATGTAGTAGCAGGCCCTTCCCGCCCGCAAATCCACACTGCCCACTTCCACCCATGTGACCAATTAACCTACTAACTTGCACGTCTTTGGACTGTGGGAGGAAACCAGAGCACCCGGAGGAAACCCACATGGTCACTGGCGGGGGAACGTACAAACCCCTCACAGACAGCAGCAGGGTTTGAATCCAGGTCGCTGGTGCCTTAATAGCATTGTGCTGCCTCTGTTGCAGCTAAAGATGAGATAAGTTAAAAATAATGGTTGGTTGGCGTCCAGTTTCACAATGTTGGATCCAGTAGGCCTACTGATTATTAATTTGAATGTGTGCCATTTAAATTAATAGTAAGTTTTCACATCTGAGTAATCTGAAGACCTTCACTACATGTATTGCACCTGGATTCTGTAAGACTTCCTGTTCACTGACTGGGAGTGTTCAACTGCTGTGTAAAGTCTGTTCATCTCTGTTACTCCTTGCCCACCAGTTCTTGCACATCATTCTCCAGGTGAATGACACCAAAGTATAACTGGGTTTCATTAGTGCACTTTGAACAATAAACTAACAGTGTATTGTGTGTGGGTACCTATCATTAATTGAATCATTCTCGTCATCATCGTCAGCTCAGGGTGAGAAACCCTGTCCTTCACCTTCACCCTAAGCAACTGAAGACCAACTCAGTCTGGAATTTCTCAAAGCAAGTGGGAATTGTATGGAATTTTCCAGCCAGGACTTGAGGATCTGAGGTATATGGAAAGTTGAACAGGTTTGGACTTTATTCCCTGGAGCTTAGGAGAATGAGGGGAACTTTGAAAGCGCTATACAAAGTTATAAGGGGCTGGAGAAAGTAAAGGCAAGCAGGTTTTTTCTGCTGAAGTTGGATGAGACTAGGACTAGACATTAGCTGTGAAAGGTGAAATATTTAAGGGGAAACTCGGGGAGAATTTCTTCTCTCAAAAAATGGTGTGAGTGTGCAACAAGCTGCCAATGACCGTGGTGAATGTGGGTTCAACTGCAACATTTAAGTGAAGTTTGGATAAATACATTGATGGAAGGGGTAGAGAGGACTGTGGTGCATATGTGGGTTGATGGGACTGGAAGTACTCACCAGGTCAGGCAACATCTCTGGAAAGATGTTTCCAGTCTGTGACTCTCCATCAGAATGGGAAACTGAGAGATATTGGTTTCAGTAGGCGAGAATGTGGAGGAGGAATGTGTAGAACAGTGTAGAACCCTATTGTGATAGAGTGAGTCAAAATGTCTTAATGGGAAGGGTGAGCAGCAAATGAATCTGCTTGGTTTGGCTATTGTGTTGTTAACAGTAAGTTGAGAGATTTGTCTCGGGTTAAACTTACAAGAGTTGTACAAGGAGAGCTGAGTCTACCTGACGTTTGGAAAACTCAGCAGGTCTAGTAGCAGCTGTGGAAAGAGAAATAGCCACATTTGCAGAGGACGGACTTTTCATATAATATTTATTGATTTAGGTCACATGGATGGAAAGGATAGAATTCCTCTGGTGGGGTGAGCACCTCCACTCCATCTGCCAAACGTTCCCAGTGGCCAAATATTTTAGTTCCCATTCCCATTCCCGTTCCCATTCTGACATGTTGGTTCATGGCCCCCTCTTCTGCCTCAATAAGACCACCCTCGAGGTGGAGGAGCAACACCGTCTCTTCCGTCTGGGTAGCCTCCAAACTATTGGATTGAATATCGATTATTCTTCTGGTTTAAAAAAATCCCTCACCCTCCTCTCTTCTATTCCTCACTCTGGCCTCTTACCTCTTCTCACCTGTCTATCACTTTTGCCTGGGTCCCCTCCTCTTTCCCTTTCTCCTATAGTTCACTCTCCTCTCCTACCAGATTCCTCCTCCTCTAGCTCCTTATCTTTCTACCCTTCCTGACTTCAGCTATCACGTTCTAGCTATCCTCTTCCTCCCCACCCCTCCCACCTGTTTATCCTGTCAACTTCCCCTTTCCTTTCCTGTCCTAGGGTCTTGGCCGGAAATGTCGTCTGTGTTTTTCTGTAGATGCTGCCTGACCTGCTGCGTTCCTCCTTGAAGCCATGTGGCAGGTGGAATCAGATTTTGCTATGATGGCTCTGCAATGTGGTTTTTGATCTGCTGGCATTTGCCCAAAAGGAAAGGCTGAACACAGTAAAGAAAAGATAAAGGGAAAGCAAGCAAAACTGGTTCTTTTACAGACCGGAAGAAGAGTACATTATCTAAAGTTGAAGAGTTGAACGTTCATTGTGGAAGGGCCGGGCAGAAGATGAGATAATATTCCTTGGGCTTGTGTTGGGTCTTGTGGTAACAGTACAGGAGGCCACAGACCAGTAGGTCATGCTGGAATGAGGATGGCAAATTAAAAGTGGCAGGCATGTGGAAATTCAGAATCATTTTTGTGGTCTGAATGCAGGTTGTGTACAAAGCAGTCCTCCATCTAGTGTTTGGTCTGTCCAATGCAGAGAACACCATGCTTTGTTCACTGCCTGCCTTAGGAGGAAGAAGTACTAATCAATTGCTGCCATCCAAGGTCAATTGCAAGGTCTGTTTGGGTTCTTGGATGTGAGAAAGAGTCAGATATTGAACCTCCTCTGGTTGCATGGGCAGGTGCTATGTGACGAGGGTAGCTGGTAGAGATGGAAACCAGGGATTTGCGATAGGATCCCTGAAAGAAGAGAGAGGGGAACCACTTGTTTGGTGGTGGCATCCTGTTAGAGCTGGCAGAAATTGCTAAGGATGATTTGTTGATTTATAAAAGCTGATGGGGTTAAAGGTAAGGGCATCTCTGTCCAGGTGGAGAGGAGATGAGGACAGTGGGCAATGTAGTCTGGGGCTCTGTAGAGGGGAAACCACGGTAAAGGAAAGAAGAGGACATTTCAGAGGAACACAAGCTAAACATCTCATCACAAACAAAAGAAAGTCTACAGATACTGGAATCCAAAAAAACACTCCGAAAATGGGAGGAACTCAGCAGGTCAGGCAGTACCTGTGGAAAAGAGTAAACAGTCGACGTTTCGGGCTGAGACCCTTCCTCAGGGCTAGACAAAAAAAGTCAGAGTAAGAAGGTGGGGGGGGGGAGGAAGAAGTACAAGGTGGTAAGTGATAGATGATACTGGGAGAGGAGGAGAGGTGAAGTAAAGAGCTGGGAAGTTGATTGGTGAAAGAGATAAAGGGCTGGAGAAGGGGGAATCTGATAGGAGAGGGTCGAAGGCCATGGAAAGAAGGGAAGGGAGAGGAACACCTGATGGTGGTGATGGACAGGTAAGGAGATAAGATGGGAGAGGGAAATGAGAATGGTGAAAGAGATGTGGAGGCGGGGGCAATTACAGTAAGTTCGAGAAATCAATGTTCATTTCATCAGGTTGGACACTACCCAGATGGTATATAAGGTGTTGCTCCTCCAACCTGAGTGTGGCTTCGTTGCGGCAGTAGGGGAAGCCATGGACTGACATATTGGAATGGGATTTGGAAGTAGAATTAAAATGGGTGGCTACCAGGAGGTCCTGCTTTTTCTGGAGGAGGGAGTGTAGGTGCTTGGCGAAGCGGTCTCCCAATCTACGTTGGGTCTCAACAATATACAGGTTCCCATGGATTATGACAGCTACCTGGACTGTACCTCTGCACTATATCTACTGCCACGATGAGGCCACACTCAGGTTGGAGACGCAACACCTTGTATTCCGTCTGGGTAGCCTCCAATCTGATGGCATGAATATCGACTTCTCGAACTTCCTGTAATGCCCCCCCCCCCATTTCCCTCTATCACCTTACCTCCTTACCTGCCCAAAACCTCCCTCTGGTGTTCCTCCCTTTTCCCTTCCTCCCATGGCCTTCTGTCCTCTCCTTCCAGATTCCTCCTTCTCCCGCCCTTTAACTCTTCCACCAATCAACTTCCCAGCTCTTTACTTCACCCCTCCCCCATCTCCCAGTTCCACCTATCACCTACTACCTTGTACTTCCTCCCCTGCCCCCCCATCATCTTACCTGACCTCATTATTTTTTTTTACCTAGTCCTGTAAAGGGTCGCAGCCCGTCACGTCGACTGTTTATTCTTTTCCACGGGTGTTGCCTTGGCCTGAATGTTTCACAACTGGAGCAAATGCAAAGGAGATGGAGGAATTGAGAGTTGGAGTTCTTGCAGGAGCTGGGGTGGGAAGGTTGAGGGGGAAAATAAGTCAGCCATGATTGAATGATGGAGCAGACAATGAGACAAATGGCCCAATTCTGCCAACACCTGAAGACTGGGGGAGGATCACGGAAGCTGTGGGTGGCTGTGTTTAAATATTGTGGTTCATTCATTGGGAGCGTTCTGCTGATGTGAGTATTATTTCCCCAGAGAATGACGTTTCCCAGTTGCTGTATTTTAGGAAACGCGCATTAATTTCAGGTGACTGATACTTCAGCGCTTGTGATCTTGGCACAAAATCTGTCGCAGCTTTGGCCTCTTTTATTACGACTACTGAGAGCAGAATGCGAGTTAGGAGAGGGCACTTTCAAAGAGATTGGAATTCCTGGCATTCTGGTTCAAAGCAGCAGAAGCAATCCCCAGCGGTGTTCCTACGGTCCCCTGGCCCCAGGCGGCTGACCATGGGAATTACTGGTGTGATGGGGTCATCTCTAAGGCCAGTATTGCAGGGAGATGCAGCAACAGCAAATACCAGGGAGTGAGTGGCGGCCAGTGGGTCACGGTTACAGTTCTGCACACTGTGGGGATTCCTGGAGCTGCCTAAAACCCCACAGCAATGCCTCCCACAAGACTTATCCCCTGGAGTGCGCTGGTAATTAGTTTGAGAGCAGCATCTGTGAAAGGGAACTCCGTTACTGTTATGTACTTGATGGCTGTCACAAGGAAATCCATGTTGGCAAATGTGTGCATTTGTTTGTTGGTTGAAGTATTATTGTAGTTGGGTCTCTCACAATTTGTCCTCTTCTGCATAATTTGCAACTGAACCTGAAAACTAAACTAATGGGAGCAGGAGCAGCCCAAATCGCCCGTGAAACCTGCTTCGCTATGTGTTGAATTAATTTGCCTCTTCTGATAGCAAAGCCGGCCGGTGGCAGAGTGGCATCTGCACCGGACCTTGAAGCGAGTGGTCCTGGGATCAAATCCAGCCGGCTCCTTGCATGCTTTCCATCCGTGCCCGGTTGAGCGACAAGCCTCGTTTAAAAAAAAAGGCGAAAATGCTGAGGGAATGGCCGCCCGATCACAAGGCACGGAAAGGAACAACTTCTCATTGCCGCCATCTGGGAGGTGGTGCAGGAGCCTGAAGACACTCGCTCAATGTTTTAGGATCAATTTCTTCCCCTCTGCCATCAGATTTCTGAATGGTCCTCACCTCACTGTTCGGCTGTCTTTTTCCACTATGTAATTGTTATATTTCTTATTGTAACTTATTTCTTTTATGTGTTGCATTGAACTGCTGCTGGAAAGCAACAAATTTCATGATATATGTCAGTGATAATAAATCTCAAGTCAAGTCAAGTCGCTTTTTATTGTTATTTCGACCATAAACTGCTGGTACAGTACACAGTAAAAACGAAACAATGTTTCTCCAGGACCATTTCAGGATTCCTGAAATCAGAGCAGGAATTGGGCACCCAGACCTTCATGCTTCCTGAACTATTTATTCAGATTATGGCTATCCCTGTACCTCTCTGACAGTTTCCAGCATCATCCTTGTATCCCTGGATTCCCTCAGTGTCCAAGAATCTTTTTTGACCATGTTTCCAATGAATGGGATGACTGATCCTCCACAGCCACCCTGAATTCATCACCCTCTGAAAAGATATTTCTCGTCATCTTAATCCTACCTACGTGTAAATTCAAGCCCTTAAATAATTTTGTGTTGTAATTAGAACTTCCCTCATTCTCCCAAAACTCCACTGTCTACAAAGAAAGATGAAGATTAGCTTTACTTGTCACATGTACGTTAGAACATGCAGTGAAGTGTACCATTTGCATCGAATCAATTCAGAGAGGATTGTTCTGGCTGGCCCAAAGTTCTGCCAGGATTCCGGCTCCCACAACTCACGAACCTTAAGTGCACGTCTTTGGGCTGTGGGAGGAAACCGGAGCACCCGGAGGAAAGTTGCGTGGTCACGGGGAGAACATACAAACTTCTTACAAACAGTGGCAGGAATTGAACCCCAGTTTTACAGCTGGTGCTGTAAAGCGTTCATGCTTACTGCTGCATTACTGTGCCATCAATCTCTCCCGAAATGGCAAACAAATCACCACTGGAAACATTCCAGTGAATCTTCAAAGCATTCAGTAGAGTCATGGGCAGTCTTCCACAATGACATCTTTTTCTCACACTATTCTGTCATTACCTGTGAGCCCAGAGAGCCTGCCTATCTTAGACTTCCAGTGACTGTGCATCCACAGCCTCTGGGGCAGAGAATTACATGTTTCACAAAGCTTTGGAGTAACTATGTTTCCCATTGCTCAGCCCTAAGTGGCCATTGTCCTGCCCTGACTCTGGGACTCCAAGTTTCCTTTTTGAAGAAGACTTTCCTCCTGAGGAAGCAGCCTTTTGGCAACTCCCCAATTCATCTGGTATGACCAGGGCTCAGTCTAACAGAGTGCATCCTTGTGAATTACTACAGGGAGCAAGAATATTCTGCAGAGGTTGGCATAACACGTTTGTGAGTCTAGGGACTGAATGCACCCATCTACAAATAAAAGTTGTTCTGTTGTTTTGTTGAAAATTTGAGAAGTAGCATTTTACTTCTCAATCCTGGCATAATATTGCAGACATGGGCTAAAAGTTCATTTGGGTTCCCCAATACTTTTCAGAAGATTGATCCTAGGACATTTGTTTGAAAGAACATTATTATACATTTCGACTTTGTTCCCCAAATACTCCCCGTAACTCTGGGTCACAATCAGAGTGATAGATGAAGTTCCGTTGATGTGTCTTGGCCTGAAACTTAGACTTTTTATCTTGCCTGACCTGCTGAGCTCCTGCAGCATTTTGTGTGTGTTACTCTGGATTTCCAGCATCTGCAGAATCTCTTGTGTTTGTGTAGAGTGGTAGATTGTGTGTTTCAGTGCGTGGTCCAGAATCAGTGTTGTGATTCCTGTGCACTAGGTTTGGTAGTCTCTAGGTAATCAGCTCGCCTTGCATTGTTCCTGATTGCCCTGTTATATGTTAATGGGCTTCTGACTTTCTGAAGCTTAAATTTTGTAAGTAACTTGTTATTTGATATCTGGCTTCAAATATTCTGTTCAGTGGTTCAGTTTAATATCAGACAATGTATACAGTATACAACCTGAAATTCTTACTCTTCACAGACATCCATGAAACAGAAAGAACTCCAAAGAATGACTGACAGAAAAACATCAGAATCCCAAAGCCCCTCTCCCTCCTCCCATGCATAAGCAGCGGCAAAAGCATCGACCCTCCCCAACTTGCTCGAGCAAAAGCACCAACCTTCTCCCCCCTCCATGTAAGAAATAGCAAAGCCCCCAGAGTGACCTTGACCTAGCATCCATCAACAACTACAGCCCATCCCAACACTTTGGTACCTCAGACAGGCTCTCTCTCACTAGCGAGAGCTGCAGCTGTAGATCACGGACTCTTAACAGGACCCCAGACACCTTGAAAGAGAAACGAGAGACTCGGAAAAAAGAAGATTAGGCTTGTTTCACAGACAAACTGGAAGAAGTCACTTAGGTCTGCAAAAATCTCTGGCACCATCAGATCACTGTCATTAATCTGTGTTCTGAAACAGGTTCAGATAAGTGTCTGATGTATTGATGTGATTAAATGGTACAAGTTGAACAGGCTGTCTCATTGTGAAGAAATTGTTCCGATCGGGAGGTACTTTGAACTGAATGAGATCCTCTGGCACTTTTGGGAAAGGTCTGGTAACAGTTCTGGGGAATTGGGGGGATCCCACGAGCCTTTTTGAAGCATTTTCACAACCATTCACTTGCCATCACACCACCTCTCAATCTCTTGTCAGATTGTCCCTTGAGCTCTGCTGATCTTCATTCACCTCAGTACTTCTGTTTGCATGATTTGTTTTTTTTGAGGGGAGGTGATGTTCTTGTCACCATTTGCGTGTGGGAGAGATGTTGATATTCTTCTTTGAAGGGCTTCCATAGTTTGTTTTGTGGCTGTCGGGAGAAGTTGAATCTCAGAGTTGTATACTGCATACATACTTTGATAATAAATGTACCTAGAACCTTGAACCTTGTTGGCAATTTACTCCATCTAACGTCGAATGAAGAGATAGAAGGGATTCAGGTCCTTTGTCTTACTGAATGTGTGCTAACCACCAGGCTCCCATTTTACGCTAATTCTAGCCCAATCCAGTTTATCCTCATCGTCAGCTCCCCCGAGACTCTAGCATTCAGCTGCAGACTAGGGGCAGTTTATAGCCACCACCTTACTTCCCAACCTGCTTGTTTCTGTGACATGGAGAGGAAACCGGAGCATCTGAGCGAAACGCACCATGTCCCAGGGAGCTGGCGTGAACTTCACACAGACGCTTTGGGCGTTCAGGAGTGAAACGAGACCACTGGAGCTGTGAGTCAGTAGCTTTATCATTTCTAGTAATGTGCCTCCCTTCTAATTCCTTATGGGTGAAACGTGCCAAAGTTGTTCTACCTGGTTCTAACTTGTCAACTTCAACTGGGATTGTATAATTGACGTGTAGCATGATACAGTGTATACTTAGATTAAAATTGTAATAGTAACTATGACTTTGGTCACACCAGAGTCTGCCCTTTACAAACATAACAAGTCTAACCACCACAACAATTCAGTTCCAGATTCCTGAGAGCTGATTCAACCATTAACACTCCACTGAGTGCTTTGAACTTTCTTTCTGCTTCACCTCTACTGCATAATAGATTAAGGAGAAAAATCAGAGGGCAATGTTTTGGCAGGACTGCGTGTGTTTTGTGTATAGTCATTATATGTTCCTCAAATGCTTGATTTGGCCAACCAAGTGGCAGAAAGCAATATATTGGATAAGACATTGAGCATTGTAGAATTTGAGGTGATGTGGCCTACACTTCTGCCAATCCCTGGGCTAGCTTTGACCAGGAAGGACAGAGCACAACAGAGGGAGGCTCTTTGGCCCATTATGTCTATACTGAACATGATGCCAGTTTAAACAAATCTTCGTCTGCAAGCGCACAAACCATATCCCTCCATTCCCTGCATATCTGTGTGTGTGTGTGTGTGTGTGTGTGTGTGTGCGTATGTTGGAACGCTCAGATATGGCAGAAAGGGTCAACAGTTTACAGACTTTCCAGAATTTTTAGGGGAAAGGAAAATAATAAATGCCAGGCTAACGGAACCTTTTCCTGAAACCCTCAAACTGAAAGTAAAATGCCAGCACTGCGGCTGAAAACAACATCAAAGTACTAAATGAATTCCGCTGGTTTCCAGTGTCGGTCAAAACAATTGTCCTCTTTCTCAGGGAAGGATGAAGGTTAAGCAGAGACATAATGTTACTGTGCTTTGCTTCAGTCTCGACAAGACCACAACAAAAAGAAGGGAGTTAAATACCATCACAATGAAACAGTAATTAGCAGGAACATGCTTAATCATGAGTGAAATTGGTGAACCTGCTGTTCACCCTGCCTGCGGGGGCACATAGACCCTGCAGCAGAGTCTGTAGTTGTGACAGTGTGCCTATATAAAAGCCTTTCCAAACCACTATCACTGATACAATAGCTTCTACAGATGCTGCAGGAACAAAAAGGTGCAACAGTGCCTTTATTTCCTGCAGAGCATTAAGAAAGCTCACCTCTGTCGCAGGATACTGATGGACTTTTACCGCTGTATCATTGAGAGCATACTCACCAACTGCATCTCAGTGTGGTATGGCAATTGTCCCATATCGGACCGCAAAGCACTCCAGCATATGGTGAAAACTGCCCAGCAGATTATCGGCACCCAGTTGCCCACCATTGAGGACATCTACCATAAACGCTGCCTGGGCAGGGCGAAAAGCATTATCAGGGATGCATCTCACCCTAACCATGGACTTTTTACTCTCCTCCCATCCGGTAGGCGCTACAGGAGCCTCCGCTCCCGCACTAGCAGGCACAGGAAGAGCTTCTTCCCTGAGGCTGTGACCCTGCTGAACCTCACATCACAGCGCTAAGCAGTATTGTACCCATATTGTACTGTCTCAGTACTTTTATATTTGTGTGCTGTAGCACTTACTTTTTATTCGCAGTTATTTTGTAAATAACAATATTCTTTGCATTTCTGGTTAGATGCTAACTGCATTTCATTGGCTTTGTATCTGTACTCGGCACAATGACAATAAAGTTGAATCTAATCTAATCTAATTTAACACACCAGGTCAGGCAGCATCTATGGGGGGGGGGTTCATTAACTGTCGATGTTTCGTGCCGAGTCCCTTCATCAGCACTGGAAAGGAAGGGGTAGAAGCCTGAATAAGAAGGTGGGGGGAGGGAGAGGTGATGTCTGCTTCCATCACCAGCCAGGAATCAATTAACTGTGTGTAAAGATTAAAAAAAAGAAAATGCCCTCTGCATCTCTGCCCTGCAGATCTGCACAAAACAGCATGCAAGGCCTGTACACTCTTCCTTCCTGTTCTGAACAGATGCTGAGTGACCTTGTTGGAAGGAAGGGCATCTCGTTTCAAAATCCTAGTGTACCAGGTTTGGGAAAATGGGAACAAAACTGCAGATGCTGAAAATCCAAGATAAAAACAGAAAGTGTTGGAAGTCCTCAGCAGGGCAGGCCACCTCTGTGGCAAGGGAAGCAGAGCTCACCTTCCAGGTCAAAGAACGTTCATTAGAACCAGGAAAGGAACTCGTTGGGCTACAGGGAGGGTGAGTGAGGGGTGTGTTTTTGAGAGGGTAAGACTGGGGTGACCATTGGGAGAAGATGTAAACAGGGTTATTGTGTCAGAGAGTGAATGAGAACATAGACAAAACAACGGAGGAGTTGTGAAATGCAAAGCAGGATGACGTGGCCATTGAAGCAACTCTTAGCTAGGCATATGGATGATTTAAAAAGCTGGTGAAGTTGTACCAGAGCTGTGTTCTGTCCACACTCTTCTATGGGTCAAAATGCTGGCACATGACAGAGAGTGACCTTGCCAAGTTGTTGTCATTCCACGCCGCCAGAAGATCCTCTGTACTTTCTGGCCAAGAAAGATCTCCAACCACACCCTACTCCTTCAGTGTCACCAAGAAGACATGGCCACAATCATCATGAGGAAATGTTGGAGATGGATTGGCCACGCGATGGGAAGAGGGGCCAACTCCATCATCAAGACAGCATTTCATTGGACCCCTGAAGGGCAGAGGAAATGTGGGAGACCGAAGACAACTCGGCGCTGTGTTGTAGAGGCAGAAATGAGGACCCTGAACCACACCTGGGAGGCAGTAGAGAAGATGGCCAAGGGCAGACAGATGGAGGACCTTCATTGCTGCCCTAAATGCCGGCGGCGTAATGAGCTGTAAGTAAATGGAAGGGAAGCGAAGTGTAAGGCTGATCTTGGAGGAGGCCTTGAGGGACCTGTACAGAGCTGTACTGTTCTGTGTTCTACATTGTCGTATTCCAGATTTTACATTGAATCCTACAACTTGAGGTAAGTTGATTGTCTTTATTAATCTTTAGGCTCAGTTTGTTTCTTTTCACCTTTTTTTCCCTGCTTCTCTGAGATTGTAAAACATGGCCTAGCCCAACCAGTTGGGCAGGTCTCCCTGCTCTGCATTTCACAACTCTTAAAGACATTTCTTTATCTATGTGCTTATTATCTAACTGCTCCCATTCACTTGTTGACCAAACAACCTTGCTTTCAGCTTATCGCTATGGTAACCCCAGTTTTGCCCTCTCGGAAACACTACCCCCACCCCCACCTCAGCTGAAGAGTTTTAAGAAATCCCTTTTGTCTCTTTCCCAGTTCAGATGAAGGGTCTTCACTGTGACACGTTAACTCTTTCCAACCATTAACTCTTTCTCCTCGCTGCTGAACACTTGCAGCATTTTCTGTTTTTATTAAATGTACCATGTTGGAGTTGGTATCACTGTTATACGTAGTACAGTAGTCCCACTGTGAGGGACGAACACTGTAATTACTTGTAGTTGGTTTTGGAAATAAAAGCAGTAACCAAGTCATATATTGACCTTAATCTACCTTGACTCTAGAGGTCCATGTGAAGGACTTAATAACAGCCTGGTGACTCTTGTCTGCTACACGTTGTGATTAAATGTGAAGCTGCGCTGGATTAGTCTGGAAATTTAAAAAAAGTACTGAACTGAAGTGTTTTTCATTGAAGAGAGAAAGTTTAGTTTCGTTTGAAACTAAGTAGCGTAGCAGTTAGCGTAACATTTTTACAGCGCCAGCGACCCGAGCTCAATTCCGCCACTATCTGTATCTCTACAGAGTTTGTGTGCTCTCCCCATGACCCCGGCCTTTCCTCCGGGCGCCCCGATTTCCTCCCACATTTCGAATATGCACAAGTTAGTAGGTTATTTGGTCACATAGGTGTATTGGATGGTGCAGGCTCAACGGGCCGGTAGGGTCTGTAACTTGGCGGTATCTCTAAATAAATAAATAGGTTTGGAAAATAGACACGACAGGTAATTTAGGAAAAGCTGAGTATCACATAGATTCATTAGATTGTGGAACTCACTGTCATAAGCATTGCAATACACACACAAAATGCTGGAGGAACGCAGCAGGCCAGGCCAGGAAGAGAGTCCAGTCTACGTTTGAGGCCGAAACCCTTTGGCAAGACGAGTGCGTAGCCTTGACATTCTTCCCTGACCACGCAGGTTTCCTTCTGATGCTCTGGTTCCCCCCCCACGGTCCAAAGACTGACCAGTTCGTAGCTTAATCGGCCATTGTCAATTGCCTCCTGATTCATCATCGTCATTATATGCCATACTCCATGACGTGAGCAATCACAGTCCTTCTGTGACTGTGATTGTCTTTGGCAAATTTTTCCACAGAAGTGGTTTGCCATTTCCTTTTTCTGGGCAGTGATGGGTGACCCCAGGCGTGATCAATACTCTTCAGAGATTGTCTGCTTGTCATCGGTGGTCACATAACCAGGACTCGTGATATACACTGGCTGCTCAGATGACCATCCAGCACCCGCTCCCACGGCTGCACGAGACCCTGATCGGGCGGCGGGGGGGGGGAGGTGATGGCGCGCTAAGTGAGCGCTACACCTTACCCAAGCGTGACCTTCAGCTGAGAGGAGGGAAGGAGTGCGTTACACCTCCTTTGGTTAGATTTTTATCTCCACCCCGCCTCCCACTGTGCTATCAGCGGGTCTGAAAATATTTCTGTGATATATATTTCCATGAAGAGTCAGAACATGCCTGACCCTATCAGAATCAGATTTATTATCACTATCTTATGTGATGTGAAATTTGTTGTGTTGCCATAGCAGTGTAGTGCAAAGAAAAATGTGCCATTTAATCCCAGTCGGGATTGTTTCACCTCGTGAACTGATAGATTGCTCTTTGGATTTGAGAACTCAGAACTGGGTAAGATACAGACCAGATGAAATTCCACCCTTATACAACAATAGCCGGTTGAGAGAGTGAGTGATCTTTTCTTTGAAGGAGGTGGTTCCCATACCTCTGCGTGAAGACATAATGGCTTCTGTTTTCTGATCAAACAAGTCTGTTTGGTTTCTAGTAGCCTCTCAGTTATTCAGCTCAAGTAGAATCCTGTTTTGTTTTTATTAAAAAAAATCATCAAAGAATAGATCAATTTCCAGTTAGATTTAATTTTCTGGAATCCTTTTGCACAAGAAAAGAGCATTGCAACATGAGTTCTTTGTATTGAATGAGACTAGAAGTACAGGAAGAATGTCTAATGGCCATTGTTTTCTTCTTTTGGATCATTTGAACTTTTAAAGTACTTATTAGCTATAAACTGCTTTGGAATGGTCTGAAAGACTTGTATAAATACCCTTTGTTTGGATGAACACGGGTTCAATGTTTTCATTCTGCCCTGTCTCTGGTAAATGAAACTGAAGGGTTCACTTACCCACTGTTCCCTCTTTGGAGGGTTTGGGACCTTAAACCTTCAAAGATTGTATGGCTCAACAGTCACAAGTTCTGCTGATGCATTGAAGTAATGGTAATTTCTATTTATCTATCTATCTACTTATTTATTGAGGTGCAGAGTGGAACAAACCCTTCCGGCCCCTTGAGTCGTGCTGCCCAGCAATCCGGAATAATTTACAATGACCAATTAACCTACCAATCGGTACGTCTTTGGACTGTTGGAGGAAACCAGAGCACCTGGAGGAAACCCGCACGGTCACGGGGGGAACATATAAGCTGCTTACAGGCAGCAGCGGGAAGTGAACATGGGTCACTTGTACTGTAAACCATTGTGCTAACCACTACGCCACTGTACAAACTTTGTCTGCCTTCTGACATGTTTGACCTTTTGCTTGAAGAAATACAGGAGTGTGTACGAGGAGGTGGAGTATATGTTATCTTTCATTATTTAGCCTGCTCTGGAACAGCGTAAGCTCGACCCGTGTTTCTCGTTTAACTGGTAACCAATACAACTGAGCAAAAATGTAGTTGATAAAATCAGTTTAGGTGCAGAAAGAATTCGAGTGAAGTGACTGAGCCAACAAGAAGGTGATGCAGGTAAGGTTACGGCAAAGTAAATTCTGTCAGGTAACTTGAGCTCTCACCTGTGTCTGGCTTCACAGAGGTGTCTCCTATGATGTGGAAAGGGCGACTCACATTTTAAAGGCTTAGTCATTCACCGTTCCTTGTGGGGAGTGGTATTGTGCAGCAGTGGTAGAGGAACTGTGTCACGTCGCTCCATGCTTTTGGCAGTGATGGTCCCTTCCAAGCAATACACACACAAAATGCTGGAGCTTTTCAGAAGGGTTTTAATAATGCCAGAGTGTTCCTCTGGGGGCATCTGGGCTGGAGTCGGTGCTGCCTCCCCAGGATTCACTCGGCTGAAGGCAAGCTGTATTGTGGTCGACTGCAGATTTCTGTTGTGTTCGTGGACTCAGGGTCTGGACTATTTTTCTCATATGTGCTTGCTATCTTGTACATGCTATGTGTGCTGTGTGTGACTGTTGGTACTGTTGTTTTGCACCTTGGCTCCTGGAGTAACGCTGTTTCGTTTAGCTGTATTCCTGGCTATAGGTTTCCCCCACCATCTGAAGGTAGAGCGTTCCTATGAAACGGTTCGTAAGCCGGAATGTCGTAAGGTGAAGAAGCAATTACCATTTATTTATATGGGAAAATTTTGTGAGTGTTCACAGACCCAAAAATAACCTACCAAATCATGCCAAATAACACATAAAACCTAAAATAACAATAACATATAGTAAAAGCAGGAATGATATGATAAATATACAGCTTATATAAAGTAGAAATACTTTTTCACAATCATTGCCTGAACTGTTCTCCGTAGCAAAAATCTCACGCAAGCGCTGTCGGCAGAAAATCTCACGCAAGCACCATTGGCAGAAACACGGCGCAAGCGCTCTCCAGGAACCTTTAAGCTATGAAGCTGCCAAATTATACCAAATAACACATAAAAATACACAGCCGATATAAAGTAGAAATAATGTATGTACAGTGTAGTATCACTTACCAGAATTGGGACAGCGCCGAGCACACTGATGGTGTGTTAGGTTGAGTTGTCGGAGTTTGGGTGGTGCAGCGGCCCCCACCCTCCAGGCCGCCGATCGATACCGATCCGCGAAGCATGCAGAGGTCCAGCGGTAGCCGGGAGGTACACAGCACATCTTTAAGAAAAAAGCCAAAATAAATAAGCTAATTAATTAGGTGCCGCCCAACATGTAATTGTCGGCCCAGATCAGAGGCGATTGCTGATTGCGTCGCCTCTGATCTGGGCCGACATTTACGTGCTGGGCGGTACCTAATTAATTAGCATGTTTATTTCGGCTATTTTCTTAAAGATGTGCTGTGTGCCTCCCAGCTACCACTGCATTCTCCACAAGTCAGTATCTGTCTGCGGCCTGGATGTTGGGGTGATGGGACACTGGGGTGTCATCTCATTGTCGTCTGTTTCCATTAGAGCAGGCTGCTCATCTTCTATGACTGCCCGCCTCGATGTCGAAGGTCGAGGTTCGTCATCTGCTGTGGCTGATGTGGAAGGCTTGCTTGACTGCTGAGCCTCGCGCATTTTTCTATCATACAGTTCTTTGTAAGCACTCAAACCATCCTGCAAATATGCCCTAAACCTATGTACTCTTTCAAAATTAAAGTTGTACTTTATCATTGCTCGTTCGGTTTCGATTGTTATCCTTTCCTCTTCCAATTGCATCAGCTCTTCATCTATCAGTTCTTGGTCATGGGATGCCAAAACCTCTTCAACATCATCTTCGTCAGCTTCCGCAAGCCAAACTCACTTAGTCCTTACTTCGTTCACCACGATCAAAACGCTTAATTATGTCTAGTTTTACGCTACGTGTAACACCTTTTCGAGCTCTTTCAGGCTTTTCCGATACCTTCGAACTCATCTTGCTAACGGCTGCTCACAGGCTCGTGTTTAAGCAATGCCAGTGAGAATGCCGTTCCGAATCCAGGGGAGAGCGGCTGCTCGGGGTGCGCACTGCCTTTTATCGCACGCTGCTTTTTTCGTAACAGTGAAAGCACCTTCTGTTAGCAAAAACAGGGTACTAATGTAGGTCTTTCGTAACAGTGAGGTTTCGTAAAGTGAACGTTCGAAAAGCAGGGGACACCTGTATTTATGTGTGGTTGAATGGCAATTAAACTTGAATTGAATTGAAGAGCCTCTGCCTGAAATGTCGACTGTTCATTTACCCCCACAGGCGCTGCCCAACCTGTTGAGTTCCTCAAACATTTTGTGTGTATTGCTCTATATTTCCAGCATCTGCAGTCTCTTATGTCTCCATTAATGATCCATTCCATGCTATGTTTTGGAATATCATAAGACATAGGAGCAGAATTAGGCCATTCAGCCCATCAAGTTTGCTCCACCATTCTATCATGGCTGATCCTGGATCTCACTCAACCCTATCCCCCTGCCTTCTCCATAAGACCATACCCCAACATTCCCAGAACAGACACTTTGAAACTCCGTGGAGAGATCCCACCAACACTTTCTTGACTGTTGATCTGTCCTCTGGCTTGTGGCACATTGGGTGCCAATCTTGCCCTTTCTTTAGCAATTTCAACTGATTTTTACAAGGCCAGGTTGCCAGCTCGATGCTCAACTCAGCACGGATGGAAAGTGTGACGGAGCCGGCCGGATTTGAACCCAGGACCACTCACCTCAAAGTCTGGTACAAATGGCATGGTACCACCAGCCGGCTAACAAGTGCACTCATCTAGCTCAATTGTGCAGGGACTTGGTGTGTAGACTTGACACCAAATTCGAAAAAATGGAACACCGCTTACAAGCTTCCTCGTGGCATGAGATTTCCAAGGAAGGAGAAAATTCTTTAAGGATGACTCAGTAAAAATCGTTGTGACTTGATAATGGTAGAAAGAGCACAGAATCTTTCCACCATTAGCGGGAGGAGAAGATGGCGGCGCAACACAGCTCGCAGCGGCCACTCCGGTGGTGATGTCTGTTATTTGTCAGTAGGGTGCCATGCACAATCCTGATTTGATGGAGACGGACGTGAGAGCACAGAGGAACATCTGGTGAAACTTCTGAAATGCCTGCTTCGCTGCTGCTGCTACTGTGATGGAGAGTGAAGACTTTCCAGGCACAGATCCATGGTCTCGCAAGACTAACGGATACCTTTCTTTGATCAGCTATGATCCAGCTCCATGGTTCTTCTTTGCCTCCTATAACTTCCATGAAGAATGGGTATTTAGGGAAGACAGCAAATCTTGGATAGGAGATGGATGCCAGCAGGAGGAAAGTTCATAAATTGAAAGTAAAATTACTATCTAAATACATAGATGTCACCATATCAAACCTGAGATTTGTTTCCTTGCGGATCTACTCAGTAAATCCAAGAACCGTAATGGAATCAACGTAAGACTGTAACCAACGAGATAGTAAACAACCAGTGTGCAAAGACAACCATCTGTACGAATACAAATGGAAAATAGGTAATAAATGATAATCAATAAATATTGAGAACGTGGGATGAAGAGTCTTTGAATGTGACTGCATAGGTTGTGGGAACAGTTCTGTGATGGGCCCAGAAGGAAATTTCAACAAAAGAGAAAAAATGCTTAAAATAAACACCTCAAAAGCAGCTGAAGCTTGAAGCAGTTGACTGCAAAGTATTGCTACAGCCAAATACTTTGTTTTCCAGTAAAGTGGGGATTGCAAGTCCACCAATGCATCATGAAGGCCCAGAAGATCATTTGATCTTTACAAGTGACAGCACAAATGACTAACTGGTCTCTCTGCAACCCCTCTCCAAGCTCTCCTATTTCCCTTAGCTCCGGAACACTAATAGAAGAGATAACAAAGACTGGCCAGAAGAAATCCCCAGATCTGCACACAGGGCCTGCCATTCATCCCTTTGAATACGGATTCAAATCAGATTTTATTAATCCCCCTCCCCAAGTAAAAGCACTCATTTTGCACTGATCCTTATAAAGTGAGGTGCGCACATTTGTAGATTGCATGAATAGTTTAAAGTGATGAATACTATACTGAAGCGACACACAGAAAATGCTGGAGGAACTCAGCAGGTCAGGCAGCATCTATGGAAATGAATAAACAATCAACGTTTCAGGCCGAGACTGGAAAGGAAGGGGGAAGATGCCAGAATAGAAAGGTGAGGGGAGTGGGAAAGAGGCTAGCTGGAAGATGACAGGTGAAGCCAGGTGGGTAGGAAAGATAAGGGCTGGAGAAGAAGGAATCTGGCAGGAGAGGAGGGTGCACCATAGGAGAAATGGTAGGAGGAGAGGATCCAGGGGGAGTTGATAGGCAGCTGAGAAGTGGTAAAGGATCAGAGTTGGGAATAAAGGAAGTGGTGGGGGAAGAATTTGTTGATGGGAAGGAGAAATCGATATTCGTGCCATTAGGGTGGAGGGTACCTGATGTGTATTCAGTATTTAATATTGTAATATAAGGAAGAAAAGAATACATGGTACTATAATGTAAGGAGGAGGAAAGTGTATTCAGAACTATAATGTAAGGAAGATAATTATTGGGTTAACACTTTCACAACTCGAATGTCATAACTTTATAAGGGCATTCTCAATATAGTCGAAGTTGTAGAACTCTTCCAACTCAGGATGCGAGACTTTCGTTAATAGGGTTAAAATTTAATTTTCCTTCTTGACATTCAAACTCAGCAACAAAATACACCTGGCATCGAGAGGTGATGAAGGACGTTGCCCGTCTCCAAGCTGTGCTTAAGGATCACTCCTGGAAGTTGGGAGAAAGTAATTGTTCCTGTTGAATTGAGCTGACATTTTGAAAATAAACAAGAAGGTTTGAGACAATGAGCTTTATCTGTCTTAAATAAGAGGCTGGAGTGTCTTGCTCAACACTGTTTTAATAGAAGGAAGTAATGTTCAAATATCTGCTGTGTTAGGCTTTCCATGGTTGTGACCTTTGCCCTCGTCTCAAACGTTTTGCCCGCCCTTGCAATGAAGACTCACATAAATTATGGCTCCTTGGGCAAAGTTCTAAGTTATTGCTTTGATGACAGTGTATAGATTTAAAAAGACACTATTAAGCAAGTCTGTTTCTAATCTGAAATCTATGTTCTGATTTACTTTTGCTGACTTTCTCGTGAAGATGTGTGTGAAAGACAGTGGGTCAGAACAGAAAATGTTGTAATTGTTCGGCTGATGAGGCAGTGACAATAGGAAAGGGGCATAGAGTTAACGTTTCAGGTGCAAGGACCCCTTGCCTTCCTATTAAACCTAATTCTGATTTGGTCAGAACTGGGGAAGAGGAAACTGGGTGTTCCTTCCACAGGTGCTGCCTGACCTGCGGAGTATACCTAGTATATCTGTTTCTCCCCCCGTATTTATAGCTTATGCAATTATTTTAAATATTTATTTATAATGATGTGACAGCTTTATTTGTTGTTGATATATCGCCTAGTCAGTAATGTATATTCTTTACTGGTTCTACTTGTTACAGGCAGTGATTAGCCTACCAACACCCTGTAGTAAGGCCACAATGAGGTTGTACGTTGTACCTTCTCAGATCTCCATAATGGAAAAGCTTAAAAGATACGCAGACTTTATATGAGGCTATTTATGTTTTTTAGTGCCATTCCAATGCGTTTTGGAGATTCCTTCTTCATTTCAGTTCATGTTGCTAATCTAGTTTGAGATTTTCTAGATGCGGGATCCCTGTTTTTCTCTAGCTTTTACATTTGCTGCAGTGCATGAAGGAATGAAGCCCCTTGAGTTGTAGCATCACCGTGTAAGGATCAAGACCAAAAGAAAAAAATCTATTTTAAGATTAAAGATTCACTTTATTTGTCACATGTACAACAAAACGTACAGTGAAATGTGACGCCTGAGTCAGTGACCTGCCCTGTCCGAATATGTGCTTGTGCCAACAGAACATGCCCACAACTTACTAACACACTCACAATGCTGGAGGAACTCAGCAGGTCAGGCAGCATCTATGGAGATGAATGAACAATCAGCAATGTGGCCGAGACCATCTTCAGGACTGGGAAGGGAGGGGAAAGACGCCAGAATGAAGAGGAGGGGGGAGGTGAAGGAGGATAGCTAGAAGGTGATGGGTGGGAAAGGTAAAGGGCTGGAGAGGAAGGAATCTGATGGGAGAGGAGAGTGGACCATACGAGAAAGGGAAGGAGGAAGAGAGCTGGCGGGGGGGGGTAAAAGGCAGGTGAGAAGGGGTAAAAGGCCAGAGTGGGGAATAGAAGATGGGAGGGGTTCAAAATTTTTTTTACTAGAAGAAGAAATCGATATTCATGCCATCAGGTTGGAGGCTACCCAGACGGAATACAAGATGTTGCTCCTCCACCCTGAGGATGCCTCACCATGGCACAAGAGGAGGCCATGGACCGTCATGTCAGAATGGGAATTGAAATTAAAATGTTTGGCTGCCAGGAAGTTCGCTTTTGGCGGATGGAGCAGCGGTGTTCGATGAAGCAATCCCCCAATTTACGATAGGTCTCACCAATGTGGAGGAGGCCGTACGAATCTAATCCTAACCCCAACCCGTACGTCTTTGGAACGTGGGAGGAAACTGGAGCACCTGAAGGAAACCCACGTGGCTGTGGGGAGAACCTGCAAACTCCTTACAGACAGCGGTGGGAATGAAACCCTGATCTTACAACTGGTGCTGGAAAGCACGGTGCTAACTGCTACGCTATCATGCCGTCCGAGATGACGGATGTTGCTGTCTCTTGTGTCTCGGCTTAGTCCTGAGGGTTGCTGGGCAAACATAGTTAATCCAAATTTTTAAAAGTTTAAATCTGACTGGGGGGTTGGTGGGGGAGAGTGGAGATTTTTAACTCTCCTCCTTTCACAGTTCCATTGTGTGAAATTAGTTAGGCTGAGTAACCGCACTGCCATCTGCTGGTGGTGAGAGGAACAAAACCAGAATTGTGCTTTGCAGCTTCATTTGCTTTTTAAATTTTTCTTGTGCAGCAGTGTTTACTGGAAGTATAGATTCCATTAAAATTTCGTCGTGAGCAGTTGAAAGCAATGTTGGTGGCACAGGGACTAGATTTATAGAATTTCTGCTCCTGTGATCCAGGTTCAGCCTCCAGTGCTGACCGACGTGTACACATTTACCTGTGACTGTGTGGGTTTCTACCAGGTTCTCTGTTTCCATCCCACATCCCAGAGATGAATGTGTTGATAGGCTAATTGGCCACAGTTAGCTGTCTCCAGTGAGTCACCAAGGGAAGGTAGAAAGTAGAACCTGGGGAAAGTTGACTGAAATGTAGAACAAGATTTTCGGCCCACAAAGGTCTGTGTCAACCAGGAAGTGAAATGGAACTAATCCTATGACGTCCCAATTTTATAGGAGCACCGCTGAGAGCAGCCTGACAAGTTGTAATTCCATCTGATATTGGAGCAGCCAAGCATCGGACCATAAGTCCCCACAAAGGACAGTGAGTATGGCTGAGGGGATCATAGGAGTCTCCCTGCAATCCACCGGGAACATTTATCGGGAATGCTGCATACACAGGGCCCTTAGTATTATTAAGGATCCCACCCATTCATCTGGCATCCTATTTGGCTTTCTACCATCAGGCAGGAGACCCTGATGCAGTAAAACAAAACGGTCAGGATGGGAAATAGTTTCTTCCCTCAAACCATTATGCACCTGAACTCCCTGCCGCATAGCATTCAAAGAGTCACCGGTTAATCTGTTCTGTACCTTACAATACTTAGTTATGCACTTTACCTTGTTTATTTATGCGTAATTCATTTGTAGATTTAATTCTTACTTTCATAAAAGTTATTGTGTGTTACTTGTACTACTACGCTTATACCCTGGTTCTGAGAAGCGTTGCCTTATTTGACGGTGTAAATGAATAGTCATAGTCATAGTCGTACTTTATTGATCCTTTATTGATACTTTATGAATGTAGATAAATGACAATAAACGACTTGTTCCTCACTGATTAAAGCGTCATAGGAGCCAAACATTGAGACTACAGGTGGTGTGTGCTGCTATTGGAGGAAATCTCAGTACTCTCTCCCCCCTCTCTCTTCCCCCCTCTCTCTTCCCCCCTCTCTTCCCCCTCTCTTCCCCCCTACCCCCCTCTCCCCCTCCCCCCCTCTATCCCTCTCCTTGAGTCAGGGGACTCGAACGAGTGACATTGAAACAGTGAGCTGCTGGTCTCCCACTCTCGTTTGTTGTAAGAGTGATATCGCCCCCTCTCTCCCTTGCTAGTGAGGAGGAGAGCCTGTCAGAGATGTCCAGGTGTTGGGGTGGAAGTAGGTATTTGATGGACTCTAGATCATGGTCTTTGTTATTGCTTGCCTGGTGGGGGGAGGGGAGGGGAGGGTTCGGTGCTTTTGCTGGAGCAAGTGGGGGAGGGTTGAAATTTTTGCTGCGGCTTGTGCGTGGGGGGTTTAGGTTTCTAATGTTTTTCTGTCATTGTTTTACTTTTCTGTTTTGTGGATGTCTGTGAAGAGTAAGAATTTCAGGTTGTATACTGTATCGTTCTCTGATATTAAATTGAACAATTGATGACCTCCATTCCCATGTTCTGCCTAAATCCTTATTAAACACCACTGTGGTGTCTGATAATTCCGCAGTGTCAAACAATCCAGTTGTTCTTGACTGAGTCAGAAAATAGGCAGAAGTTACGGTTGAATTTCCTATTACATTTCAGCAGTTGACCACTAGCTAGGTAACGAACAGAATGGAGAAGGGTTCTCTAATTCAATCAGCCCTTCACAAGAAATTTTATTTCTACCGCTACCACTGTCCTGATTTACTGTTTGAAGCTTTGCGTAGATCAATATGGTGAAAGGAGTGCCCTGTCACCCATACATTAAATCAAATATGACTGTAATTTGTTGATTACGGTAGCCATACAGGATGTCCTATAACTACATCACAGAGTCATTTAGCATTGAACCACAGCATGTAGTTCGACCTTTCCCGTGTCAGTGTTGATCTGATTATAAATATATCCTTCTGTAGAATGCATTAATATTAGTGGGGTAGGGGCTACCAACTATCAACTGCTCAGTTCCTTTCCCTCTACTAAATGTAAAAATAACTGCCAATATATAAGCAAAGCTTTATTGAGCCTTATTGGAAGTAGCTAACATTACTAGCCAGCATATATTTATTGCTGCTGTATCTTGTTGAGTTATTGTCATAAGTAGCCCCATCTGAGAGTAGCTACCAGGATTCTCAACCTTTTTTATGCCATGGGCCAATACCATTAAGCAAGTAGTCTGTGGACCCCAGGTTGGGTTAGACTCTACAAAGTTGGGGACAGAAACAATCAGTATTGATTTTGACTACACAAGTTTATTTTTGGCTGAAACTTGTACATAAGAGAGCTTGATTGTTTGAATAGCCACAAGTCTTGGCAATGACATACTAACTGCTTTACTTTCATTTTATGACTCTGCCCACCAATAATTTTTATTTTCTCTCTCTCTCTCTCTCTCTGTTTTGTAGGGCAAAACTCCAGAGTGTTGAGTCATGCAGGATGGTGAATGTTTAAAATAGAAGGCTTGCCATGGCAACATGGGTGGAGGGGAAACCTATCCCACCCCAAAAGAATACTTTGAGTGATGTGAATAATATTGTCAGTGAAAAAAAGGCTCCCTGGTCTCGTGTGAGTCCTCTTTCAGATGCAAGCAATAAAGCCCTTGAATCGACCACTGCAACTTCCCCACATATATTTGACGATGGCAAACTGAATTATAACTTGGGTTCAGCAACTAAGACTCTAATAGAACCAAAACCAAGAGTTTCTCCAAGACTATTCTCTGCGGAAAAGTATTCTGTGCCATCCTCACCGCTAGGGATCACGCAGCCAACTGTTGCAGTGCCAAGGCCGAAGAATGCAATTCTTTCAGGGAAATTCGCGATAGCTACAGGTGACGAGGAAGCAAACTTTGGGCGGACAGAGGCCACTCATGCACCAACTGGGGCTGCTTCATCACTGTTGTTTTCTTCTGCTCCAACTTCTTCAGTAGGACCTAGTGGTATCGGTTCGATTGGGGCGGGCAGTTCTCAGGATGACGAAAGTGTGCCTAATTTGCCTTCGATACCAAGACTCTCCAAAGTTGCAGATTCCTCTTCAAGTGCAGTCTTGAATTTGGAAATGATGACAGAAGAGGTGAGAGGGAGTTCCAGAGTGAAGCCAACTACGTTGGTTATTTTGGAAACTTCTCAAGTGCTAAAATCTAAGAAGTCTGGTGAAGATGATCAAAAAGCTGGGAAGTGGACAAGTAGCAATCAGGAGATGCAAGCGACCACAAAACCTTTTGTATTGCCTAAGTCATCCCTTCCATTGAAGAAGGGCAGCCCAAGTGCTATTCAAGGGATTGGGACATCAAATCCCACAATGCTTTCTTTGGATCATTTAGGAAAGTTGGACCAGACTGTAGAAGAAGACAAAGGCAAAACAGCTCAGGAAAAGGATATTGTCGAGAGCCCACTTTCACACAGGGCCCATGTAAGGAAATCTAGACCATTATCTACCTGGCTTTCTGGAACTACAAATGACCATAATTCAGAAATCACTGTAAAACAAGATGAAAGTACTTCTCCTCCTGAAAAACCTTGGCTTAAAAAACCCAGGCCTTTGTCAATGGACCTAACAGCCAGATTTGAACCAGCACGTTCCTCCTTTTACAAAGGAAATAATTGTGTACCAGAGGAAAGCAAAGAAAATGTCCCAGTTATGCAAGTAGCTGGTGCTTCGTTCTCAGGGACTGAACACAAGACGCCAGGTCAACCTGAAGAGACTGCAGCAGAAAGAGAGCAGTCCAGGTCTCCAGCTTCTCCCGATGACCATGAGGACAAGGGAGGGGGTTACTCTCATGTTAAAGAAAAGTTCAAAAGCGTCCCAAAGATGGATATCAGTAAAAAAGATGTCAATGCTTTTCCATTGACTGAGCTCGATAATAAAGAAGCAGTCACTTCACTGGAAAGCAAGGCACTGTGGCAAAGTGACTATGGTGATGATAAAGCTAATGCAGGACCCAAAGGTGAGGAAAAGGAAGAAAGTACATTCAGCTCCTCATCAAAAACTAACAAGGAAAAATTGGAAGATGACCAGGAGCAACATAAAAATTTGACAAATAGGGAATTGGATAAAATTTCTTCTAACCCGGAGCCAACATCAAATGATGAAAATTCCTTTCTGGATTCCGATGATCGAAAGCGTAAAGGAAGTAGAACGCCAGTTTCTGGTGGGATAATTAGAAGGCGCATTAGCCTTCTCTTGGACTCCGCCAGTAACAGCACAGCAAAGACAGATAGTCCACAGACAACTGTCGAGAAGGAAAAGATGAGCATACGTGTTAAGCAGCAAATCCAAAGCCTTACTTCAGAGAACAAAGAACAAATCTCGAGTCCCCAAAGGCGACAGTTCCAGCCGAGACCTCTATCTTCAGATATAACTAAACTGTATGTTGAATTTTAGTTTTTCCTGTTTAGTGTTAAGTAAGTACAAGTGTTTACTTTTAAAAAATACATCCCATATCATTTACATGTTTTCATTCTTGGTTCTTGATACCTGCATATTGAATGAATTGTTAATTATGTGGATAAGTCGTAGCATCAAGTATTTCTTCTCGATTAAGTCCAAAGTGAAGAGACATTATTCAGACAATATACAGTCATATGCAGACGTGCACGGTTCAGATTCAGATATCCTTTAGGAACTACATATGAAACTCCTTTCATTGAGTTAAGCCCTCATTCTCCCAAATGGCTTTCTTTTGCCCAGTTACTATGTATATTGATTTAATTGCTGTAGTTTTTCCACTGGGGCATATCAATATTTTGATTCTACTTAGCCTTTTATCTTGCATGGTTCTTTCTTAACTCATCAGCAGACAGCATGTCCCAAATCTCCCTTCAGCTGTACCCTGACTAATTTGCTTTTACCAATGAACTTCCAAGCAATTCCTTCATTTGCTTATCACATTCCCACATCCATCCTTTTAACTCCGTTCAGCCCTTCCATGACTCCTGTTCCCAGCCATTCTATCCAACTTGATTTCTGGGAGGGATGTTGGGGGAGGGAACGTCGACTCAGACCATGAGAGGCCTGCGTCGGGCGTTTTCATGCCTTACAAGGCGCGGATTGGAAGTCTGTGTGGGGCGCTACTCCTCGCACAGACACTAGGGCAATGTGTGGTTAAGTGCCTTGCTCAAGGACACAAACACGCTGCCACAGCTGAGGCTCGAACTAGCGACCTTCAGATCACTAGACGAATGCCTTAACCACTTGGCCACATGCCCAACTCCTCCTTCCCTCCTGATTTCTGGCAATCTTTCCATTGGAAAGATTGGAAACCATTGGTTTCCATTTTACTAGGATCTCCTCACCGTTTATGTTTTCTTTCTGTTAGGCATGAATAATTCTCTTGATAATTATTGATATATCCAAATTTTACTTATATATGCACTACTGTAGGTAAGCCCAGCATTTATTGCGTGTGCTTGATTGCTCTCACTGGGCCATTGACTCTTCTGCTTCTTGGGCCTTTAGCTCCCAGTGGAGCATAGGATGGCTTCACGTCTCCAAAGTCCGAAGTCGATGGTATGGTTGGAGTTCATCAATGTTTCCGGAATGCATTGTGTCCACCGTACAGGGCATTGGCCTATACAGCTTCAGCAGAGCCCTGTGGGCCATTTCCGCTTCTCACAACGGAGATGTAGGGTTGGACTTCGAGAGGCAGAGGGCATTGACTTGCCCACCATATTGGTGGTCTGGAAGTTACACATATACTGGGCAAGAAGGGCAAGCTTCTTTCCATGCAGGGTGATAAAGAAATTGATGGACTTTGCCTACAATTGTTACTATTGCTCGCTCTTCTTTTCAACTGAATAATTTCTCAGATGCCATGGAGGGAACTGAGGTCATGTCAGGTTTCTAGGTTGTTAATCTGGGAAACTGGTAACTTAACCTGCCTCATCACCAAAGCAGCAGTCATTCTATTTTATTACTTCAGCAAAACTATTCCATCTCTTATTTGGAGTGTTCTGCTGATCTTCTATTTCTGGTTCTATAATGCTATTTTGTTATATTAGCCAGAAAAATCATAAGACATTGGAGCAGAATTAGGCTATTTGGCGCCTTGAATCTGTTGGCCATTCCATCATGGCTGATTTATTTTCTCCCTCAACTCCATTCAGCTATTCCAATCAAATGTGGCCAGCTTCTCTCTCAGGCCTCTGTACTTCCCTTTACTCCACTGCAATAGTGATACATCTGATATGAGCTTCTCCCTCTCAAACTGCAGGGTGAATTTTATATTATTATTACTGTCTCCTTAAGGGTTCCTTTACCTTAAGCTCCATAATCAAATCAGGTTGTTCACACAACTCCCAGTCCAGGATTGCCTTTTCCCTAGTGGGCTCGACCACAAACTGCTCTAAAAAAAATCTGCAAGTTCTTTCTCTTATGATCCAGCACCAGCCTGATTTTCCCAATCCATCTGCATATTGAAATCCCCCATGACTATCATACCATACATATCATGCATCCCTGAACACCACATACATTTTCCTTTACGCCTTTCACTTGTTGGCTACCTGCGTCTCTGGGGCTAGATGTCTTGAATGGCCTTTTTCAGATTGCTGCTGTTGTTCCTTGTGGCGCATTGGGCGGCTTCTTTTTTCCCCTTTTCCTTAGCATTTGTCTGTTTTTACTAGGCCGAGTTGCTAGCTTAACGCTCAACCCGGCCTAGATGGAAAGCGTGCAAGGAGCCGGCCAATTTCGAACCCAGGACCGGAAGTCTGGTGCTGATGCCACTACACCACCGGCTGGCTAATGTTTCAAGTTAGTCTCTCTCAATTTAACCATGATTTCATCAGTTCCATCGCTATTGGGCTTCTAGTACTCTGTTTAAAATTGCATTTATCATAAATTGCCATTATTTACAGTGTTGAGATGAGTTACTTGAAAGTTCTGCTGCTAACAGCACTTCAGATAAATAGTAACCCAGTCAGTACTCATTTCGTCTATCAGTTTCTCTCGTGACAGCTTATAAGCCTGCCTTCAGCATGTGGGGCAATCCTTCCAATAGTTTCTGTGTGTACAAAATGTTATTTCAGTCCAAGAACTGACAAAACTGTTAATTACTTGGAGTGAAGTAGCCTGTGCAGTGTGATCCATCATAATTTTATTAATTATGTAAAGATCTATTGGTTGAAAATCTGTATGCATAGAATTCTACAAATTCCTTCTCTTGTAATTGTTGGATCACTTGGAATTGTGAAAGCAAATTGTGAATTGGCAAATTTAATTCCTTTTGAATAACCAACACCCCTCCCCAATTCTTTTAGATAATTTATTTATTTATTGAGATACAGTGCAGAAAAGGCCCTTCCAGCCCTTCGAGCCATGCTGCCCAGCAATCCCATGACTTAACCCTAGCCTAATCACAGGACACTTTACAATGACCAATTAACCTACCAACCGTTACGTCTCTGGACTGTTGGAGGCAACCGGAGCACCCGGAGGAAACCCATGTGGTCACGGGGAGAACGTACAAACTCCTTACAAGCAGCAGTGGGAATTGAACCCGGGTTGCCTGTACAGTAAAGCGTTGTGCTAACCGCTACGCTACTGACTGACCATACATAATCAATTTACAAAGACTCTTATGTGTTGGTATAGAAATATTTATTAATTATAAATTTGAATTAAGTCTTAGGTGATGCTATTTTTCTTTTTTTTTCCCCATCGTTATGCTTGATAAGTTTGAAAAGGTCAGGGTGACGGGGCCTAAGGCGAGGGGCAAGCCTTTCCAGCTCTTTGTGAGCTTTACTCGTTTCAGCACCAGACTAAGGGTCTGTGGACAGATTCTCTTTGTGGGCTTCAATTCAGAATGCTATTTGCTTGCGTTTATTGCTTACATAATTTGTTTTCTTTTTCTCTGCATGTTGGGTGTTTGACGGTCTTTTTAAAATGGGTTCCTTTGTTTTGTGACTGGCTTTAAGAAGATCAATCTCAAGGTTGTATAATCTATATTAAAGGCATCCGTTAGTCTTGCGAGGACATGGATCTGCACCTGGAAAGTCTTCACTCTCCGGGGCGCAGGGCGCAGGCCTGGGCAAGGTTGTATGGAAGACCGGCAGTTGTCCATGCTGCAAGTCTCCCCTCTCCACAACACCGATGTTGTCCAAGGGAAGAGCAAGGGCCAATACAGCTTGCCACCGGTGTCGTCGCGGAGCACTGTGCGGTTAAGTGCCTTGCTCAAGGACACAACACGCTGCCTCAGCTGGGGATTGAACTCACAACCTTCAGATCGCTAGTCCAATGCCTTAACCATTTGGCCACGTGCCAAGTATTTATATTGTTATAAATACTTTGACAATAAATGTACTTTGAACTTTGAAATTTAATATGAAGAGAAGCTGTGTGAGGAACAGAAATGTATATAGTCAAACTTAGATACACTTCAGGACCTACACTAGAAACCTCTTCAAGTTATTGTGTCTCAATAAAGCCCAATACTGAGTCATTGTTCTCTGAGTTGTTTTGCCTCACTTTTTCTCAATGACCTTCCTTATCAGTAATTTTCCCTCACATTCAGACCTAGTAATAACCTTCATTGTTTCAGTGGTATCCATTTCCTTAAACACTCAGATTGGTGTGGTAGTAAATAGATTATTAACTCACATCCTAATCATGTAACAACATGTTGTGGAACAGTGTTTTTTTTGTATTGGGAAATGTTTGGTACAAACATATAAAACCATTAGAAAAAAGAAGTGAATCAAGCCATTTGAACCATCGAGTCTGTTCTGCCAGTCAGTCAGGGCAGATATTTATATTACTCAGCCCATCCTCCTGCCTACACCCTGTAACCCTTAACCCTTTAATCAATCTCAATCTCTGCCTTCAACACACCCAATAACTTAACCTCCTCTCCCATTTGTGGCAACAAATTCTGCGGAGTCACCACTCTGTGGCTGAAGAAATTGCTCCTCATTTCATTTCTAAAGGGGCGTCCCTTTATTCTGAGGATGCTAGACTCTCCTCCGAGCGGAAACATTGTCCTCACGTTCATTTATCAAGGCTCAGTAAGTTTCAATGAGATGAGCTCCCCACATCCTTTAACCAAATCCAGAACATGCCAAATACACGAGGATTGTCACAACTCTGAGCCAGAGCTCTTAAAGATAGTGGAATCAAAGGTTATGGGGATAAGGCAGGAATTGGATACTGATTGTGGATGATCAGCCGTGATCACAGTGAATGGCGGTGCTGGCTCGAAGGGCCGAATGGCCTACTCCTGCACCTATTGTCTATTGTCTATTGTGCCTCTAAATCCTAGTAGTTAAAAGAGAGCTGTGAAAAACTGTTTTTCTTCTCTCAAAAATAGTATTGCTTTGGCTTTACCATGAGATCTGTGTTGGCCATTTCTCTTGGTCACTGTGTAAAGGCTATTTCACATTTAAATTAGTTTGATTCATGGTAGTCTAAACCTTTTTCCAACAGGTTTGAGACGCGAGCAGTTGGCGACGAAGGTCGCTTTGAGAAGCAGGTGGATGTGACTGTCTTTTCATCTCCGGAACGCTCAGTTTTGCAGAGCACCCCAGAACAGAGAGGGAGGGGAAGCCTCAGCAAAAGGAATGAAGTTGAAAGAGACCTGGTAATGACTTGTGCATTCTGCTGCCATTCCGAAGCAAACCCAGCTCTGTGTCACTAAGGCAGTAAAATCTTTAGTTTGGTGTCAGCCTGGTATATTGACACAGCCGTGCCCAACTTGGAACAGTAGGTTTTAATGATGACTAAAGCAGCTCAGATTCATCTGTAAAGCACACATTGACCCCAGTAAACTTGTCAATAGAACTGAGAAAGTCCTGAATGCTCAGTAGCGGCAGTGAGTGTTCTTAATATCAAATCAGGGTAGGTTTGTAGATCTTGGAGACGTTGACATACAACAGGAAAATCTCTTGCTTAGTCAAGTTTTAAGTTTATGAGGGAATCGTTGCACAACAAAGTATTTGTCACCTTTTGAATTACTGAAAGGTATAATTTAAATAATAGATCTTACTGTTCCTAAATTGTATATGGGTAATTAACTCTTCATATTTAATTTTAATTTAGCACCAAACAAGTTGTCATAACTTGGATAATCATTGATGTTATGTTACAAGTGAGTTTTCTATGTCGACATACACAAGACACTGGAGGAAACACAACAGGTCAGGCAGCATCTATGGAAATGAATAAACAGTTGACGTTTTGGGCCAAGACCCTTCTCTGGGACGTGAAACATACTTTGAAAGGAGAATTGCTTGCCCTCCCCCCCCCCCCACCTCTTTATTCTGGCATCTTCCCCCTTACTTTCCAGTCCTGAAGAAGGGTCTCAACCCAAATATCGAGTGTGATGGTTGGAGCACCGATTGGCCATGTTTGTTACAGATGAGAATCTGGAGAACTCAGACAGGCAGGGCTTACAATAAACATTGGCTGAGAAGATGAATAGCTTGTGTCATGTGTGTTGACAGTTGAGTAGCCCATTTAACAGTGTCATTCAGCGTGTTCTAAATTTAACCTTTATTTTTGCTCCAGTTTCCTTGTTTAGCAGAATTAATTCCCCTTTAACTTTCCTACCAGTTGTTCAGGACTGGAGAAGCAGTACTTGGGAATGGCTCCACCTGCAAACTCCCTTCCAAAATGCACATGCCCTCCTGAGTTGGAAATAGATTATTTGATCCTCATTCCTGGTGAACGCACCAGCTCTGTAGCAAGGGTTTTTATTCTGGGAGGGCTTTTTATTCTGTCCTTGATGGTATTTTGTACCTTTTTGTCCACCTGTGTTGCACTTTCCCTGTAGCTTTTGCACTTTATTCTGCATTCTGTTACTGTTTTACCTTGTACTACCTCCATGCACTGTGTAATCATTTGTATGCAAGACAAGCTTTTCACTGTACCTTGGTACAACTTACTTACTGCCCAATATGTCACTGGCGTTTAGGGCAGCAATGAAGGTCCTACTTCTCTGTCTGTCTGTCCATGGCCACTCAAATGTAGAATGATTCTTCATTGCTGTTTCCATAGCAATTTTGTTTTACCAGTCAGATTTGTTAGCCCTGAGCTGGACTCCCAAACCTGGAGGGCCAGTGGACCACTCTTAGTCTGGCCTCTACCCTTTGACCTGTTTGGCATGGATGACCCTATCAAGAGCCAGCGTATACAGTCCTGACTTCAGCCAGTGTAGCTCTCTGGGTCATTGAGGCATGCAAGCCTCCAAATCCTGCGACAAGGTTGTGTTCCTCTTGGAGGACCTAGGTACAAATGACAATAATAGACTAATTCCAAATCCCATTTCATATCTTGTGTCCATGTTAAGTGGAAATTCCCTCTGTTCACATTGCACTCATCATTTAGAAAGTGGACTGATCAAACTTCCATTCATTGTGGATGTCCTCACAGTGTCCTATGTTGGCTTCCATCTGACCCCAATCACTTTGTCTCTCAGTGTGTCTCGATATATTTTTAAATTTCCCCTTCACATTATTTCCTCTGAGAGGACCACAACCTTGGGTTTGAAGGCTTGCATACCTCAATGAACTGGAGAAGTATGTTGGCTGGAGTCAGGGCTTTGTACTTTGGTTCTTGGTAGGGTCACCCATGCCAAACAGGTCAAAGGGTAGAGGTCAGACGAAGAGTGGTTCACCTGTCCTCCAGGTTCAGGGGGTTCAGCTCAGAGCTAACAACCCCGACTGGTAAAACAAAACTGTTATGGAAACACCAATGAAGAATCCTTCTATAGCTAAGTGTGACGGTATTCCTGAGTCTCCACCGGGACTTGTGTAACTGACAGTAGTGAAAACTGAGAGGAAGCTGTTGACATGATGAACACCAGAGATAGATGATTTTCATTGCTGCCCTAAACACCAACAGCGTAATGGGCAGTAAGTATTCACATTATTTGCTGATCCTTCATCAGTGCGTTTATGGAACTAAATACTAATTATCTGAGAGACTCTGTCTCTTCATTAACAAGACAGTGCACATCTCTTTCTTTCTCAGCACTTTATTGTCTAAACTAAAAGGTTGCTTCCAATTTCATCACCTCTCAAAAACCTGTACCTGTGCAATCTTATCGATTGCCTGTTGGAAAGCACCAGGCGGCGTCATCCACTTCTCCCCTTGATCGATTTTTGCTTCTTTATCTGTATTTCAGGCAGAGAAGGACCAAACACACTTGATGGAGACTGACACCGAACTCACTTGGAGCCGGCGTAAGTCGTTGCGGAAAGTGAGCAAAGGTTTGGAAAAAGGGATCACAGACGAGAAACCCAGCTCTGAGAAAATCAGCAGACGAAACAGTTTTGTCAGGATGAAGGAGACAAAGGGCCAAGTAAACACAACCAATGCAGCTGATAGTGTTTCCTCAATGAGCGAAACTACTTCCCAAAGTTCAGATGGAAAGAAAAGTGACTCTGACACAAAATCTCTAAGAATGTTTATAATTGAAAGAGAGATGCAACACCTTCAGGAACCAGAGTCTGTTGCGCCGGATAGTTCCTCCCATTCACTGAATTCCTTCCTTGATAAGGATAGAAGACCAGAACAAGCTTCAAGATCCAGGTCAAAGAGTTACACAGCAATGAAAACAACAGTCGACATCGTGCATGGTGAACAAGAGGTGAAGAAAACAAAATCACTGCAGCTCGAAGCTAACTCTTTGGAGGGGAAAGAAAAAACGTGCTTTGAAAAAGAGAAACAATCTGATCCCGGGTGTTCCTCCTCAAAGGTTACTGAACTAAATGTTTCCAGTTTTCTGTCGTCTGCAAGCAATGATAAAATTGATACCGTGCAAAAAGTAAGTGAAAAAGTAGTTCGGTCCTCTCTCCCTGCAACATCTGAAGACAAGGCTGAGGCACAGAAGGTGAGGAAGTCGTACATTGTGACTGACCAAACAAAACCTGAAGGAAAGGACAGCAGTTTCAGGAGGCGCTGGTATCGGCCACATCCCACTGACGCCAGCCGTTTATCACAGTCGCCCTCATCTGCACCAAATTCTGAAGTCAAAGGAGCTGAGGTGCCTAATGCTGTTCAGATTCGGCAATCTCATGAAAAGATGCCAAACTCGGCAATGCTGGAAACGGGTGTAGTTGGAAAGAAGCTGCTGAGAGTAACACGGCATAGCTCGTTCAGTAACCCAGACACAGCTACTTCAAAAAGTAGCTCGAGGTATCTTGAGAAAACATACATTGACTCAACCACTCAGGAAATGCTGCCCTCTACTGGATTAAAGCTTCCAGACGGCAGGGATGATACTGAGGCGGGGAAAGAAACTAAACGTTGGTTTCAAGATGACACAACTTTGGAAATCTATCGGAAGGCCATTCCAAGAGCAAGAAGGAATGAGAAAAGCAATAAGTTTTCGACAGGAGCCAACTCTGCAGCTGATCAAGTGACTGATTTTTCAACGGAGGCTACCTACCAAAAACAAGTTTCAGCCAATAGGAAGTCAGAGAGCTTCTTTGAGGAGTACTCCAAAGGTTATCCAAAGATTTCCACTCCAGAAAAGCAGAAATCAACTTTGTTGTCTGAAGAGTTTCTTTCCAGTCCACTGACAAGTGGAATGGATAATGTGTCAGAGGAAGCCCATGTAACATCGCCTGTGAGAAGGTCGAAAACAGCAGATATTGAGAAATCAAAAAAGACAAGGAGCAGTTTGCCACGCAAAAGCCATAGTGTATTGGATCTTGATGTTTTGATGTTGGAATACAGAAAAGAAAATTCAGAAAGAAAAATTGATGAAGAGTCAAAAAGTTTCCATTACCATGATAAAAAGGATAGCCATCATTCCAAAACTCTTCAAGAAGGTTATGAAGAACACAGAACACCAAAGTTGACAAAATTTGCTGATCAAGACCTTGGAACATCTTCCCCTTCAGGCAGAAGAAAAGTTACTTCTGATAAGCATAATAAAAAGGCTTTGCATCATAACATCCTTGACCTAGATGCTCTGATGGCTGATTATTCAAAAGAAACATCAAGGCCAATGGATTCTCTCCAAAAGATGTCTGGTTCAAAACCAACCAGTGGCAGGTCTACGAGAACAAAAACTGAAAATACCTTATCACCTCTTTCAGAAGGAGTGAAGACTTCTAGGCGAAATGATCAAAACAAGAAACATCATGATGCCGAATTTAAAAGGGATGTTTATGATGACACATACACTGACTTGAAAAAAAGTCTCACAGAAAAGAAGAAAAGCAGACCTTACTCAGCTTACTGTGAATATGAAGAGGTGGGGAAGAATGTTTCTTCAACTCGCCAGAAGTCAGAGTGTGAAGGAAGCGAAGAAATGGATGGTGTCACCAGCACAATAGCCAATATAATTAGACGGCACAAACATGAGAAAAGGAAAAGCCAACCATCTCCAGCCTCTCCAGGGTACAGTGACTTGCAACAGTCTGATCTGCTTGGAGGTGGGCAAATGACTGATGCTGGCAGGGACAAAGTGAAATTTAGAAAGGATGATCAGTGGGAACCGGTGCCAAGCCGCAAAAAGGACTGGAGTGATGAGGCAAGTTTCGTAACTTGGGCAGCGATGGACAGTTCAAACCAAACGCTGGAAGGTCATTACCTGAGTAGTAAAACCAGCTTCTTGGATGACTTGGACAGCTCAAGGAGGCCTATTTATGGTTCTTCACATGTATCGGAGAAAGAAAAGTACATTGAGATGTCAGTAGACAGCGAGCAGCACGTGAAAGTGGAAAGCAGGACAAAACACCGTGGAGAACACTCTGGCCAGAATTCTCCTCGAATATCAAGAGTCCATCCTAAAGAGCCGCATCATTCTGTTTCGGAGGTTAAAAAGTCAAGACCTATAGAAGTTCACAAGGAGACACAAAAAGCGTTCGATGGGCTTATAATAAACCAGCAAGGTACATCAGCAGACGATAAGCATTATGAAGGAAGAAGGAGCAACTCATCTGACAGAGTTCAACACCGTGGCACAGAGATTTCAAAGCACAGATTGCCGTCAACGGTGGAGGATAAGATGGTAAGTCCATTAGCAAATACACCTGGATTACTAATCAGTCAGGCAAAGTAGGCAGTAAGGTGTTATTATTTTAAATCATTGATTGAAGGTTCAAAGGTTCATTTATTTTCCAAGCATGTGTACCATATACAACTCTGAGATTCATCTTCTCCAGACAGCCACGAAACAAAACCATGGAGGTCATTCAAAGAAAAGCATCAAACAGCTCCCTCCCTTGCATAAAAAAACTAATAAAACTCCCCAAACCAACAACCTTCTGTACAAAAAAAACTAACAAAGAAACCAGAATGTTAACATATTATTAGTGGGAAGACCTTATTAAATTGACCTTGGCTGATTGAATAACTCTTATAAAATTTAGCCATTTACTATAATCACTGTATGTGGTATAAATAAAAACATCTTGAAGGTTGCCAAATCTATACGTTTTGAGTATTTTTACATTGAGAACTAGATTCCCCACAAAAACGTAAACACGAGGAATTCTGCAGATGCTGGAAATTCAAGCCACACATACCAAAGTTGCTGGTGAACGCAGCAGGCCAGGCAGCATCTCTAGGAAGAGGCACAGTCGACGTTTTGGGCTGAGACCCTTCGTCAGGACTAACTGAAGGAAGTTAGTCCTTCAGTTAGTCCTGACGAAGGGTCTCAGCCCAAAACGTCGACTGTGCCTCTCACCAGCAACTTTGATGTATGTGGCTTCCCCACAAAATCCTGGTTTATTTATCTTCCCTGAGGTTTCCAAATTTAGTCAATGCTACAGTTCTGGTGTGAAGTTCTCCAACGTATGAAGAATCCCAGTCAGGATCTTCATTCCAATGTGGTGTTTCTGCACAAGAGCCTGAATCGAAAGACACTGAGCGTGGGCTGTTTGTAGACTTTTTTCCCCTGCCCCTCCTCTCCTTCTCCTACATCCTTCTCATTCTTCCATTTCTCCCTCACTTCACCTCTCCCCCACTACCTGCTTCTCCCTCCCTTCCTCCTCCTTTTCCCCTTTATGTTCTTCCTTCTCTTCCTCGTCATAGTCACACCCCTCGGTCCATCTTATCCGTACTGACCGTGTTGTTCAGCAAACCATCTGCCCATAGTCCTCTGAACCTCTCCTATCCATATATTTATCTAGATCAGGGGTTCCCAGCCTTTTTTATGCTAAGGAGCCTTACCATTAACCGAGAGGTCCGTGGACGCCAGGTTGGGAACCGCTGATCAAGATCATTTTTAACTGTTGCTAATGTGCCTGTCTCAATCAGTAGCTCTGGCAGTGCATTACTAAAAAACTCCATAGATTGCATTAAGAAGCCACCCCTGATGTCCCTTTCAAATCTCTTACCTATGATCTTAAGCCATCTCTGGGAAGACTATGTACCTTCCTCTTGGGTGGGGGTGGAGATAGGTCTCTACCAAAGGAGATGTAAGGTTCTCCTTCCCTCCGCTAGCCTGCAGGTCACTCCTGGGCAAGGTGTAGCTGCTGCTTAGACCCCCCGATCAGGGTCACATGAAGCCATGGGAGGAGGTGGTGGATGATCGTGTGAGCAACTGGTGCACATCACAAGTCCTGGTTATGTGACCACTGACGTCAGGCAGACAATCTCTGAAGAGTATTGATCATGGCTGGGGTCATTCGTCTTGTAAAGACACTGCCCAGAAGAAGACAATGACAAACTACTTCTGTAGAAAATTTTGCCAAGAACAATCATGATCATGAGACCGTGATCACCCACGTCATACAACACGGCACATAATGATGATAATGACCTTCACCTACCTGTGGACCTCACGGTATTTTATACTTCTCTCGGGTCACCCCTCAATCTGCTACGTTCCAAGGAACAAAATCTTAGTCCATGCAACCTCTCCTTGTAGGTCAGGATCCCAAATCCAAACAACTTCTGGGTAAATCGTCTCTGCACCCTTTCTAATTTAATAACATCTTTCCTGTAGCAGGGTGACCAAACCTATACATAGCACTCGAAGTGTAGCTTCCTATCGCATTGCAAAGTAACTCTCTTTAATTTTCCTTTCTCATCACTATCTACCAAGTTGGTTCAATTACGGTTTTGCTCTGATTTTGTGAGATCTCCATGCTGGTTTCAGCCAAGACCCTTCTTCAGGACTGAGGAGAAAGCGGGAAGATGCCAGAATAAAACCGTGGGGCGGAGGATAACTGGAAGGTGATAGCCATGTGGGTGGGAAAGGTCAAGGGTTGGGGAGGAGGGAATCTGATAGGAGAGGAGAATGGGAAGGAGGAGGGGATGTGGGGGAGGTGATAGGCAGGTAAGAAGAGGTAAGAGGCCGGAATGGGGAACAGATGGTGGGGGGGAGGGTGGAAATAACATGCATCATTGCCAAGTCATTCAGAAATCTGTTTGCCACAGAGTTGTAATGAAGTCCATTTGGGTGTTTCTGTGAATGCATTGTAGACATACAAGTGTGTCTGCTGGTGCCCGATTAAGAGGGTTGGTTTGCTTACAACCAAATTCAGATTCAGGTTAAGATCCATTTATTTAGCACATGTGCGTTGAAACGTACAGTGAAACGCGTCGTTCGCATTAATAACAAACATTAATAACCCAGTGATGTGATGAGGGCGGCCTGCAATTGTCGCCTCATGGTCTGGAACCTAGATAGCGTGCCCAACCTGCTCTGCAGAACACAACAAGCAACAACAGCAAAAGAAGTCCCCGTTCCTCTCAAATGCACGTACGTCATTCTCCAACCCCAGGTCAGACCATCTTCGGCCACTGTCATCTCCTGCATTGCCAGAGGCTAGAGGGATATCTTTTATTCATACATAGCAGTCTATCTTGAATTCTGTGTCTTCCCAGCGACAAAGATTTGGATGGACTAATTTGTTTAATCACTACAATTGCTCAGTTTTGAATATCACTGCATTGCCGGAGAGTTTGTTATGTTTGTTCTTAATAGGTACAAACAGCGTGGTAAAACAGTTTTTCACTGTTAGTGGCTTGCAGCTCGACACAAGTGTGTGCAACCAGCTTACCAACTTCTCTTCTAGTTCTGGGTGAACCACCCGTATTGCCCACTGGGAAATGAAGTTCTTTGTTATGTCCATACACTATGTCCCACGCCCCTGGGTTTAACTTCGTAAATGGGGACAAGTCTTCTGCCAAGATGAGGCCACCCTCAAGGTGGAGGAGCAACACCTTATATTCCATCTGGGTAGCCTCCATCCTGATAGCATGAATATCCTCCTTCCCCTCCCCCCCCACCTTTTTATTCTGGCTTTTACCCCACTTCTATTCCAGTCTGATCCTTCTATTCCAGTCTTGGCCTGAACCATCAGCTATCTACTCTTTTCTATAGATGCTGCCTGACCTGCTGAGTTCCTCCAGCATTTTGTGTGTGTTGCTGGGGAGGAGTAATTACTGAGAACGAAAGTAATGTTGCATTAGTGGCACCTGCATTTCTCTTAACTATTTGCATTGAACAATATGCGATGTGCGTACTGTTAACACAGAGTTTAAATGTCATTTTCTGATACCACTTACCTGGCTTTGTGTGCGATAGGATTCCCAGCCTGTACAAAAGGAACCAAGTGTGGATTTCCGAAAGACCACGAGGCGGTCAATTGGGGATATGCTTCACCTGGCTGTAAAGGGCAAGAAACAAAATGAAGAGAAGACCCACTCTGGACGCGAACTACAGTGGGGCAAATGTCCAGTCCACAAAGCAGTAAGAGCTAGCTTTCACAATGAAGTGTGATACTGGTGTCTGCGTGATGGAAGTGGGTTGTTGTGTGGGTGCTGCTGAGGATCAGGCAGACAGGTAGTGGGTGTCACTGTGGACAGGCGATCTGTCAGTGCAGCTGTCGTTATGCATGCAGTTGGTGCGGCTGTTGACGTCAGGCGGTCGGTGCGGCTGTTGACGTCAGGCGGTTGGTGCGGCTGTTGAGATCAGGTGATCAGTGCGGCCGTGGATGGCAGGCAGTTGGTGCAGCCATTGATATGCAAGCCAGTTTATGGTGTAAGTTCCATCCTGGCCAGGAGCTGGCTTCATGGGCGATATGTACTCTCTTCTATGTGATTGAGCTGATAAGTTTTGGTGCCTGCTGTGGGCAAACCCACCATGAAAGGTGTTACCACTAAACCCTGGGTAGTTCATTTCTGACTTGCAACAGGTATCAATAATGGCTTAGTGCTGTGTAACCGACTGTAGTACTAAGCGGAATCATCGTGGAAATCTTTCTGTGCAGATGTTGGTTTGGGACAGAATTGTGATTGACATGGATGTGTCTCTGCTGGTGTATTCTGCCAACATTATTACTTCCGTCATGGTCCTGACCGGACAGTGGCAGACGGAAGTTTCAGTGCTCCAGTTCCCTGGAGTATGGCTATCTGTCACTATCCCTTTAAGACTCAAACTGCCAATTGTTGCCTGCCACATTCCTTCATGGAAAGTCTGCACTTAAAGGCCTCATGCTCAGCACTCTGTGCTCGTGGCTGTAATGCACCATTAAGCTGGATGCCAACCGCCGTAAAACAAGATACAGACAGACACTCTGTGCTCAATTGTAGGAGTTCCATTTCTAGTACTTTTGTTTGTGATTTTGCCTTTGGATTTTGTTCGTATTGTCTTGTTTATTTTGAGTCTGAGTTAATTCTTAACAGCCGAATGAGATACCAAGTATCGACAAATATCAGCACAACTGCACAGTTTGAGAGCTAGAAAGAAATTCATGTCCTTAGGAGAGGAGAGTAAATGAGATATAGGATTGTCGTCAAGCAGGCAAGATGTTTAAGACTGACTTAACAGGTGAAACTAGAGAGTTAAAAAGTTATTTTGATACCGGTTCCCACCAAAGTGGATGGAGACTGCAATTATTCCCATTTGTGTGAAGTCCCTAAAACAAAAAGTTCAAACTTTGAGGACTTTGGTCTGAAATAAATGAAGTGGGACTTGATGCTGACCTGAGTATTTTGTCAGAGTTGTTGCTGGTGCAAATAATGTATTCAGAGTTGTTATCAAAGTTACATATATGTCATCATATACATCCCTACAATTCATTTTCTTGTGGGCATGCTCAATAAATCTATTGGTTAATAACCATAACAGAATCAATGAAAGACTGCCCAACTTGGGCGTTCAACCAGTGTGCAGAAGAAGACATACTGCGCAAATACAAAAAGAAAGAAATAATAATAATAAATAATAAGCAATAAATATCAAAAACATGAGATGAGTCCTTGGAAGTGAATCCATAGGTTCTGGGGACATTTCAATGATGGGGCAAGTGAAGTTAACCCTTTTGGTTCAAGAGCCTGATGATTGAGGGGTAGTAACTGTTCCTAAACCTGGTGGTGTGAGTCCTGAGGCTCCTGTACCACCTTCCTGATGGTAGCAGTGAGAAGAGAACGTGTCCTGGGTGGTGGAAGTCGCTGATGACGGATGCTGCTTTCCTGCACCAGTGTTATGTGGTGATGTGCTCAATGGTGGGGAGGGCTTTACCTGTGATGGACTGGACAATATCCACTACTTCTGTAGGATTTTCCATGCAAGGCCATTGTTGATTCCATACCAGGCTGTGATGTATTGCCATCCATTTGCTAATGGAGGAGAGATGAAAACTGGATACTGGTTTGATATGGGTGGGAAACTTTGTCTTTTTTAAGATTATTGAGTGAGCAAAATAGAGACAAGACTACAATCAAACTAGCCATGATCTTACTGAATGAGGGAGTGGACTGTGCATTGGGCAGCCTATTCTTGCTCCTAATTAGTATGTTCATAACCAGTTTGGGGGTTTTGGGCTTGGTAATTTGGGAGTTGGATGTTGGGGTGGAGATACGTCTCTACCAAAGCAGGTGTCTGGTGCTACTACCCTCCGCTAGCCTGCAGGTCACCCTTGGGCGAGGTGTAGCACCTGCTTAGCCCCTCCCGCTGATTAGGGTCAGGTGAAACCACGGGGGCAGGTGGTGGATGGTCGTATGAGCAGTTGGTGCATATTACAAGCCCCAGTTTCGTGACCACTGGCACCAGGCAATGGCAAACCACTTCTGTAGAAAAATTTGCCAAGAACAATCACGGTCATGAGACCATGATCACCTATATCATATGATGAGGCATATAACGAACGAACAAGTTTGGGGAAAAGGATCTAGTGCTTTCCAGGGACAGATGATGGAGGTATAAATACCCCCGGACTAGACATGCCTAGGCATCATCCCTGATGAAGATGGCGGAGTTTCTCAGCAAAACATTGGTTAAAATCAATACCTGTACCCTGTTGGAAGCCCGAGAAAAGTTTATTCAAACAAGTTTGGGAGTTATTCAGGACATCGAGGTATCTATGATCTAGATTTTGAGATCTGCCCGTCATAGATAGGGATAAATGTACTCCGTAATTCCAACATTCTGCTGTATCCAGAAAATGACCTGATAAAATGCATCAGATAATGCTTTCACCTCCTTCTAAATCAGCTGTACTTGATTTCAAAGCATGCTTATTTTTCTTTCCTCCTCCTCTCACTATGCAGAAGACTTTAACTTGTGCTTGTTTCTGTAACCCTGCTCCAATATGAAAAAGATATGCTTGTAGGTGGAGAATTGAACCAGCTTCTGATTGCTGTTTTCTACATGCTGTAGTACATATTTCTACCAGCAGATGGCAGGATGAACTGAAAAGGCAATCCAGCTGGGGCAGTTTTCAACTCGCTGGTAGAAAGGATTCAGCTTCAGTTTAATGTGCATAGTTAAGTTTAGCCAAAACAGTTATTGTTCCTGGACATGAGATAAATAGTTATCCACTTACTTCAATCCTTCCATAGACACAGTCCTTCCTATCCTTTTCCTTTTGTTTTCTCTGGCAGTTCTCTGGGATCAAGGACTTGTTTCCACCCCAGTTCTGTGGGACCTCTGGTGTCCGATGTGGAACCCTGGCCAGGGTGGTTTACGAGGTGCTTTGATGTCAAGAGCATGGGGATAGCTAGTCAGCTGGTGTACTCTTTGTATGATTTTCTCTGGCCATTTGAATTTCTCAACACCATCCTGAGTGCTGGTCCATTTTAATTGGTCATGTCAAGAATTCCATCACTTAGTGGAAATGTTCTGGGACTTTTGAGCACATCCTTGAAATGTATCCTCTGCCCTATAGCTATCTTCACTGACTGCTCCATAGCCACAACCCTGCGTCCTCTAACTGTTATCGTGGAGTCTCATTATCCTACAAACAATGGCTATGTCTTCAGATCTGAGCTCTGAAGTTCTCTCCATAAAACTCCTATCTTTCCAACTCTCTCTCCTTGGGGATAATTTATATACCTATTTAGAGATTCAGCATAGTAACAGGCCCTTCTCCCCCATCTAGCGATGCCCAGTACATCCGGGTGACCTATTAACCTGCATGTCTTTGGACTGTGGGAGGAAACCAGAGCACCTGGAGGAAACCCACACGGTCACAGGGAGAACGTAAAAACCCCTTACAGACAGTAGCAGAATTGAACGTGGTCACTGATGCTTTAATAATGTTATGCTAACAGCAGTGCTACTGTACCACCCCAATATAATCAATCTCTGACCGAGGTTGTGGGCCAAGAGCTGGGAAGTGGGATTAGTTAGTGTAGCTGCCGTGGAGTCAATCACCTCAATTGTCTCCTGTTAATAAAGCTCTGTCTCTGAATGAGTCTTTCCTTAGTATGGTTGAGTTTTGGTCCAATTAAAACCCAACGGGGACATTTTCTAATGTTAAATGCGCCATCTGCCAAACTGCAAGTAATTGTCATGACGTTTGTCAGCAAAGTAGCACTTGCTGTCTATCAGAACGTTAGCCAGACATTCACATTTCCTGGTTTGTCAGATAGACTAGAATGTATCGTGCAGTTGTCTGGCAATTGAAAGTCATTGAGTCATAGGAAACTATAGTACAGAAACAGGCCCCTCAACCCCTCTAGTCTGTGCTGGACCATCTAAACTGCCTAGTCCCATCGACCTGCACCCTGACCATAGCCCTCCATACCCCTCTACCCCTCCCGTCCATGTACCTATCCAAACTTCTCTCGAACGTTGAAATCAAAATGGCATCCACCACTTTCACTGGCGGCTTGTTCCACACTCACACCACCCTTTGAGTGAAGGAGATTCCCCCCCATGTTCCATCATGTCCTGATGTTTTTTTTCCCTTTTGATATCATTCTCTTGCCTTTAACTCCACACTTTAACTGGTCATCTTTATCTTGGTGATCCAGTGTCTTTCTGAGGTGATTTCAGTATTATTGAGATTCTAAATGTAACCAGTGTGAGCACAGAGTGCATCCTTAAGCAAGAGTGAACCAACCAGATACAGTATTCTCCTTTTTTTGTGAATCCGGGGCACTGATAATAACTTCCTTGATCTCGTTTGAAAAGCATCATGGGATCTTTTGTGTCTACAAGACTCTGAAAGGAGGCTGGGGTCTGATGGTATTGTCGCTGTTCTTTTTTTGTGGGGGAGGGTGTTGGGGGTCTGACATTATTGGCCCTGGAGTTGGGGGTTTGGGATATTTGATCATCTTGCTGCTGTTTTCCGGGTGGGCGGTATGCTTGTTTTTGTGTGAGGGAAGGGATGGGTGTTTTGGGGTTAGTGACTTCTTGTTTCTTCTACTTTTTCATGTGGTGGAGGGGTGTTGATGCCTTTTCTTTCAACAAATGGCATGGTTTTTCAGTATTTCATGGCTATCTGGAGAAGATAAATATCAGAGTTGTATTCCACAAGCATACTTTTGGCAATAATATGAACCTTCGAACCTTTAAGCCTTCAATGGGATGCAAGATATACAAGTGATTCTGCAGATGCTGGAAAGCTTGAGCAACAGACACAAAATGCTGGAGGAACTCAGCAGGTCAGGCAGCATCTGTGGAAGGAAATGAATGGTTTCTGGCCAAGATCGTTCATCAGGATAAAGATACACCCTGATGGAACCCTCGGCTTGAAACTTTGACGCTAAATGCTGAGTTCCTCCAGCAGTCTGCATGTGTGTTGCTTGAGTAAGTGGAACGTTAGTTTCCTGTATGGCCTGGTCAATGTTTATTCCTCAACCAAGAGGACTAAAACAGATGATGTGGCCATTGTCGCATTGATGTGTGTGGGAAATTGCTGACATGATCCAGTTATAAGTGGCTGCATTTCAAAAGTGTCAGCAACACACATCAAAGTTGCTGGTGAACGCAGCAGGCCGGGCAGCATCTGTAGGAAGAGGTGCAGTCGACGTTTCAGGCCGAGACCCTTCGTCACCAGGAGTCCTGACGAAGGGTCTCAGCCTGAAACATTGACTGCACCTCTTCCTACAGATGCTGCCTGGCCTGCTGCGTTCACCAGCAACTTTGATGTGTGTTGCTTGAATTTCCAGCATCTGCAGAATTCCTGTTGTTTTCAAAAGTGTCATATTGCTTTCTAGTGTTTGAATACTGAGGTTTGGAATTCGTGGAAAAAAATTCCCCTCCCTGCTTCCCCTCCCCTTGATCTTTCCCCTTACTGGTTTTTCACCTGGCACCTACTAGCCTTCTCCTTCCCACCCTCCCCCTACCTTCTTTATAGGGCCCCTGCCCCCTCCCTCTTCAGTCCTGACGAAGGGTCTCGGCCCAAAACGTTGACTGATCGTTTCCACGGATGCTGCCTGACCTGCTGAGTTCCTCTAGCGTGTTGTGTGTGTTGCTTTGACCCCAGCATCTGCAGATTATTTTGTGAAAACTATAAACTATGGGTGTACAGAGTTTCATCTGTTACAATTGACATGATGTACAGAAATTTGACTGCACAGATTCTCCCATATATTTTAATAACATTTATTAAGTTAGTGATAATAATAACAAAATGTTTTGTGATGCTGGTTAATGACTGAATACAGTATATATCAACATCAGTTTAATTGTGGGTAGAGTTAGGGTGATTGTTCATTGAAATGAAAAACTATACTAAGGATACAAACACTGATACAAAACCGGATGCTTCTGCCTTGGGAGAAATAAGCTATGGGCAGTTCTCAGAAATGACTCCAGCATAACCTGAGGACTGACTGCATGCAAAAAAAAGAGGAACTAATAAATCTAATGGGAAATTCAGGAGAGATTACTTTGCCAGGAGAGTAGATTGAATGTCCACGAGGAATAATGGAGGAAGGTGATACAGATCCATTTAAGAAAAAGTGAGATCAATGCAAGGAGAAACAACCTGGTGGAGGTTTGCAAGGGAGGGAGGTCCCGTGGAAGCAGCAGATGGAACTGGTCCAATTCTGTAAATTTTGCAAAATTCTGTGAGCCCTGAAGCTCCTGTGACTTTCTTCCTGATGGCAGCAGTGAGAAGGGTACCAAGTATGGCCTAAGCAACACTGCTCTGTACTTTCCATCCATACTTGCCTGTTCCTTTCCTCTAATGAGTGTGAGGATTGGTGGACTGGTTCAGACATGCTTTCATTGTCTCCTCGGAAACATGGCGGAGTGCTGGTCACCCCTGCGTTATGGCCATTCAGGTCATTTGCCCTTGCAGGATCCATAAATCGTGACCCTTAAATTTGAGATATGGAATAAAATTTGCTTTAATTGAATTTACCTGAAAAAGAAGTAACTAATTAAACATAAAGCATTCTTTTAAAACTTATGTTTCTTGACATGGATGATGTTATGGAAGATTGCAGTATCGACCATCTTCCAAGAAAGCGTCATACATCCCACCTTCTGCCCCATAAAGGTAGGGGTTGCCAGTAGTCCGGTGGAGATTTCCTGGCTGGAATTTCTCTTCTGCACCCCCCCACTCCTTCATCCCACCAGTCTCCAACCAACCCTCCATTCTCTGGAGGAGGAATGGTCATCACAGACAACAGAGAGTAACTTGGAGACACCACGCTTACAGTGTGAAAAAGGAAATGTGCAATTTTGAACGTGTCTAATGGCATGTGTGTGCACTAGGAGCAGCTTAAAGTTTTGTGTTAGATTTCACTCAGTATTTAAGCAGATAAAGAGGGTGGGAAAATGGGGTGAGGAAAGGTCGAGATGGCTGATCTTTGTCAGGTTGGAAGACTAAAATAGTTCATGGTAAAAGGAAGTGGTGAAGGGACAGGAAATATAAACTGCACTGGAGTATCGTGTAAATAGCAATGGCCAAGTTATCACTAACAAATACAATCCGAAGCAATGATTGCGAGCAAAACTGAACCAGCAGTTTCAAGAACAGCTACTTCCCTTCAACTGTTCCGTTTTTGAGCCACTTTGATTACATTGCACTAAAACGAACTTTTTTTGTTCTAATTGTGTTATTTCTTGTAAATATTGTGCAATATTTATGTTTAATATAGCAAAAATTAGTTGGAAGTTTTTTGGAAGCTTTTAAAAACCAACATTAGGCAAATGAAACAAGTACAAGGAGAAAAAAAGATGAATCGTGAAAGTAAACTAGCCAGTAATATCAAGGAGGATACCAGAAGTTTTTTCAGATGTTTAAAGAGTAAAAGAAAGGTGAGAGTGGATATTGGACGAATGGAAAATGACTCTGGAGAGGTACTAATGGGGACAAAGAAATGCTGGATGAACTTAAGTATTTTGTGTCAGTCTTCACTGTGGAGGACATTACCAGAAATTTGAGTATCGGGGGCAGAAGTGAGTGTCATTGCTCTTCCTAAGGAAAAGGTGCTTTGGAAGATGAAAGGTCTGAATGTAGATAGGTCACCTGTACCAGATGGACTACTCCCCAATGTTCTGAAAGAGGTAGCTGAAGAGATTGTTGGAGGCATTAGTAATAATCTTCCAAGAATCACTAGATTCTGGAATGGTTTTGGAAGACTGGAAAATTGCAAATGTCATTCAGCTCTTTAAGAAAGCAGGGAGGCAGAAGAAAGGAAACTATAGGCCAATTAGCCTGACTTCAGGTTGGGAAGATGTTGAGTCGATTGGGGTTTCGGGGTACTTGGAGGTGTATGATGAAGTAGGCAAAAGGCAGTATGGTTTCCTTCAAGGGAAATCTTGCCTGACAAATCTGTTGGAATTCCTTAAAGTAAAAACAGGCAGGATAGACAAAGGAGAATCAGTGGATGCGGTTTACTTGGATTTTCAGAAGGCCTTTGAGGCTGCTTAACAAGGTAAGGACCCATGGATTACAGAAAAAATACTAACAGAGATGGAAGATCGGCTGATTGGCAGCAAGCAAAGAATGAGAATAAAGAGGGCCTATTCTGGTTGGCTGCCAGTGACAAATGGTGTTCCGCTGGGCTTGGTATTGGGACCACTTCTTTTCTCATTCTGTGTCAAATATTTGGATGACAGATTTGATGGCTTTGGGCCAAGTTTGCAGAGGATACAAAGGTGGTTGGAGAGAGGGGCAGGGAGTGTTGAAGAAGCAGGGAGTCTGCAGAAGGACTTGGACAGATTGAGAGAATGGACAAACAAGTGGCAGATGGAATATAGTGTAAGGAAGTGTATGGTCATGCACTTTGGTAGAAGGAATAAAGGCATACACTTTTCTAAACGGGGAGAAAATTCAAAGACCAGGGTTGCAAAAGGACTTGGGTATCCCCTTGCAGAATTCCCTGGAGTGAATCCAGGTTGAGACAGAAGGAGTGAAGGAAAATGCAATGCTAGCATTCATTTCAAAAGGACCTGAATATAAGATGCTGAGGCTTTTTAAGGCATTGGTCAGATCGCATTTATTGCATTGTGAACAGTTTTGGGCCCCTTATTGAAAGAAGGATGTGCTGGCATTGGAGAGGGTCCAGGGGAGCCTTACAAGAATTATTCTGGGAATGAAAGGATTAATGCATGTGGAGCATTTGATGGACTCGCTGGAACTTAGAAGAATGAAGGAGGATCTCATAGAAACATATCAAATTTTGTAAGGCCTCGACAGCGTGGATGTGGAGAGAATGTTTCCTGTGGTGCGTGAGTCTAGGGCACAGCCTGGGAATTAAAGGGACTTCCCTTTAGAACAGAGATGAGAAAGAATTTCTTTAGCCAGAGGGTGGTGAATTTGTGGAATTCATTGCTACAGATGTCTGTGGAGGCCAAGCTATTGAGTATATTTAAAGCAGAGGTTGATAGGTTCTTGTGTGGTGCATGGCCAAGTGGTTAGGGTGTTGGACTAGCGATCTGAAGGTCGTGGGTTTGACCCTTAGCCAAGGCAGTGTGTGTGTCCTTGAGCAAAGCACCTAACCACACAATGCTCCAGTCTACCCAGCTGAGAATGGGTACCGGCAAAAATGCTGGCGTCCTATCCAGGTGAGAGTCTCGTACTCTTTAGTTGCTTCACGCCATGGAAACCGGCATAAGCACCAGCCTGATGGGCCACAAGGCTCATGGCAGACTTTAATTGAGAGGTTCTTGGCTTATCAGGGTGTCAAAGGTTACGAGGAGAGGACAGGAGAATGGGGTTGAGAGGGATAATAAATCAGCCATGATGGAATAGCATAGCAGACTTGATGGACCGAGTGGCCTAATTCTGCTCCTACGGCTTGTAATCTTAAGGTCTTTGTTTTTCTTGGGACTTTATGCCTGTGATGCTGCTGCAAGTTCAGCTTTTCATTGCATCTGTGTAGTGTACTTGTGCATGTGACAATAAACTCGGCTTTGAATTTGTTGAATTCAGTGGAGACACAAGACTACAGCTGCTGGATTCCGGAGCATCGAACAGTCTGCTGGAGGAACAGTATCTGGGGAGAGGAATTGCTAATATTTCGGGATGAAGGGGGTCCCTGCGTCAGATCTTATCTCCGACGCACGGTTTAAAACATTGATAATTCCTCTCTCCCTCCACTGATGATGCTAGACCTGCTGAATTCAGGGGCATCAGGGGCCGCTCAACAGTTGATATCAGTGGGCTGGGGGGGAGTCTGGACTATACACATGCTTATTCTGCATCATTATATTTTACTGATATTCTTTATGGGCTGTTGTCTTGTATGTGCAGTGTCATGGGGCAGGATGGGGGTGCGTCTCTTATTCCGTGATTGTGATATTGTGATCTTGTGTGTGCTGTGTTGTGCGACTGTTGGCAATGTGTTTTTGCGCCCCTCGACCCTGCAGTAATGCTGTCTCGGTTGGTTGTGTTCATGTATGGCTGAAGGACATTTACCCTTGAGTTGAATGCAGAAGACTCCGAAGTGTGTAACAGGGAACTTGAGGTGCTGTTTCTCAGCTTTGTTTTAGGTGTCTCAAGCTGCCATGCCTGAGGAGAGTAAAAACACAGAACAACTTCAGAAATGTGCCAGGGTACTTGCCGGGAACATTAACAAAACAATACTGATCCCTACAGAAATAAAATAGGGCAAATGATCAAAATCTTGGTGAAGAGGTCAGTTTCTAGATGCATCTGGAAGGAAGATGTTGAACCAAAGGTTAAGCAGGAAATTACAGAGCTTAGAGACTTGGCTGAAAAAGTTTTTTTTAACTAATATAACTTGCAACAGCAGGGAGGGAGGGAGAGAGAGAGAGAGAGAGAAGAACGCTCAGTGCATTGAGATAAACCCTGTGACACCTCAGGCCTTTCAAAGGAGGCCAAGAATTCACGGACTCTCAATGATTTTAGCAACACACATCAAAGTTGCTGGTGAACGCAGAGGCTCCATCACAGCACAGCCTGTGTTAATGAAAAGTTCATTGACCTGTTACGTTGCCAGTGTTTCCAATTTGAATTACAAGTTGGTGGATTCTGTCATGAATTAGAGAAACTCGCTTTGCTTTCAGTGAAAAGTCTCTCTTCTGCTGGAATTTACTTAATTGTGATTCCAACTTGCAGTTCAAAGTCGTTTTTTTATGCCGAGCACCATGATTGATGCTGAACATTTCAGAAAGGCCTTTTTGTTTCATTGACGTGTATTGTAAAATATGTAAAGATTGAAATGACATCCTTGAGCAAGTATTCAAAATATTCATGATGTTTTCTTTCCCGTTTTGAACTTTTAGCTTATTTTTATTTTTTGAGATACAGCAGGCCCTTCTGTCCCTTTTGAGCCTCACTACCGAGGAATCCCCTGATTTAACCCTAGCCCAACCATGGGACAATTTACAATAACCAATAAACCTACCAACTGGTACACCTTTGGCCTGTGGGAGGAAACCCACGCAGTCACGGGGAGAGCATATAAACTCCTTACAGGCAGCGGTGGGAATTGAACCCCAGTTGCCTGTGCTGTAAAGCGTTGTGTTAACCAGTACGTTATCATGAATTATGGACAAGGAAAGGAGAGTGGTCATGGTCATTTATGGAGTCTGGCACATACACAAAATGAGTCTGAAGTCCTGAGTCTCTGAAGAGGAAAGAGGGAAGATTTACTGGTATTAACTCTCCATTGGAAATGGCGAAAGGATTATTCCTAAGAAACATGAACTATTCTGTTCTCTCTAAAGGCCGACTGACTGAAAGTAGTTTGTGCTTTTGTTCCAGCATGTACTTTTTTGTGTCTATTCAGGACAGTGAAATTGAGCATTTGTTATATTAGCTAGCCATGAACGATCAAAGTGTGTGATTTAAGCAGAAATGGAAGGAAAATAAAATGAAGATATAATAGTATCCTCTTGATACTTTCACCATGAATGTCTTAGTTTTAGAAAATGCAGTAAAGTGTAAAAATGTTGGTGCTTCTTGTTTGTACATAAGTCACTGAGGCATTTTCAGTTGCATTGTCATCCCATTGAGCTCAGAGCTGTGACTGTGACATCACAAAGACAGATAAATTACATCAGCTCATACTAATAATTCATTGCAACCATCTCCATTCACGGGGGCACCTTAAGGTATCACCACAAATATGCACTGAAAATCTGGGCTTGTACTTTCTGAAGCACAGAACCTTGCATGGAAATCAGCAAATCGGCCTGAGGTATGAGTAGAGTACTAATTTCCTGAATTGTAATCCTCCACTGAATAAACTGATAGATTGTTCCTTTAATTATTTGTAACATACTTTGAAAGGAGAATTGCTTCCCCTTCCCCTCCCCCCACCCACCTCTTTATATTGGCTTCTTCCCCCTTCCTTTTCAGTCTTGATGAACGGCCTTAGCCCAAAATGTTGACGAGTCTGTTCATTTTCATAGATGCTGCCTGATCTGCAGAGTTCCTCCAGCATTTTGTGTGTTGCTCTGGATTTCCAGCATCTGCAGAATTTCTCATGTGTGTTTCAGTTCACCTGCATCCATCTCACTCCAGATGGGTTATGTTTCCAGCTCTCCTCAATGAAGCTTCAGACATCTGTGTTGAGGAATGAATTATTGCTCAAATTAGGCAATCAATCTATGGTTTTGTAACCTCCTGTTGAGCCCTGCATCAACTGGGTTTTAAGGTTCACATAGGAAGTAGAGTTGAAACCAGTCCATCCTGTCACATGGAACCAAGTTAGTCACTTGATGAAACGTTACAGTTCTGCTGGTCAAGTTAATTATTGTAACCTCACAACACGCTGGAGGAACTCAGCAGGTTGGGCAGCATCCGTGGAAAAGATCGGTTGACATTTTGGGCCGAAACCCATAATGTACTCTTTTCCTAGATGCTACCTGGCCTGCTAAGTTCCTCCAGCATCTTGTGTGTGTTGCTCAGATCTCCAGCATCTGCAGATTTTCTCTCATTTGTGATTGAATGAGTCCTTTCTCAACTTTCCATTAACTAGCTTTGCCTAATGCTCTGTCACCTATATCCTCATTCAATCACACTTTTGCCTACCAACCTCCTGGTTCAGTGTTAACAGTCCCATCTTTGGTTTCAGAAGCCTTCCCTGACCATATCTCGTTTAATTTCTATAGCATTCTCCAGTCCTGTGGCTATACTGAGATTTCTGAGTCTCTCCAAATATAGATATAGAGGCAGTCCGGATGAACGGTGTTTATCCCCTCTGTAGATGTTCCCTGACTTGCTGACATTGTGGGTGTGTGTTTTTCAAGATTTACAGCATCAGCAGAATCTCTTGAGTCCAGGATTATCTATGCCCTGAACCCCTGGGTACAAGAATACACTTCTTGTTATCGTTGTTGTTCCTTTCTGCGCCTTGTGACACATCTTTAGCATTTTTTTGTCTGTTTTATACGAGGCTGAGTTGCTGGCCCTCAACCCAGCACAGATGGAAAGTGTGGAAGGAGCCAGCCGGATTTGAACCTGGGACCACTTGCCTCGAAGACCAGTGCTGATGCCACTATACCACTAGCCAGCACTTAGTGGCCACTTTATTAAGTACACCTGTACACTTACTCGTTTATGCACGTGTCTGGTTCAAGCTGACAGGAAGTCGACAGTAACTCAAAATAACCCCACGTTACAACAGTGGTGTGCAGAAGATGCTCTCTGTATGCGCAGCACGCCGAGCTTTGAAGTGGATGGGCTATAGCAGCAGAAGGTGGCACGTCGCGTCGCTTTACAGTACAGGCGACCCGGGTTCAATTCCTGCCACTGCCTGTAAGGAGTTTGTCCATTCTCCCCGTGACCATGTAGGTTTCCTCTGGATTACAGGTAGTCGGATTGGTGAAGATCGACCTGTAGGTTAATTGTTCACCATAGATTATCCTGTGGATTAAGCTAGCATTAAATCGGGGATGGGGTCGGATTGCTCGAAGGGCCGATTCCATGCTGTATCTCAATAAAATTTTTTTTAAAAGATAATGAACATACTCTCAGTGGCCACTTCATAGGGTACAGGAGGTATGTAGAAAGGTGGCCATTGAGGGTATAACAAGAAATCCAGCTATTTGATACAGTGTTGTAGCTTCATACTGACTCTGCTGTCAGTGGCCTGAAGTCCGTGTAGTGGCATCAGCGCTGGACTTCGGAGCGCAGGCTCCCGAGTTCGAATCCAACCGGCTCCCTGGCATGCTTTCCATCCATGCTGGGTTGAGCGTCGAACTAGCAACTCGGCCTCGTAAAAATAAGAAAGCCTGCTAAAAAAAACACCATCATGACAGCGTCCCGCTGACTCCACTCGGAGCTAAAGGCTTTCTCCTTCTTCTTCTTCAAGACGAGAAAGTGGACTTTGTCATGATGCATGAGTATCACAGATGCCCAACCTTTCCTGTCCCATCATTTAGAGAAGGAATCTCATGTGACATGGTCCAGTCTCTGTGTCACTCCAGCATTTTGAACATAATTGACTTGGCACAGTCTCAGCTCAGACAATAACAATCAGCCTTGCTGCTGATGACCACAGAACACGTACCTTCTATTTCACAAAGTTGATACCATCAGTGCTCTGCAGGGCTGGAAAATGCTCTGACTCACTTGCCAGATTACCGGAAATGTTTAAGCCTGAAGGTGTTGGAAGTCTGAAGTGAACGGAAAGTACCAGAAGCACTCAGCAGGTCAGGCAGCATCTCTGCACTTGCTGAGTTCTTCCAGTAGTTTATGTTTTTGCTCCAAATTATTGAGTCGGCCTCAGAGCAAAAATACTTGACTATTATTATTTTAAAACGCAAACAACAGGAATTCTGCAGATGCTGGAAATTCAAGCAACACACATCAAAGTTGCTGGTGAACGCAGCAGGTCAGGCAGCATCTCTAGGAAGAGGTGCAGTCGACGACGAAGGGTCTCAGCTTGAAACGTTGACTGTACCTCTTCCTAGAGATGCTGCCTGGCCTGCTGCGTTCACCAGCAACTTTGATGTGTGTTGCGTGACTATTATTATTGTTGATTTTGAGGGAGTGGATTCGACCCAATGCATCATGGATAAAGCCCTCCCAACTGTCGAGCGCATCTACATGAAACGGTGTCGTTGCAAAGCAGCATCCATCATCAGAGATCCCCACCACCCAGATCATGCTCTCTTCTGACTGCTGCCATCAGATAGAAGGTACAAGAGCCTCAGGACTCACACCACCAGGTTCAGGAACAGTTACTTCCCCTCAACCATCAGGCTCTTGAACAAAAGGGGATAACTACATTCACTTGCCCATCTGCTGAGATGTTCCCACAACCAGTGCTCTCACTTTAAGGACTCTTTACCCCATTATCTCATGTTCTTGTTAGTTATTGCTATTTGTTTATATTTGCATTTGCAGAGTTTGTTGTCTTCCACACTCTGGTTGATCTTTCATTGATCCTGTTGCAGTTACTATTCTATAGATTTGCTGAGTATGCCCACAGGAAAATGAATCTCAGGGCTGTATGTGGTGACGTATATGTACTCTGATAATAAAATTTACTTTGAGCCTTGATCTCCCAGGTTTCCTTTAGAAGTTAAACGAGGAATATTGATATAATCCTGATTAACATAAAGATAGCTTGAGCCTTCTGAGAAACACAGAATGAAAAGCTTAGTAAATCAAATTTGCAGTAATAATTATATACGGTTATTCCAAATTTCTTGATCCTTGGATTCGGATGCATTACCTCATGTATTCCCATGAGAGCCATTACATAGTCATCTCTTGCTCTGACTCACTCCATTCCAGAACCTAAGAACCTCAGTATTTTCCCATAGTTGTCAGTTTACCTGATCACTATCATTGTGAAAGCAGAATGGATTTCTGCATAATCGCCTGTGGGTTCACCATCTAGGTTTTTCAAATAAGGCAATATTAACTCGCGCGGGTGCAGTTGTCCATCTGTGTCATCCTTTTTTTTTGTGTGTGTGGGTTGCAGATATTAATGTCCTGAAGTTACAGCGGGGCACCCAATTGTGAACATCAGGGCCTTGAATCTTAAGCACGTAACTGAGGACTCCTTTACTGTTCGTTATGAAGTTAGGAGCTTTGCTGGCAAAGAAACTGCAGAGGGGAAAGTACATTATACAAGAGGACCACAAACTTGGTGTGGGGTTTGGAGGCTTGCGTGTCTCAATGACCTGGAGAGCTATGTTGGCTAAGGTCAGGGCTTTGCACTTTGGCTCTTGGTAGGGTCACCCATGGCAAACAGGTCAAAGGATAGAGGAGAGACTAAGCGTGGTTCACCGGTCCTCCAGGTTCAGGGTTCATCTCAGGGTTAACGACCCTGACAGGTGAAAAGAAAATTGTTACAGAAACAGCAATGAAGAATCCTTCTATGCAGATAGAGATGGAGGACCCTCATTGCTGCCCTACTGGCGAGCCAGCGTATCAGGCAGTAAGACCTCCCCAGCTTGCCAACACCTAACATGTCCATCCTGTATTTTGGGCACTTGGGAGACCTATCGCGTGGATTTGTCGAATGCTACAGAGCTGCGACATCTTCTGACCGGGAAGTCAGTGTGCAGCTGCATTTCTAACTGTGAACTCTTCAGGTTATGAGCACTTCACAGGAATGGAGCCCGACCAAATCCTGGGGACAACCTGTAAGTCACTAGCCGAGCAGGTGAACAAGAGATCGATTAAGATTAGTTTTATTGTTACAGGTCTGTCTATAGTTACAGTGAAATGCATCGTTTCTGTCAGTGGCTCACAACTTATTAGCTCTGTCCCGTGGGTCTTTGGAATGTGGGAGGAAACCACGCAATTATGGGAGAACGTACAAACTCCTTACAGCCAGCGGCAGGAATTAGACCCCGATTTTCCGATTGTCAGCGCTGTAAAGCATTAACATTAGCTGCTATGCTGCCATGTCACCTTCATTCTCTCATTCCTCTGTTTTTGGTGCCTAAGAGAATAATGTTCATAGCAACCAGCCTAGGTCTAATTGTACTCCCCCAGGAGACTCACCTGCTTCTTGCTCTCCTGGACTAAATCCAGCCTGAAGTCACCAAATAGATTATGAAGACACGTAGTCCTCTTTTATTGTCATTTAGTAAAGCATGCATTAAGAAATGATACATTATTTCCTCCGGTATGATATCACAAAACACAGGACAGACCAAGACTGAAAAAACTGATAAAACCAGTATATGATTATATATACTGGTATATGAACTATATGATTATAACATATAGCTACAAACAGTGCAACAATACCATAACTTGATGAAGAAGTCCATGAGCACAGTAAAGTTCAAAGTTTCTCAAATGTCCCACATCTCACGCAGACGGGAGAAGGAAGAAAAACTCTCCCTGCCCGGCCGACCACAATCCGACTCTGAGTCATCCGAAAACCGAGCTCTGATCAGCTCTCCGACGCCGAGTACTGAGCGCCATCTCTGTCCGAGCAATTCGACCTCCTTCTCGGTCACCAAAAGCAGGCAAGGCCAGGGGTTTTGAGGCCTACCCTCCGAAAGATTCCCGACCACACAGTAACGACAGCAGCGAACGGGCGTTTCAGAAATTTCTCCAGATGTTCCTCTGTGCTTTCATGTACTTTCTCCATCAAATCAGAATTGTCCACGGCCCCTATTTAACAGATA